>NW_023998417.1:12346228-12402108 GCF_014805625.2 Glossina fuscipes
TCGTCAACAATAAAAACAATAGGAAAAGCAGTAAATGCAGCAACTGCCGCCGCCGCCGCCGCCGCCGCAGCAGAAATGAATAGTTTTAACATCTATAACTATTTATACGACAGCAGCAACAACAACAACAAAAACAGCAACAATAGCATGAAAAGTTTTGTAATGAAGAAGGATTTTGCTACTATTTTAAAAACATCAACTGCAGCAACAACAACATAAACAATAGCAAACTACAACAACCAACAACAACAACAACAACAACAACAACCAACAACAACAACAACCAACAACATATTGCAAACGCTCTTTAAACAAATACAAATAAAACAAGAAATACTACACAATATGGAAAACAAGATGATATGGAAGGAGAAAAATTTAAAATATTAATATTAATAATAATATAATAATAATAATAAAAAATATCTAAAAAAAAAAAACACAAAAAACAGCAAACATTTATTCAGTTATGCAAAACAATAAAAAAGAAGAAAAAAAAAGAAAAAAGAAGAGGATTGAAAATGAAAAGCAAAACTCTATCAACTACAACAACAATTAATTACAAAACGAAAAGCATACACCGCTCTACAGACATATTAAAAACATGCGTGAGATGGGCTAAGAACGACGCGCAATAGGAAAAGTTTAAAAAAAAAAAAAAAAAAAAAAAACGGATGAACCTAAAGAGAGAAGAGAATAAAATTAAATCTAATTAAGACAAAAACAAAAACAAAAACATCATAACAATTTACTTATTATTGTATTTATAATTAAACAAAAACAAAAAAAAAAAAAAGGAAAATAAGTATAAATAATTCTTCTTCACACATATGTAGACCGGAACAGCAGAAAAATTGATTGAACTAACAACCGCAGGCAACAGACGTTTGAGAGAGTTGAAAGAGGATACAAAGCACTTTTCTTACCTCCAATTAACAAGCAACATTAGGGTTCTCGTTTGCACACACTTCATTCACTCCAAAAAGTCAAAAAAGAGGTTTGAAGAGAAATCGAAACCTTATCGTTCAATAAAATAAAAAGTCAAGAGATTTTAGGAATATTTTAAGATTGAAAATAATATATATGTGAATAAATATCTAAATATTTTTTGGCGGGGCAAGTAAGTAAAGAATTTCAACAACACCTCAACCCTCGCCGGATCTGCGAATAAATCTGGTAGTCTATCAACAACTGTAGCGTACTATAACTTGATTTTGTGGAGCTCTGGTTGAGGTCGTATATTTTCGACTTTGCTCTCCTTTTTCTTCTTCGTCTTCGTCTTCGTTTTCGTCTTCTTCTTCCTCCTCCTCCTTAAAACAAGCATAATTGAATAGCTCAATTATGCTTCAGGGTAATAATTTCTTGCCCAAAATCATCAATTCTGTAAGAAATTATCTCTTTTTGTATGCATCGCTTCACCATATACGTGCTCCTCATCTCATACATAGGATATATATATATATGTATAAATATATATCTGTATATGCTATTAAACGTATATTATTAAGGAAACGTGTTTTATAAGGTCCTTCACCGTAGACGCATCATTTAATTCTCTTTTGTCGTTTAGTTGAGATCCACTTTGTGTTTAAAGAAAATTGCTTCCGATTGTATAATTTTTAAAGCTTTGCCATCTTTTCTGAATTTAATTTACATAATTTTTTTTTTTTTTTTTTTTTTGTTATTTTACTTAAGAGAAATAGTTTTTATCGTTTTTATAGAAATATAGGCGCCTTCTTATATTACAATCTATGAAATTATTAAATAATGATATGTATTTATAAAAATTATTCATTTTTTCTTTTTTTCTAAACAACAAATAATAAAATTCAACAAGAACAAGAAAAACAACAAATTTAATTTTTATTGATTAATTCTTTTTTCTTTTTTTCAATTAAAAAATAAACATTAAATATATTCAATGCTCTTACAAACTCTTTTTCAATCATATTATAAAACTTGCTGTGCAAGCAAAAAAAAAAAGTAAGAAACAAAAATCATCTACGCTTCGATGCGGAATATTCAATATATATTTGTTAGTGTTTATAAATCGGTAGATGAAAATTGCAAATAATTTTGTTGATTGTGTGTGTGTGTAGGCGTGTCAATCGAAATCGTTCTTAAACTCGATTGATGGATCTAGCAAATATTTGTAATAAAATGCGCCATAGATTGTAATTGAAATAATTTTTTGCTATGCATTTCTCGTATGCGATAATCCATTAATCATGTGTACGCCAGGTTTCCGCTTTCTATTCATCGATTCGCATGAACGCGCCACCATTAGCCAAATAGCATTTTGCACTGATCAATTAAATGAGATGTCATACCTGTTTGCGAATTGCAAGCCAAAGTAGAAACTTAGTAAACCTTCACCAGGGTAGTAGGGTATCTGTTGATTTTATAGATAATCTCTAGAAAGAAGTCGCAGCTAGATTTGTTGTGCACAGAGCGATTATAGTGAAAGGCTAATCCGTTTTGTTGTCATTGAAAAAATCCACCCGCCCCTGCGGATGAAGTAGCAAAGGATGAAGTTGTTCAAAGGAAAAAATTAATGAGTTTCAAGATCGAGTTATACATTTGGTTTTTTTGAAAGATATGTTCTATTGGTACTACCAAGATGACTCGTACGAGCGGGAGAGTATATGGCGGAGATATATAGCATTTTAATTCTACTCTGGTAATTTTTGTGAAAGAAAGTGATGTGTTATCTGATTGATCATATTCATAATATAAAGGTAGACGGACGAAACTAAACGAATACATATATACGAAATACATGTCACGAAATTAAAGTTTCCTTTGCAAAATCATACCCCCCCCTTCTTATCCTTAAGACTAGGTACTAATCATTATGAAATGGCAGCTCTACTCCGAAATTTCTATTCTACGTACCCGGATCTAGTTATTTTTTTATTTCACTTTTTTCGTCATTCCCCTTGTCAACGGACTTTTTGTAGCAAAACGCAAGCTTTAACTGGATATTTAAGTCCTTTCTTTCCATGAGATAACGACGAATAATACGTTTTATGTAAGAGTACAGAGAGAGAGAGGTGATCACCGAAGGTCGTAAGGAATTCTAAGGCATCATCTTTCTCAGTAGGAGAAAGTAGGAAGAATTGTAAAATATATGAGGAAGAGGAAGAATTATAAATTATATGAACAAGAGGAAGAATTGTAAACTATATAAGCAAGAGGAAGAATTGTAAGATATATGAGCAAGAGGAAGAATTGTAAAATATATTAGCAAAGTAGGGTGAGAAGGTAAAAGAATAGAATAATCCTGATAGGATTATTTATTATTATTATTTCTTTGCCTAAAGCAAAGAAAACTATTGCATCGCCTGTGAAGAAGTATCATCACGATGCAAACGATAAGCGATATGTTTACTATTTCAATTAAAGTTTTTCGATAAATTATTTTGAGCTTTCGTATATACGGACATTTGGACCTGAAGGACACTACCTCCAATATTACATCAAATAATGCATAAGACAACATTTACTGACAAATATATAATACATTCGAAATGTTTAACTTTTTCGTCAAATTATAGCGAATTCCATATCCCTACTGAGCAATGATTCTCATGACCTCCAATATTAAACCAAGTGACTATTTAGTAACTCTGAAGTATTTTATATTTTTATATCGCATTATTATTATTGCGAGTAAATGTTGTGTTGCTAACAACATCAAAGAGATGACTGAGAAAGCTATGTTTATTGCGTTGGCGGTTATTCGTTAGCTAGCAGCTATGACGATTGTTCTGTGAATCTAAATAAAAACTGCAACTTTTCCTATGAATCTAAACAAAAGCTGGAGGGATTTCGATGAAAATGAAAAAAAGCAGGAGGGATTTCGATGAAAATGAAGTCGCACATCTTGTTGTTGTTGTTGTTGCCAGAATATTCCGTCTTAAAATATATCATGTTTTTGATGCAAAGCTAATGAGAAGCACAAGCAAAGCAATTGTTTGTTTGTTTAACACCACTCAATAGATGGCGCAGCTGTTGGCAACTTATTGAAGCTTTGCCGAACAAGCGAATGCATTCATAGCATTTGTTTACATTCATTTCACTTGATTACATTACACATTCTCTTTGATATAATAAAGAAAGAAAGAGTACTCTCTTAAAGTATCTCTCTTAAGATTTAAAGTGTTTTCTTCTCCATCTTCTCCATTTCTTCATATAAATTTGTCGACTTAAGGGAGTACTTAAAAGAGCGAGTCTGCTACATACAATTAATTACAAACAAATTAACAAATATTTATTTTGTTTTATTTATATGAAAAAGTAGTTCAACATTATCTTTAAATTATTATCTTTCAATCTCTTCTCGTTTTTCTCTTTTTAATAATAAGATGTTTTTTTTTCGCCGTTAGGCGACAAAAGAAATTTTTAATACAATTGTGTTCTAATTGTTGTTATTTTTTGACCATAAAAAAAACTTCTTTTTGCATTTCAATTTCTTGTTCAAAATACAAATTAACAACAATCTGTTTATAGATGGATACGCATACATTTGCATGCACCGAACGCATGCATATATGCATGTTTTCACGTTTGTATTAATTATGCACAGATTCTAATTGAAGAAGAAAACAAGCAGCAGGAGAGAGGAGAATGCGAGAATGATTTTTGTCTCGATTCCGATTCTGATTCTAAATAATTGAAATAAATTCATATTTTTCTTTCGTTAGTTCATTAGTTGTCTATCGTTGCATATGCTCACTTCATAAAAAATCGTGCGAGACGAGTTTGTAGTGCAATTTAATAATACAAAGCAAGTGCTGCAGTAGTAAAGCAATTTATTTTGCAAAAGAAAAAAAAAAAAAAAATAAGAGGAAAATGAAAATGAAAAATTAGAAAATTGAAATCGAAATTGAAATTCAATTGAGAAGAAGCAAACATTTATTAAGTTTATAAATAGATAACGAAAGTAATTTAAAACTAATATTTAATTGAAAACGAGAATTCAAAATTCTCAAAATACAATACGAATTATAGTAAGTGTGAAAAATGTATCAAAAAAAAAAAAAAAAAGAAAAAAAGAAGAAAAAAGAAAACTGAATTTATTATGCAAACATTTGTGCATTTATGTACACGTGGATTATTGCCTAATCAATCATTAAATCGCTTTCTTCTCCTTCTCAAATTAATTACGATTGTTCTCAATTTAATCGCTGCTAAGTTTTCATTTTATTCTCAATTTTGTTTATTTTTGGCTTTCATTCAATTTTTTATACCTTGCAATGAAACAAGAGGAAGGTATATTAACTGAGTTATTCCACACTAGTAACACTTGGAAATATATGTGAAAATTTTCGTCGAAACTCGAAATTTGGAATTAATGTAATGTCTGTCCGTGCTTACGTCCTAACCTATGCATAATCTCCGTAGTGAGAAAACTCCATCTCTGCACATTCTTGTTTGTGGCTTTTAAGCAAAATTTAGAAAAAAATTTCATATATGAAAAAAAGCCCGCAAAAAATTTGGGAAAGTTTTTATCTATATTTCCCATCAAAAATTGTTGCACAGTGATAAATGCTGTCCATTTGATGACAGGTGTCGACAATTCGTTCCGAGACAACATTCTCCATCACTACTTTTATCAGTTGGTTTGCATACCGCACTGTATCCTCTCCCTCTCTCTCTCTCTCTCTCTCTCTCTCTCTCTATCACAGCTGTGCGGTCCATCATTTCGCTTGTCATTCTATGCAAAGTATCGTTTGTAGTGTTCCGTGTAAATTAAAAAACAGCATCTGCGTCAATTGAAATGGAAAAAATTTCTAATAAAAAAATCCGGATCTAACTGAATTCAACAGGATTGCGAAGAAACTAAGCACGTTTTCTCATCGTTGGGAAATAAATGTTAATTATTTCAACTTTGCTTTTCTTTCATGTCACTCTTGCGGATTTTTAAAGCTGCAAACAAACATCCAATCGATTTAAATATGTAACATAGACCTTCAGTAGATACTTCCCAGTTAGTTATCCCGTTAGTTATGTACTTCAAGCCAGATTTACTAATTTGTTTGGCCTTTGATTCGATTAAAATAAACTTTTTTAGGCGATAGCTCGATTATTAGACACTACAGTCTTTTGAAAGAAGGGCTTTCACTTCGTCTAGTATCAATAGCGAAGACGGTAAAAAGGAGATATTAGGTCGAGTATATAACACATCGATCATTAACAGCGCTTCCAAAGTGAAGGGTACCTTTAACGCTATGGTGAACGATTGAACAGGAGACAAAAAGTATGGTGATTGGTAGACCAAATAATAGATGCATTTTCAACTGCACTGGAGGCCCTTTGTTACATGCGGGTCGCTGAAATTTTTCGACCACCTTTTCAATGAAACGAGGTGACGGCCTTGCTTTACAAATCACTTTTACGAGTACATTAAACATTACTTCAGTTTCAAAAGTGCTTTCTCCATTTCTCTGCCTATTCTCAAGAATATTTTTTATTTATCTTTCGCCCTCACATGTATGTATATAGAACAGAAGAGAGAACCAATAGAACAAAGAATAAGCAATTATCTGTAAAGATCCATTGTCATTAACGAAGGAACAATAATAAGCTATTGACTTTACATTTTAAAGCTGATGTTCAACAAAAGGAAAAGAAAGCTTAGAGACTTTCTGGATTCGACCGATTTATTTATTTCCCAGCTTGAGTTTAAGCTGTGAAGTGCATTCAATTCCGTTTAAAACACTTTGTCGTACTCGTGTTACTGTGCACTTATTTAAAAAACAAAAACAATAAAAAAAAAAGAAGAAAAGAAAACAACATTTCGTTAATAACTTTGTTGTTGTATTTCCATTTCTATTCTTTTTATTTTTATACATTAGTTTATCTCATCTTTATCATAATACGAATAATTTTAAAATGTTTTTGTTGAGTTTTCGTGCATTGCGTTTATTGTTAAAAAAAAAAAAAAGCGCAAAAAAAAATTATTTATTTATTTTTATTTTTAAATCCGTTGAGACGGTTACTGCATGCGTACAAAAAAGTTTAATTTTCATAAACTTAAATTTAGGATGAATTAGGTTGCTTTGTCAGTCTTTGAAGAAAAAATACAAAGAGTTTGATCATAAGTCTTTTCTCTGATAGAGTCACGCTACTCTTTAAATTCGTATATTTGCACTGTCGTTAAGTATGCATATTCTTGGGCAAAGTAACTCGAGTTAGATCTGCTTGTTGCTTTGCAAAATAAGTAAGTAAGAGTAGTAGCAGAGTGATATTGCTAAGGTTACTTCCTATATCCCAGTTAATCTCTAAATAAGAAGAAGAAATGTAAATAACGAAGTGATTTGATCATCAAAAGACCTAAACAGATTACAACAATCCACAACGAGTAAGAACGTTATACATAACTTTGAATCGATTGCGGGCAGGCATGACTTCGGGTAAGTTCTTCCAATAAATGGATTGAAATGTTTGTCACTTCGATACGGCGCCTCATATAGGTTTATTTACTGGCAAGGTACGCGTTTCTTTTCATCTTTGGTCTTCAATTTTCGAATCTTTAGGAAGCTTTGAAAGTTGACGAGTAATCCCGGGAAGAATAGGAGCAATCATGTTGATAAATCCGCTCGTAATACTATGCTGATTAATAACACACCTACTCACACACGCACATAGTGGAATAAGCAAATTCCTAGACTTTAAACGTTAATTGGGCATATATATGTTCGTATTTAACTATTCATGTTCTAGAAATGGATTAAGAAAATTCCTGCCCCCTAAATGTGAATCAAGAAGGTAGCTAATCTATTGCTTTCTTTTTTAAAATTGCGATCAAATACAACTCTGCTGCATTGAGATTCGTATCCGCGAAGACCGACTTGGTCACTCGCGATTTTTACCTACTTTACCTAAATTAATATTGGAATCGAATGAATATTTTTATAAAAAATGGTCTTGAACCATCTCTCTTCACTTCCGATGACAGTAAATATGAGGCAAAGTGAACTTCTTCAATATTTATCTCAAACGATGGGGGGTATCTGCAATGCGACCAAAGCTGTATTTATTTTCTAATTTTTTTATTGGTTAATGTTTACATTTGTTGTGTACTCTAGCGAAGTGCAAATTCATTTGCCTATAAAGGTGTCAATGTCAAACTGTTTTGCTTTCGAATTCTCAATTTTCAATTCCTTGCAAAAACAACAGCAATAATTGTTTACATACAATATTTAAACAAATTTTACTTATGATATTTATTTATTTACCCCTTATTCTCTGTTCTTTGTTTTCTTTTTAATATGCACTTAAAATTGTTGTGAATATATGTAAATTTAAGGAAAACACTATTTGCTTTCTAAAATGTTTACAGGATCACTTCTCTAAGATCGGTGTTGATGATATAATAAAATGAGTCAATATGATAAGATGATAAATTCACAATTTATTACCGACTATAGCGGTCAGTTAATGATGAGAGCAGCACCTCAAAGGACAGCAACAGCAACAACAACAACCACAACTACAACAACATTTTATAAACGTAACAGAGATAGCGATGGTGAAAATAAGGTAAGAGATAAGCCGCTGCGCAGCGAGTGCTCTTATGTATGCTTTCATTTGCATTTCATTCCATTTGAGAAAATTGATCAGTGACGTGCATTGTAAAGAAGGTGAAACATCTGTGAAATGCCTTCAATAATTACTATCGAATTTCGAACTATACTGAACTAGAGCAGGAGTGCTGTTTAGACGATTTTGAAGTGATTCTGTAGAGATTAAATACAAAGTATGTGCTGAGATAGGCAGCTTATTCGAAAGTGGCAAATGTGTGAGAGAAAAAAACATGCTTGCGAAAAGCGTATGATGAAGAAAAAGTCTCTTGCAAAAGTGTTGATAAGTGCTTTCAAAGGCTTCGCTTGAATAAAAACAAATCCATATTAATGGTAAAGAAACTTTAAAGATGATCGTGGAATCATTAAATAAAATATTGATAAAAAAATCGTGTCTACAAGTCCACGTGTGTAGCACGCTTTAAACAAAAAGCTCCGAAAATAATTTCCAAAAAGAGATGATTCTATGAAACTCATCAGAAATAATGAAAATACACGAATGGATTCAGCTTAGGTTAGCTAATGACTTTACGAAAGACGCATAACCTACAAAAGACGTAAAAAATGTCAATGAACTAAAAACCTATCAAAGTCGGGGAGCGAAGAATGATCGATCAACTAACTAATGAAAACAGATTATCGATTAATGCCAGGGCAAAATCTAAACTTCTTTAAATGTATTACTTTTTTAATGGACTGATTGAGACCACACTTTGTGCAGTTCTTGCTGTATAGGATATCAAGACGTGATGAATATCAAACTGAATTTAATGCTGACAACGAGCTTAATGGGAAAAATGCGGAGGGGACCGTAGAAAGTTTCAATGGTCCATCTATCTCCATTGCTGCCACGCTAAGTAGTTGTGCAGTGAAACGTGTGTGCATCCATTGCAACCTCCGACCGTCTGACCTTTTGACTATGTAAATATAATTTAATATTATTCCGTTGCCGAAAAGTGAGGCCCCTTACCCAAAACTATCTGAGTTTGACTAGGCGATTACAAATATGACTTTCTGTTAAACAAAAGTAATGCCCACAATGGTAAGATACGTAAGCGCAGGCAGGGTTAAAGAAAAACATCTTCCGTTCGCATGTATAGGCGTGAGGTGAAGAGCGTCAAAGATGCGAAGTCGCTGACTTTGTACTACTTGTCGCTCTCTTAGACATGTTACCTGTTCTGCTAATAACGTTTCGCCATACTCGCGTTAAATGCCGTGTTCGATAAAATAAGTAATACCTTAATAGCAGTAAATACCGGTAGCAGACGTTAAAAGAATTACTACAAACAAAGTAAAGTTTCCTTCAAAGCAAAAAAAAAAACTGATTGATATCAAAGAGATCGCCACTGGTCGAATATTGCTTAATTTTTGGCGAATGCTAATAAAAAAAAACAAAAAAAGATTTAATTACTTTTCATTTATGACGGTATATTTAGAAATATTTATCGCTGAATTGAAAGAAATTCATTAAATCTTAGATGACGGACTAGTCGAGCTAGTGATGTTCATATAAACATTCAATTCATTCTCTCTCTCTCATGCTCTCGTTTTTTTTTTTTTTTGGTGGAAATTATTTAATTTTTTAGGGAATTTATTACATTTTTCGTATTCGAATCAGAAGAACAGTAACTTAGTTAGTCGTGCAGCTAGTGGAGGTTAATATTGAACGGTTGCATTGTTTGACTCTTGAAAGTACGTTTGTTTTCATGTTGAACTTTTTCATTTATTCTTATACACGCAGTGAATTATTTATAATTATATGCATACATAATAACATAATAACAATATAAATAAAACGCTTAAACGAAAAGCTTGTAAAGTTAAGCAACTGAGATAAAACAAGAAAACAACAAAGCAACAAAACAACAATAAACAAAATCAAATTTTTGAAAATATTTATTTATTTATGATATTATCGACGGCGTGCACAAATCGCCAAAAATAACATTTTACAAAGTCTTGAATTTAATTAAAACGCATACACATACACATTGTTGTTGTTGTCGCTGTTGACAACATAGCGAGACTTTGATTTCATGCGAATTTTCTCGGTGTTATCAAAGCCGTGTATAGATTGCTCAGCAATCAGTTGAAGTTCATCAAGCAATCGTTGTGTGTGTACAGTGCGGATATTTTAATACGAATTTGAATTTATTTTTAATATAAAAATAATTTTCATTATTTCAATAATTGCATAAAGCAAATAACGTTAATAGTAATAGAAAAAAAATGGATACAACAACAACAACAACAACAACCTTAGTTACCGTGACCGCAACCACAAAAGAAAAAATCACAGAAAACTTTGAAAAACAAAATAAAAAAATGGTAAATAAATCAAAAAATCCTAACAATTATCAAATTATGTAAATATATGTAAAAATTACATAAAAAATCAATTAATCAATTAACAACGGACATCCAATACATGTTACGTTGTTTACCCATAATTACGTGTAATCGGTACTCTAAACACATAAGTGATAAACAAGTTAAAGTTGAAAAAAAAAAAAAAAACGCATTTATTTTTATTTGTAGTTTGTTCGATTTTTACTTAAATTTATTAATAAATATTTGTTTAAAAGCAATTATTAATAAAGTGAAATAATGTTTGTTCAGCGGCCGTGACGTGAGAGGCGACAAACAGTCCCTGAAATGTTTTTTCTATTTTCTCACTTATATTCTTAAGAACTATTGTTATACAATCGCGTCCATGTGCCATTCAAAGTCAACTGAATTTGTTGTAAATTACTGAAAGCTTCTTCGCATTCGGGTGCAATAACCCGATAAATTTTCTAATATTTACTATAATAACTAATTTAACGATTTATTTCAATGCCTTCGTATGTTCTCCTCATACGCTATGCCCATATGCCTCGCTGTCCACTAATACAATTGCATGAAGATATCTTAACATTTGCGCAAAAAAACTTTTTCATTAAAAATAATAAAAGTTTTTCAATTAAGAGAATTTTAATCATTTGAAAGCCTCGTTTGAGGTAGACCAGTTGGCATTACACTTTCAAAGGAAGGGGATCTGTCCTGAAGGAAAGAATTGGACGTAACGAAAAAGACACCCTTCGTCCCAACAAATCGACCACATCAACAGGCTTCACTATTCCACAATCGGGAATGCACTTCGGTGCAGAAAGGCTTATATTCCTTATTAAAGCTTTTATGACAATGCCAAGTATCGCTTCCTGCCCGAAGACACAATCGCCAGCCCAATAAGTTTTGCCCCTCAGGATTATCCGCTATCTTCTCTTATTTCTATTCAACATGACCATCGACAGCATCGTGACGAAATCAATATTAATGCCTGAAGACATCACCTCGCGCTTAGACGGCCGTCTAGAAGCCTTAAGTTACGCAGACAATATATATATATATGCTTCCTGTCTCATAAATTCGACGATATGCAATCCAAGCTGAAAGAAATTAAAGTCAAGTCGAAGCAGCTATTTTTAGGTACCCAGATAAACATACCTACACACACACACGCACACAAGACACAAGAAATAAGCGAGGATTCACACTGCAGCAATAACGGATTAAAGATAAAGTCCTATCTGGCTGCTGGTCGAAAGAGAACGTTGCGTGCCGTATAACCAAGGCTCGACAAACCTGCGGCCCATTTAACTTGGTGTGGAAATCCTGGAATTAATGTGTTTAACCGCTGTGTGGAATCACTTGCGCTGCACGGCTGCGAACCATGGAATACAGCTCGATGTGAGCTTAATGCGTCACGGAGAAAAGACCTAAGAGAGATTTTGTTCTCCGGCTGCAAGACCTTCAGCTTGCTTTTATCGTTTCACGATATGTGTTTTTTTTCCTTGTTCTGGGTTTCTGTTTGTATGCTACACCTGTGTGCTATATTCCACTTCTTCGCTGGGAAGGGGAGCTCCGCGACAAGTCTTTAGTTGTGCACTGAAAAAGAACACCATGGGCACCTTTTAAAGGCTTTCGAAATATCTAATTGATTTTCGTGTTTCATGTTTTGAAAAAATTCGTATAATCTTTTAAATTCGCCATGAAGTTCGCGACGCCTGAAAGATTAGCGATTGCTGCTCCCTTGAGAGATTTGGCTAAATACTTGAAAGCAAAGTTTAAGAATCTCTTCCTTGCTGTAGATTGCAGCAACAGGTGCACGGAAGAGCATTTTCAATGATATCATAGAAAACGTGTGTGTCTAATAAACAAAGTAATATATAAAATTTCCACTCAATTGCCCTTGAGAAATTGAAAATGTGTAAGGGATCTCTCTTCTTTATGCGTTCGAAAAAGGCACATGTTTAGCTAAATGAAAATTCTTTTCAATTTTGCACTTATAATCGGAAACATACGTTAGGTTTTCATTCTACAAGGTCTGTTTGTCGTAAGTTATTCGAATTGCTAGAAAGATAACTGAAATCGATTGCTTTACTGTCATATGAATGCTTTCTGTAGGTAGAAATTTGGAAAATATTTATATAGGTCCTCCCCTGTCTTCAATGCGAATTCATTAACATACGCACACTTATGAGTGATGACCAGAGGCACTCAAATCGTCGGTGTCGCGATAGAATCTCTAGCACATTTTCGATTAATTTTATCAAAAAGTACCCAGAATTGCTTGGCACACCCAACAGCGTATCCATCAACCTTGGAAAATCGCCATGAAACAGAAAGAAAAAGAGGAGGATGCGTATTTTAATTAGTCACCTATGACTTCCACTCATTATTCATGACTTTTCGTTAGTAACCCATGCCCTCTCTAGGAAATATTTATATTGAAAATTGATCATAAGTGCTTGCGACGGTAGCACGCTACAGCAGATATGAATTTGAAAAATACTTCACGGCTTTAAAACATGAACTAGAGAATTCTGTTTTTAGTGGATCGGCACCAGATCGGTGTGCAATTAATTAACAAGATTCAGCCTAAGCTAAATGCATCGTTCTTTGATAAACGAGCTGGAATATCAGAGCTCTTCCACACCACCACCAGTGTTAGTGTAGTTGTGTGAGAAGATTTCTTTTCATAGTCTTGGGTCTTAATATGGTTTTGAGTTGATGAAAAATGCCGCGCCATACAATGGATCTTATGAATTAACATGAGCTATATGTTGTTCGAGCAAGCGTTCGAAATGCGTTATAAGTTTCTTCTTATATTTTACAGACAATAAAAGATTCTTTTAAGCAAATTAATGTCAGTCAATTATTAATAAAAAAAAATTGTTATTTCTTTTATGGAGTAGTTTCCTTGTTTTTTCATTGCATTATTTATACTGAGTGCAAAAAATTGTTCTTAATAAATTTATGCATTGAGCAGAAATTCATTAATTGATTTATTTTATGCATTATTTCCAGACTGAAAGCTTACGACTTGGTTCAGTTGCAGATCAGCATCAGTTTCCGGATAATGAAGAACCAAATATATTGGGTCACGGTTTAACAGCGGACTTTGCAGCGAGCAATAATCAAAGCACTTATCAAAAATGTTGTTTATCGTCGTTGAAATCAAAAAATTCTGCTGATGATTATCATAAATATAATAAATGCAAAATGTTATTAAATTTCGAAGATGTAAGTACCATGCATAAGAGGAGATATTTTTTAAAAAAGGAAAATGAAAATAATTGTTATAAACGTTTATTACTATAAGCACGTGATTGGTTTGAATTGCTTATAGCATTCATTAGCAAAACATTTCTTTCAGTTTTTTATTTATTTTTCTTATTAGACTTTGTGATGGAAAAAGATTTAATAATCAATTCAATCGAAAGTCTAACGAAAACATGCTTCTTTAATACTCGCATATATATGTACGCAGTGCGCGTGTATATCTATCTATGTTTGTCTATATGGGTTTGCATTATGGCACTTTGTCAATTGTTCAAGAAATAATTTCAATTAAAACAGAAACCAAAAATGAAACCTCATTGATTTGTTTTAAAAGCGCAGACACGTTCACACACATACATACGTACACGCAAAATGATCTTCACCTCATTTAATTTGGTGTCGGTTACAATTTAAATGTCATTTCATTTCGTTTATCGAACTTTATTATTAGTCTTGAAATTTGAAATTGGAAGCAAAAAAAAAAAAAAAACAATGCGTCTTTTAAATATTTTGATTAGAATTGTAAACAAAAACAACAAGACGAGATGTTTGCTATTTATTATGCAAAAAAAAAAATAACTTCGGAAAAGCATGAAAACAAAATTCATAATAAAATAAATTAATTATGTAAGTCAGAGATTCTTAACGTATCGGGCGAACAAATCGTTTGCCTATTTCCGAGATTCAATCGTACCTCGACAGAAACAATGGCTAACACGACCGATATTCCTGATGTATGGCAATTCTGTAGTTGATAAGTACGGTCCCGCGTTTTCAATCGAAATTTTAATCTTCCCTTTGTTTTTGCTGTGCTAGCGCTATCCACTTCACTGCAGCCGATATCGCATGAGTGGGTGTGAGCCTTAAAATCTTGCTTGGAGACTCTCTACCGCATATAACGAGAGGCTCACATGCTCATGGGCAACGAATATGTGCTCAAAACTCCCAACACCATCGAGCGTTAGCTTCAGGTGGACCTCGCAGTATGCGCGTAGAAGCGCATCTCGGTCAAGTGTTCTACAGACGTAAAAGAAATTTGTCCAACAATTAAATCCTTTAACAGGATGATACGGTTTTCTCGGCATGACCACCAAACCGTCCTGGTTTTCCGTGAATACCGCCCAACTACCGCACTACCGCAACTCGTTATTCTTTAAACGCTTTGCCCGCCTTTGGAACCACCTACCAGCTGTAGTCTTTCCCATCGATCCTGGCATTTTCACTTGTAACTACTCATCTGTTTCTACTTATAGAACTTCCCGACCATTATCGTACCAGCACACGCGGGGGCATCTTCTAAGTGGCTGACCAAATGAAAAAAATCACGTTGAGTTCAAAATTTTGCCTCACGAAAGGCCTGATTTGCAACTAGGTTTAATTCATTGTTTGTGAAGGTCTTACACATCTAAAAGCATCTCGTGAATGAATTTAAAAAACAATAAAAAAAATGAAAGCACAAAGTATTCTGAATTCTTGGGGATAGGGAAACGGCCCAGAGCCATTTGCCTTCGCTAAATGACCAAAATGGATGGAGAAAGTTGCAGTCAGAGCACCTTTATGATCTCACCCTTTCTAATTACTAAGCTCCGCAATGTTGGTCTTGGCTTTTGTCGACAAGCCCCTTTCGATCAGGCATGGGCAACCGCTGGCCCAAAAAAATTGAATTTGCTCGCACATAGCAATGCTTTAAATGGATTGTATTTGCCTTCACTACCGCGACCTTGTTAACATTGTTGAAGACAAACATTATCCACCCCTCCTTCAGATAAAAGTAAAGAGAAAAGGTATCCCCCTTATTACTTTCATTCTAATCATAAGGAAAATCATGCTAAACTAAAAATTGCGATTTTCTAGGGACCGGCTGCATAGATTTAATTTATAGCCCTTCGTATGATGACTTTAAAAATTAGTGCAAACAAATATTTATTCTCTTCGATTAGGGAAGAGTGAGAGGGAATGTAGTTAGTCTTCTTCTCTTTAAATGCAGCATTCACGCGATTGCGAAAAGCTTCAAGCTGGTCTAGAAAATTGCCAGTTTTGAGACCCGACGGCCATGAAAATTTGAAAACTCTTTAGCTCCTTTCGTAAGTCACCTGCTGAAGCATCGACGAAAAGCAGGCGCATAAATTTTGGAAACAATATTTTACAAGGTTTTTCGTCGCTATTGCTAAGTGTTACGTTACAATGCCTTTCGTTGAAATGGAATGAGTGAGTCGCAGAAAACCTTAGATTCCCTATTATTATCATTTTTTTTTCTCTCTTTCTTTTAAGTAATCATATGCATAAATAAAAATCAAATAAACCACAAACATGAATAAATTTTGTTGTTGTAGTAAAACCTAATTCAAGGTTAATGTGTATTAATTAACATTCATTTTTTTCTGCTTTTTTGGTTGCTGTCCAAATGTAAATAAAAAACTTTAAATATGCAAACACATGTATGAACACACATGCGCGCGTGTAAGAAATATTATGAAAAGACGGCAATAGTAACATTCATTATTAGTTAGCTACAGCTAGCATCGCATTTTTGTTATTGTTTTCGTGTGTTTTTTCGTTTTGTATACCTCGTGACTATAAGGATTTACAAGAAGTTTCTTTGATTCGCCCATCCGATCCGAAGTGTTCACATCAATTCAATATGGCATCGCTTAACGATATCGGGAGATTTTCGCAAGTGCACTACCGTGTCAAAAAGTGAGACCAATTAAAAACGCCTTCAAAGTAATCCCCACGTTCAAATAGTACTCCTTGTTAACAGTTTTGCCGGGCGGAAGGAATGCACAGTGCGCAGCAGCACGATAATTGAAGAAAACGGTTAACATCTCCTTGATTTTTGTGCGACTTTGGCGCGATTTTTTCGGTCCTGCCTTAACTTTTGCATGGCATTCGCTTGATTGCGCGATTGTTTCCGGGTCTCATCTCTCGTAATAGTGCGCTTCATGAAAAAGTACAGGCATATAATATTTGTACAACTTTGTTGCAAGTGATTGCAAAACTGGTCCGATTCAATTTATTTCCAATAGAGTTAGTCTTGGGTTCGTTCAAACACATCATTATGTCGAACACATAGACAAGAAAATAAGTTTAAAGCGGCTCCGATAATGATGCTGAACCGATCCGCCTCATAAAGGCTGTGTCTACATACATGCGCTTTGCCATGTTTTGGTCTTTGGTCCAATGCGAACAAACATGGGGAAAGGAATGAAAAATACTAGATTTAACCTTCCTTTTGGAGCGCTACGCACAAATAGTAATTGGAGATTCTATAAAGAAGGCCCATTCGTCAGATGAGTTCGGGTTTTTCGGGCTTTTTCTTTTACGCGCAATCTGTGTTGATCTCTCCTAGCGATGCCCACGACCACAAATTTGGTTGAAATAAAAGGCCAAGGCTTCGCATACACACTAATAAATTTAGCTACGCATCTCGTTGAAAAATTTAGATTCACTCGCTCTCGTTATGACAATTTCATACAACATAACATACATCACAATAAGCAGACATCTGACATATATAGAGAATTATGCCCGAGTCTAGCTACCGTAATTCTCAATTGCCATATGCCTCATTTAATTTGTGCATTCGCGAAATTTGACTTTAGCTTTTGCGTTTAATTTTATGGTCAAAGATCAGAATAAGATGCAGAGCACCCTTAAGAAAATGTTCGATGGACTTTGCATTAAATCAACTTATTTATATGTTTTTTGTTTATCATTGTCAATTGTTTTTTTTTTTTCTTCTTTTTTCCTTTTGTCTAATTATTTAAAAATACAAAAAGGTACACAAATTATTTATAAGATTTTAACGCATTGTTGCCAATTTTGTTGTTGTTTTTATGTTACGTATAAAATCAACAAACATAATTCATTTGAAAATAATTGCATAAAAATTGTAATATCGTTCTCAGGCACCAGATCATTTAAAATTTAATCCCTACATAAGAAGCGGTTATCGTACATTCCTCTCGACCAAATTATGCCTTCAAAGTATGTTTTGGTGGACAAATGAAACGGTATTAAATTACTTTTCAATATTCCCGCTATACAATCACTTTTGCAATAATTCTTCTTTTCGTTTGCATCCAGATTAACATATGGAGTCATTTGGTTGGCTGTCTATTGTTTATCGGTCTAACAATATTCGATATTCAGCTTATGAAACTCCACACCGAACTAAGCGATCAAATTCTCGTGGTTTGTTTACTGATCTGCTTTTGCCTATGCATGTTGTTGTCATCTATATATCATATATTTTCTTGTAAATCGGAAGAACATTATGAATTATTTTTATCGGTCGACTATTTGGGCATTTCGCTCTCTTTGGTGGCGATTTACATAAGCAGCATGTACTATGCTTTCTGGTGTTTTACGGTAAGTGCGACATATCTGTTTGTGTGTAATTTTCCTTAATCGGCAAAGATAATATCACTTATCCCGTAGACTCTTAGATTAGTTTACTCTGTGATTGTTTTGGCGATGTTTTGCTTGGCTATGGCGGCACAAATTCCTAAACTGAATGTTTCCTTAAATGCCAAAATTGCGGTTCTCTTCATTTGGGCCGCCTATGGCGTTATACCGTTCTTGCATTGGACTATTATGATGGGTGGATTGGAAAACGAATTAGTAAGGGTAAGTATATCCAATACAAGTGATTTTCAATATTCTTTGGCATATCATTCTCTTCTTTTAGCTTATGGTACCTCGTGTCATCATCATGTATGCCTTATGTTTTATAGCTTTTGTGATATATGCTGCCAAGATTCCCGAACGATGGCTGACCGGTAAAGTGGACTTTTTCGGTCATTCACATAACTGGTGGCATTTGTTCATTCTGGCCGCTTTCTATCATTGGCATAACACAGGCTTAGTTTATGCTGAATATCGTATAAATAACGGTTGCCATGGACCCATTTTAACATGAAAATCAACCCAAATACATTATAGGATTTTAAACCAAAATTGCCTCAATGAAACAATTAAAAAAATTCAATTGAAAATCTTTAACTATATATAGTCTTCTGCTCACTTGAATAAGAGAACAGAAGGAATCAGTAGAATATTTAAGAACTTTCTCCTTGTTAAAGCAACAACGAGTGACCACCGGATATAGTGAGTTTCGGTTAGCACTTAAACTTGACATATTCATATATGCGTACGTGTACGTTAACCACCAAGGGACAGAGTGAAATAGGCTGAAATACAAAGATAAACTTCGCTGGCGAGTACGGTTGTGTTCAAATCTTGTTTGCTGCTTTATGCTTAAGGTCTGTCTTACTGACGTCAAATGTCATGTGATGTAAAATTTTTAGATAATTTTTATAAAATTAGAAAAAATGTTTTATATGTATTTTTAAAAGAAAAATGAAAAAAAAAAAAAAATATTTTTTGAAAAACAATTATTACTTGCAGATCATGTTATAGTTTATTATAAAATATGTAATAAAAGTGACTTCAAAACAAAAATGGGCAAAATGTAGCGTCTACGACTTAAGTCACATTGGAACTTAGTGTACAAATAATTTGATTTTATAAACGAAAAAAAAATCATCAGTCAGAAATAAAATCATTTTATTATTAAATAGAAGATCGAGCGTAAGTGCGCTGATCATCATTATCACAATT
This sequence comes from Glossina fuscipes, assembly GCF_014805625.2. NCBI lineage: Eukaryota > Metazoa > Arthropoda > Insecta > Diptera > Glossinidae > Glossina > Glossina fuscipes. Next base: position 12,366,043 of record NW_023998417.1, read on the forward strand.
AAAAAAATCGGTTTTATTCCCTACAGATTTTGGAGTGAGTATCCATGAGTTAATAATTTTTTTAATCAGGAAATCAGGAAAAGCTGCTCCTCCCGGTAGCAGCTAAGATGGACATTGATTCTAAGATGAGAGTTTACCGTTACCTACTACATTAGTGTAGTGAAAACACTCAAATTTAATAGTCTTTAAGTCTTTATTACGAATTTGGTTCTGACCATCACTGAGGTATGGTCAGTATCTTATATAAGTAATAATTGTAATGCTAACTTAGCATAATAATACAATTCACTAGTTACGACTAAATTAGGCTAACTTAACTAGGTTACGTGTCGCAATTGAAATGAGAATGTAAACTTAGCAATAGTTAATAAAATTGGAACATAGCGATAATTTGTGTAAAGCGGTAGAGAGCGACAGCCCGATAATGCTACATTAGATTACGGTGCACTTCAATACCGTAGGTAACAGTGGATGCTACTGAGTTAAGTGTGCAGCCAGATTTAATGTAGTAAACGTAAATCGTCACAATAGTCTCCCTCTCTAATAGGGTATCCCACCACGACCTGCAGAATGGCAGTGAACTAAATAAATCCCAATCATTTCACAGAGGGTTTTGAAAATATCTTTCGCAATTGTACCTTTTCAGTGGAAGTGTTTCATTCGCTTTTCTAAAAGCAGGGCTGCGTAACTCGAAGACATCTGCAAACGTATTGAAAACATCAATGAAAAAAGATAAGTTTCGTATTAAATATTACAGCCAAACTTTGGTTTTCAATTGGGGCGTGTATTCATTTTGGCCAGATGTTTTTTGTTTGCAACGCGTGGTCTTGGCAACAACAAAATACATAGTCTTTTCCGTCTTTGCAGAAACAAAAAGGAGATGTTTTTTGTTTGAGGCTAAATTCTTCATGTTTTGCATTAGCATTGGTTTTTTTCTCTCTTTCTTTTCCAAGACCAAGTGTACCAGTGTGCCTCAAAGACCAGATAATTAGAAGAACAAGAGTTATGTTTTAAAAGACCTCTTGCAACGTATTGTTTATCTATCAAAACTTGTGTCATGAATAAAACTGGCATTCACTCTCTTTCTCTCCCTAAGAGAGCGCACTTCTGACAAAAGCGGATACGCAGCACTCCAACAGTTTCCATCTTTGTAAGATAACAGGAGAGTGAAGTAAGTAAAATGTAGTAACTCTTCGTTCATATGTTTATGTATCCGCAACATTTCTGTTATGTATTTGGATTATATTCTTGTGCGCCCTCAAGCGCAGATTTTATTTAGTTAAGTCGTGAACCAAGGTAAGTTTATCGAGTTTTATCTCACCCTGTGATTTTTTAATTTCATACAGAGTTTTCTTTTTACGCCGCTAAAGCTCATGGAAAAATACCGAAATTTATGCCTATGTGGTGTTAAATAACTATTCCAGATCACCTTGATTCACTTTGCTCCGGAAAATGTAATCGAAGAAGGAGCATTCTTCGAGCAGATTCCTTTACAAAAAGAATATATAAAGCTTTCGAAACGTGTGTTTATATATATTGAAGAAGAAGTCTTCGATTGCGGCAAAATGGACACTAGCAGCAAAAGAAAACCAGATGGTTAGTTGAGTCGTTTTAATAAAGCGAAATATTCTACTGATGTCAATAGGATTTTAATTGATGCCGTATGCGAATCTTGGGGGCACTGGGGAAAGATTTCAGTATATTGTTTAAGGATCCATTGACGTCTAATTTTGATTTAATCGGTTTTTGCAATATACCCTTTCCATTGGGCCGACCGTGCTCAAGCGTGCGAAGACCGCAGACTCGGTTGCTAGGCCTACTTTAGGTGGATTATCATCCAATTTTGAGGAACATTTTCACAATTTTTGTCCCTTCTTATACGCCAATTGCATTTATAGTTCCACTTCTTCTTCTGCTTCTTCTTGTAGAATGCAGCAAATCACTAGCAAATGATTCACTAGGCTAAGTAGAAAAGGCTCCAGTTGATTTTCCGGTTCGTCTAAACGTATTATCGGATGTTAAAAGAATTTCCGGACACGGTGAACAATTAAAAGTGTTTGACTCGAACCGGAAGGAAAACTTGAAATTATTAGCTTTTCTGTAGCCGTACACATCACACAATCACAGTTAAAACTACTCTTATCTAAGTAGTGGTGGAGTGAGCTGAATGGGTGAATCATATACATTGCTGTTTAACCACCAGCACTCCCGTTCTGATAATGGCATATCAAGAAATGGATCCAAGCGCAAAAGCAATTCGCCTTATATGACACATACTTCCGCGTAAATACAAATCGAACGATTCCTTGTAACATAAGCGGATTGTTAGCCCTTGTGCGTTCCTAGCTAAAAATGAAGTCATTAAGTTGGGCAGTAATCTCAATCTCATTGCCAAAGTTGTAAAAACAATCATAAATTGTTAGTTTGTGTTAAGTGAAGCAGACGATGCTTCAAAACGTAAATTTCGTCCGCCCACTGAAATATTTTACGAGCAAATGCAGCAAATATACGAGGATGCATGTGTTTGTGTGTCTCATGAATATAAATAGAAGCTCAACATGTATGCATTTTGACAGTTGTGTGTGTCGGTATAAGCGTTTTTGAAGTGATATAAAATATAGTTTCTTATAATTTAATCCGTATTTAATCCTGGCCAGGTTGTTCGGTTTGCCTTTCCATTACACATAATTTTGTAAAACACTGCGTTTACTTTGTTGAAAACTAATCACAATCGAATGCTTGTGCACGCGTATGCTTCGGATGAATTTTCTTGGGGTTTTTTTTTTTTTTTTTTTTTTTTGGAAACAATTTAAGACACACACGCACACACGCAAACACACGCATATACATTGCATGTCGTACAATTTGTAGACATTAAAAAGCAATGAAAATGCTCGCGTCGATGCATATGCATAGTAATGCAGGCGTTGTCTCTCTATGCTTGAAAAAGGCGTCTTACGCATATGTTTAGCAGTCAAGTAAAATTGTGCATGTGTTGCGTTTCATTAGCGTTTTCAAGTCAAACGCGTGAGATGACTGAATACCACTTAATCCACTGAGAGACGAAAAACAGTAAATTTGATTTAAAAAAAAAAAAGAAAAAAACTCTTTGTACAAGTTGAGCAAAAAAAAAAAAAAAAATTGTTTTATGAAAATACTGCACAGATCCCACACAGATTTTCAACCGAAACGTAGATCGATGACGTTGCTTATATATTATGAGTTCATTTCTAAAACAAAATATTTAAAATTAAACTTTGAAATGCAGCTCGCTTTTATGATGTCCCTAGAAACCAGTGTGAATTACTTCGTAGCGTTTTATATAAGGTAGCGAACATTTATTGCACTTTTATTATTCTTTTTCCTACCGGCAATATGCGACATACCTACTTACCTACATAACTATGTATATTTTTAGTGCAAACAAAAGAAACAAAAGACATCAGAGGAGATCGGAAGAAGATTGCGATGCATTCATAAAATTCTCCCTATTTTTTCAAATCGGTATTAAACCAAACGAGTACCTAGTCTCTAGTCTTAAGCAAACGTTGATTTGAAAGGTCACATCCAAAAGTTTTTACTTGAAAGATCTCCAAAATGAGGGCCAAGCTCGATACTTATTCTCCATAGTTGTTTCAAACGAACTAAATTTATTGGGAAAAGCTTAAACAGTAAGAGACTAACTCGGAAATCTATATCTGTCTTAGAACAAATATATGCTTAGTCACCCAATTCTCGTGTGGTTGTTATGACGACGAATGGCGAACGACGAACGACGAACGACGAGCAACGAAGTAAATATTGCATTGTACTGTATTATGGTTCAAGCAAAAGCAGGTGTTACTACGCACTTACCGTTCGACTGGAGAAAGGAGGATTATATAGGATTTTCATACCGATTTAATGCGATCTCTTAAGACGTTTGCAACGAATCGAAATATGAAATAGTTCCTTTTTATTCGCAATATTCTTTATATTGAGATTAAGTAACCTTAGCGTACACAGCATATCCACCTGCTTGAAGAAAGCAAGTCTGGCAAGCATGAGACCAATTAGTCCGCAATAAGTAAAAATATTCTGGTTATACTCCGAATTTTATTTTCCTTCCTCTGGCGGGTCCAATAGTTAGAAATATTTGGAAGGAAAGCTTCAGGTTCAGGTTCAGCGTAGGGAAAAGGCAAGCTCGGTAGGAGAGATGGGAACGCAATTCGGAATACATCCGTACGTAGCTTTTTTGCTCAGAAGGAATTTGCTCGGGATGAGTTTGGTAGCCCCTGGACCAAGATCAGTTTCCTGGTACCAGTCCCTTCATTGTCGTTATGATTTGTAGTTTACTTACTGACATGAAGATTATATGGACCTTAAGTGTTAAAGTATTAAGAGATTCACTTGAGACCATTATACAGATTCTTTTTCAAGCCTAGATAGAAAGTACTTGATAGGGCAATTTTTGGATTTCTTGTAGCTATTCGATTCGCGATTTTGGGACTTCCTCCAAGAAACCCAATCCCCGCAACGACTAACTCAGATAAATCGACACAAGACTGCACATTAATATTCAGTGCTTTACGGGACTCTCGACACATTGTGGTCTTAGGCTTTGCAAACATAAGGACAAAATTAATATTGCTTCTTCGTCTTCTTCACAAATAGAAACATCAAACGAATTTATGTTTCCCTCGTTCTATAACGTGACACTCTCATGTGTTCTTTTTCAAAATATTAATTTATTTATGAAGCGACTAGACTTTTATAATTGAAGTAATTTTTATAAAACATAAATCCTAGATGGATTATGTGCCTTAAGACAACTGTACGCTTTAAAGAGACGTGGATGCTTTCTCGAGCATCTTTAAATAATTTACTCACTCATTTCTTTATATGTGAAGTACGCTTTCGTTGCCTTTAGAAAAAAGAAGAAGAAGAAGAAGAAGGAGGAAAAAACCAAAATTTTTTATATCTTCTTTGGTTTGTAGATGAAATTTTTATTTAATTCTTTTCCTTTCGATTTGTTTGAAAACACACTTGCCCTTGATTGTGAAGAAACATTTTCATTTTTCATAATCCTGCTGGCTTAGCTGCTGTCGTGATAACACACAGATAGCGACTACCGGAAGCATTGTTATCACAGAGTATTTCCGTTTTGACTTTGTTGTTCGTGACTTTTGTCGATTTCATTAGAAAATATAGTTTTTTTTTTTTTTTTTTTTTTGTTCCTTCGTTTTCCTTGAAAACTGCTTTGATTTTTCACCATGACAATCAGACACGTTTCCCAATAAACCATGACTAGAGATAGAGGTATTCCGTTGTTTACATACAGGTTTTATATAATAGTATGCATACAAATAATTACTTAGCTCAAAAAGTATTTAGCCCTTCGCGCAACAATTACGACATTGCATCGTAATCGAAAATGTCAAGATATATGGATCGTAAGACATCAGGACAGCCGTTGTTTGGCATTTGACATTTCCAGGGAATGATATATAAAAGAAATAAACTTGGGACAACGGGAAGTATTGAAGCTTTCTATTGGTTAGGGCTGTGTCGAACTGAAGTTGCCACGTGACTGATATGCAACAAAAAAAAGTTTAATACTTTCTAGACGACTATCTACCAAAAATACTTTAATACATTTATCTATAATATTGTATAGCTATCGATTTACTCGCATTCTTCAGTCTTCCTCGTACTTCTTAAGCTTATCTTCGCTTTGGAAAAATATTTTCATTTTCATTTTCATTTTGTTCCAATCATTTCAGGCTTAAATCACAAACGTAATGAAGCATTGTTACCGTTTACTGTTTCTCTATTTCATGCTTCACTATTTTTATAAACATTGATTTTTATATGCTTGCGTTTACCGCGCAGCGAAGCAGTTACATTAGATGTTTCGTTCACTTTGTAACACTGCAAAGGCTTCACAAGCAAAGTACCAATGTCTCCTTGATCAGCGATTTATAAATGTCTTAATAGGGAAGCTTTTGTCTACAATGGCTTACTGATGGTGTTCTTAACGTTGACCGCTTTCCTCGCATCTTTTTGAGCGTCATAGGGTCCCCCAAGTGATTGGTAATATTCAAATAAAAAAGAAAAGTAGCTGGGGCGGACCGCTTCTATACGTTTCGGATGAAGCTGTCCAAGGATCTGCTTCGCTTTCCATTCAAAAAAAACATGAATAAATACTTGGAAGGAGGTCCAATATTGTAAAGTTTGGTTATGGTTGTCACAGTGCAATATTTACATTATTGCTGTGCCTATGAATTATCTTACGGCAAATTTACTTTCATCGAACTCAAAGCCAGGACTAACTCGCCCCTTAATATTTAATCGGCCCTCGAACATTGCCATAACCAAAAACAATATTTATTATGAGAAATATTTTCCAAAAATCTGTCCTTTCCTTAGTGCTGAGTGCTAAGAGAGAGAGAGCAATTTACCTGGTTGGGAAAAAAGGTTGGGAAATATTGTATTGCGGACAGTGGGTGTCACTAAATGAAAAAGTTTACATTCGTTGCTAACTTACGATGATAGGAAATGTTTTCATTTATTTTTATTTGCATTGATGGCAAGTGTTTTGCTAACTCAGTGGAGCAGGAGGAGCAGGAGGAGGAGGAGGAGGAGGAGAAAGGCAAAAATAAAAATCTATTTGTTTTTCGCTTTTTGATTCTCCATCAGTGACGACATAATTCATATGAAACAATTGAGCGTGTCAATCTTGTTGTTGCCGAGCTTAGGAGAATTCTTACCACTTTTCCTGCTGCTCTGCATGATGTGTAATTTAAAGAGCACGTGTGACATGAAATTAGAATAATTGCTTAGATAACTTTAATTTTCTTCTGTTCTACCAATGGAAAAATTAAACGGATTTCACGCTACATTTGCCACAATTGTTTTTATAGCCCTTGCTTAGCGCTAGCACTTTACCTCAAAGGTCAACTAAACAAGCTCTCTCTCTCTCTCTCTCTACGACTCTTGAAGGTACAAAATGAAGTCTCCACGAATTTTTTGCATGCATTTTGTGTCCAATCAAATGCCGAAGTCATTCTTTTTTTTCTAATTTATACGCCTGCAGTCTGCAGAGTAAAAACGTGAAGTATTTAAAATATCAGACATATATAGAATGGCGAGTTTTCTTCGACACACGTACACCTAAATAAGGCTAATATCAAGTCTCTAGACACTTTTTATACTCTACGCCACTTGTATTAAATTTGTGCGAACGTACGTAGAAATAGAGAGAGAGAGAGAAATACAGAATAAATCGGTTATATCGATTGGAACCATGTTCCTAATCGATCTAAGCTTGCTGTCCGTCCGATGTTTATTGCAATTTGTGAGACATTTTGATATAACTTGATACACTGACATTCTTTGGCCCAAGGACGAACGCTATTAAAGGTCCTTCGTATCTGTCCGTTTTTTCGACCACTCTTCATGTAACGACAAGCCGTTATATGGAAGAAGAATTGCCATTTTCAAAATCTCTTGGTCGCTCACTCGTAGCATTTTGACAGTCTAAACAGGCATAAAAAATTTTGGTTCGCCTTTGGCAATTTTTTTAACCGCCTCTCGTATAACTGTTTCTGTGAAAGCTGAATGAAGAGTAAGTCATTCAAAAAAAAGGACCCATAGTTAATATTTTATGATGAAAATTGGTCCATAGTACCAATTTGCCAAAAAGAGAAGGTCTTCTTTTTTCGACCGTGACATATGTAGAGGTTATCGGGAAAAACAAGCCTTTCCCGATAACCAGGGCTTTCACGAATAGTATGCCTTTGCATGCAGATAATATGTAATTCTTTTTATTACCGAAACGAGTGAATAATTATACTACCAAGCGAAGTGGTATAGGATATTTAATGGTCGGTTTTGCCCGACTATAATGGCCTTACGTGTTTTTTTTTTTTTTTTTTGCAAAATAATTGCAATCAGATATGATTAGGTCGTTATTTCTATGTGTATGGAAACGTTGTTTACAATTTTTCTTTCTAACAAACATGGAATTGTACTTTAGAGCAATACTTGTGTAGCACATAGATAATTAACTGTAAGTTTAATTTAAATCTAATGACTGTCTGTACAATTATATTACGTTATATTACGTTAGCACATATACTATATATGTATGTAGGTATGTATGTATGTATGTAGAAAAGTAGAAGTGTGAGTTCCTACACAGGCAGTTTATCGTTCTGTATCTATGCGTATATGGGGTGCAATAGCATACGTTATAAATTAAAAGAGTTGTGTCACACACTCTAAGCGATTCTTTCTCTTATTTACCTAACAATAAAATCAAATAAAAATAAAGACGAAAAATAACCTAAGCGTGTTAACCCAATTTTATATTCATTTTATTTTATTCAATTTCAACTCATAGACAGAACTGCTTTCGTGTTGCTTACCCTACCTCTGCCCCTTACGCGGTAGACTTGTAGGCAGAGAATGTGCGTCTTTTAGTATAATTAAAATGACGTTTAAAAAGAAAGAAACACCAAGTAAAACAAAGGTTATGTTTAATCCTTGAAATGAGCTCTGGTTCTTAATTAGTTTAATAATCTTTTTATTTTGAATATGTTTTTTTTATGTTTATATTTTTGCTTTTAATATTTAAATTATTTGTTGTTAGTTTTTAACTTGTGGGCCGGATGATTGAGGAGGAAACTAACGACGAAGAACGATATTTGCGCTGGAAAAATGGCTCAACTAAATATTTATATTAAATTGTGGATCAGCTCAGGTGCTATTAGGCTTTATTTATTTCAATTGTTGTGATCGTTAGAGTTCTCGTACCAAGCTATGACAGACAAACGAACGGACATGACTAAATCTTTTAACTTTTGAGGCGATAGCAAAATGTACATTAATTATGCGACAATTAACAAAAAGTGCTTATGTCAATTTTCGTATATCTAACTCACTCTTCTTTACGATGGGTTGAAAAGACGCTTAAGTTCATCCAACTTTTCAAGCCTATAGACTGTCGATTCTAAACAGAAGGACAAGTGCAATGTACTCCTATACTGCAGACATAGGTGCAAGAAAGGAATTCTCGTATCTGAAGCGAGGTGGAAAAATATTGTGGCAGGAAGAAGTTAAGGTGTGAAATGTAAGCAGAAATACTGACAAACAACAAACACAAACCTTTACGAGACAAAACATTACAGTCTTGCAGGGTTCAACCATTGAATTCATTATTGGAAAGTCAAGCAACTTCCCGCTCTTAGCTTGAACGAAAAGAATTCCTCGCATCACACTGACAAAAGCAATGGGTTGGTCAGCCGAAAGGCATTTCGAAATAATGTATCTGTCAGAGCAAGGAATCCAAAATGAAAAGTATATGGATACCTTTGACTTTCAGGTATGCTTTCCTGGTCTATGTATTTTTTTTTTTTTTTGATTCTTTATTTTTTAAAAGTTCGTTCCTCTTTCCTTGTCTGCTTATGATTTAAAAGCCAATTTATTCATCATATCATGTCATTCATATTTTTTAACAAATTAAATTGAATATGTGAATTTTATTAAATTTTGTAAGAAAATTTAAAAAAAAAATCAGAGAAAATCTTTAATGCAATCTATTGGTTGCAAGGTTTTATTTATAAAATGTAAATAAATTTAATAATATTTTAGGTTTCTTTAATATATTTCAAGAAACCTGCAATACTGTAAAATGGTAAAGCCATTGGCTAAGTAAAACTTTAACTAATGTACGAGTTTATTATGTAAATTGCGAAAGATTTTGCAGCAGTAAACGAACAAAATGAAAAGGATCACTTAAAAGCATTGAATAAAAAAAAAAAGAAAAAGAAGCCAAATAAAAAAAAACACTGACCATAGTACGCAATAACGTAAACACATCCGTAAGGGATTCGTACCATGTAAGTGTGTAAGTGTGCAGGTTGATAGTCTAAATATTTTAGCTCAACTCCTAAAGTCCTTTCGATTTAGATGCAAATTCATCATATATTTTGTGTATGAGTGTCTCTGTGTATATGTTTGTTATTATACCTTTGAGTTGGATATATTAGAAAACTCTTCTTCTTTTTTTCTTTTCTTTATCGTTGTACTTGTTTCTTTGATTTTTACTAACAATTTAAATTTATGTAAGAATTAGTTACTTGGGACGCAAAACTTCGTATGAGTTTAGACACACATTGGGTGTTATATGGGTGTAGGTCGAATAAATCTCGATACCATGGGAAAGCGATGCTCATACACTCATGTCATAGGCATTAAGTAACACGGGCTTACAATTTTTTAGACTAACTAATAAATATATTGTATAGTGTAGTGTAGTTGTAGAAGTATAGTGCAGAAGTTTGGTTTTGATTTGAATATATATATATACATATATATATATGCAGGTACGTTGAGCATTTAAATTATTGCTATTTTGCATATAAAGTGAAATTGTGCGAAAAATGCAAAATATCTGCATTGTATGTAAGCATAACGTATGTATGTGCAAATGCATGCACACACGCTTACGAACGTATAAGATTTTATGCAAACTGATAGGCGCATAGTGGTGGTGGTCTGGGTTAAAGTAAAGTATGCCTCGTACTGTGTCGTTGGTCTTCCGGTCATAACATTGTGCCAGTATCGATATGAGCTTAACTATGTGAGAGTTTAAGTCACTCATGTACTTGCATATATATATATATATATATATATACGAGCATGCATTGCTCGATAATATGGTGCATCCTGTGGTCAGCGCTTGGTGCTAAAAGTGCTTGTGTGTTAAAATGTATTTTGGTTAAAGTTGAAATTTATACGTCAACATTATTGTATGAAAACATGGCTTTTTGTGGCACCGAGAGACGATGACCTGACTACTAACCCCCCGCCACTTTTCTCCCAAACGCATTCCAATGCATTTTCACTTCGCTACTAATGTTCTTATATGCAGCCATTCTATATATGCATATGTGTGTGTGTGTGCCTTCATTGTTAAATAAACACACATTTATATGTACTTTTGTGTGCTCGTATTGGTGGACACTAAATATATGGTTACTAGGATTTAAATGAAAATTTCTCAAATAATGCAAAATTTTCTCAGATTTATGCGAACAAAAACATTCATAACAAAATTTCAGTTATTTTTTATTTTGATATCTACAACAAAGATAATCATAAATATTTACATAACATCTGTATCGATGCTTATGTATGTGTGTGTGTGTGTGTGTGTGTGTGTGTGTGTGTGTGTGTGTGTGTGTGTGTGTGTGTGTGTGTGTGTGTGTGTGTGTGTGTGTGTGTGTGTGTGTATGTGTATGTGTACATGTAAAAGTAAACTTTTATCATTTATTATTCAAAAGTTGAAATAAGTTTCAGTTTATATTGTGTTTGCGTTATGTTGTGCGTGGCCTCTAATTCTATCATCATATCGCTTTAGATGGACTAGAGCGCAGTATATTACAACGTTATGTGATCATAAATCTCTTTCATTAGAATCAAATATTGTTTTTCCGAAAAACATTTCGAAAACTAAAGGCAAAGTTTTCAGTTAATTTTTTACACATATCTCCAAAGCTTACAGATGTACACGTTTAACACTCGTACATACAATATATATAATATTTTTTCTTGCTACTTGTGTGTAGATTTACTGCCATTTATCTTTTACCAGCTTATAAAGTTATGATTTATATGAACAAATGTATAGATGTATTGTTTGCTTTCTCTTTACACCCTACACTATATACAAGATAAAGGGGATCTTAAGTCTATGTTGACGCACTCGCGCCATATAGGAATAGATTTCCTTTCACGGCAATATGTTTTAGGATTAAATACCACACACACACACACACACACGCACTCGTAGCATGGACATGAACTCTAGTGATTGGAGCATTAACACTAGAAGGAGTAATCAACTCTAGCTTTATATGTTTGATGGTATTGCGGTATCACCGCCGTCTGTCGATCTTCTTTTTTTTTTTTATTGTTGCATGACCAATTGCTCGCTTTTCGTGCAATGTAACGATGGTAGGCAAGAAGTGAGGAAAGAGAGAAAATAAGAAAGAAGTGAGAAAGAGAGGGATTTTGGCCAATCGGTAAGTGTTATGCTTCTATCGCGTTGAGACTTAAATCCTCGAGCACGCTACGCGTACCATACCTACACGGCTACTTATGCCACTCTACCTACTTCTTACGTATACACATACTGAACGTCTTTAAACAAAAAATTGTGCGCAATAAAACTTAAATTCCTTTAATCTAAAATGATTATTCGGATCGATAATCGATTGTTCCCTAATATGTTCATAATAAATTTGTTAATTGTGGGTAAATTCTTTACCTTTAAACATACGAAGTGCCCTCCTAAGGATCTTTTCACATATCGCTAAATTCTGTAATCGAAATTTTATCGATTTTAATGCCTGTGATACGATATATATATTAAAAGAGAGCTTTGAGAACTTGAGGAATACAAAAAAATAATAATAATTGCACAGCCCAAGTCTGGAAGTCATGGAAGATGGCTTCCATGGATTTCTACTTACAACATTGCTTGAGACACGTTCCCCAAGGTACGTAAGGCAATTATAATTTCCACCCCAAAGGCACATTTCAAATGAAAATGTAGTATAAACTTTTTTACTTCACTCGCTCTCTGTCTCTCTCTCTGATTTTAATTCGGTTTGACGATCGCTTTCAAAATGGCGGCCGATTGATGAATGGATAGAAGAACATATCGACAAAGAAATAAGTGAGTGTTCCAGCAGGGCAACAGCAAAGGGGGACGAGCGAGACCAAAAGGAAAGAAAGATTGAATTAGAAAGCAGAAATATTGATCGCACCATAGGAAGGGGATTGACGCCTTAAGTGTGGATTTTTACCGATCCAAAAACGTATTTTGCTGCTTTTAATAAAATTGGATATTGGTGTTCTGAAGCTTTCATTCACAGAATATAAGATCATAAGGTGACAATGTGCGCTCCTCGTCTCTCAATGTCTTGTTTTCCCGCACTAAAGCGTATGCCAAGACTCTTTCTGTAGATTTAGTAGTGTGTTGAAGGATCGCTGATTGCCATCACGCCGATGTTGACTAGTTTATCTTCATATTATTGCTGGCCTTTACTATAACTGTTATATATTCATTCTAACGGGGAAGAAGCAAATTCTTGTACATGTTGGATTTGCTTTCATGTTTCGTTTCCATAAATGCCTTTAAAAATACTTCATATGAAGTTGTATTTTATATTTAGGCGCCTGTGTGCGAACATATTTCGAAAGGCTTTGTTTTGCAAACATTTTTAGAGGATTTTTAACAAATCGCTTGCAATTGGATTTTTATGACTTTACAGATGATGTGAAAATCATCAACTTTTCGAAAATAAATGTATTTTACGAAAATCGCTATTTATAAACTATAAATGTGTGCATTTTTCTTATTAAAAATGTATGTATATATGTATGTATACATCCACTCATATAAGAGAGGAAAAGAATGAAAGCGAGCCGTTCACCTTGGACTGCTCATACTGGCTTTTCAATTTGATGCATATATTGAAGTTAGTTTCAATGATATACATAAAGTAAGTAAATAAATGAATGGAAAGCAAAAAAGAAAAAAACCGTTACTTGGAACAACAAAGAAAAGGATACTTTCATAATTCACTCTTATAAACGATAGGCAATCAATTTGGGCTTTCTGATATGATCTTCTGCGACCTTGCTACGTAATCCAATTCGAAAGTGTTCAAGTTTTTATCGGAAAGAGTGGGGTTCATTTGGCCTTAATTTGAGAAAAAAATTAAGTAAGTAGATCTAAAATAATTGCAGAACTTCTGGGAACAGTCAGTCAGGACTCAATTCGAGTTTACTATCCTCGAGTTGGCTTCTAAGGTCACAATTATAATTTCAACCGATAAACAGATAGGCATACAAAGATAAATCCATTTCATTATCACGCTCCTCACATATATATATATATATATATATATATAGGTACTCTGCATGGCATTTCTCCGAAGTTTTCCAATCCTTTGCAAGGATAATATATTCTCTGTGTTTAGCATATAAAACTTATTACAGAGATTGGTAGGTAATGCCTCGGCAATAATTTCGTTATTATTAATCAGTTATAATAATTTTCTACATTACATGACAAACAAATCCTTCAAGTGATGACATTCACAAGGAATTTTAATCACAATAATTGTTAAGCAACCAACGAAAACAAATTTATTGACCGAAAACTTAGTTTCGAGTTAAATTCAATTTAGTCGAGTATTAAATTGACGGTAAAATAAGGCGTACGCAGTAAATTATAATTAAATCATAAATTCGTAAACCAGAATCGAAAGCAATCTGTGGTAAAAGATGCCAAAATCTAAACATTTCCATATAATTGTATAGATTATGTGCATTTGTGTGCGTGCAAGTATTAAGTTTAACAATATGTCCGCGCGTGTGTTTGTGTGTGTTCGTGTACATGTGTATGTATGTAGGATATGTTTATAGTCAGATGTTAGATAAGTGTGTGTGATGAGAGTGTGTGTGTGTGTGTGTGTGTGTGTGTGTGCATGTATATATGTAAGTTTATATGTGTATATTATTATTATGAGTGCGATTGTATGTTATTGAGTATGTATATGAGTTTTAAGGCCCCCGGGATTGTGCATTTGCTAATATTAGTGTTAACGAAGTTAAATCAGTATTTGATCACACAAATACGGGCAAATATATAACGAATTTTTAATAGCAGCAAACGCATGCTACGATTTCATATTTAGCCAATATGTCGTACACAGATAAGCTGCTATATGCCAGCATGCGTTTATAAATAACAGTTATATGTGAACATAACAAATGCAAATGTGTTCTTGAGCACATTTAATGCAATTTTAAGTCAACAATAATAACTGATTTTGTTTAATTATATCTTAGTATGTACGCGTGTACACGAATATGCTTGCAAATGCTACTAATGCATACATCGTAGTTACATTGCACATTTATATTATGGCAGGCATATAGTAACTAATCATCGCAGCCAAGATTTATTCTAATTATGAATATGTATATAAATGCTTTAAAATTTTTGCATATATGCATGCATGCGTGCATGTATGTGCGTATGTATGTATTTTTACACAAAATATTTTGCATATAGTACGAGACCAATGAGGGATCCGTATTATAACCTCTAACCCCAAACTAAACGAAGGCGTAAGCAAAATATCATTGTCGCTATGCCTGTAGCCAGTATTTGTGTGTATGGTTGTGTGTGTATGTATGGATGGATGCAATAACTAAATTCTCATTTGAAGCATTACCAGCTTTATCCTCTAAACATTTAAAACCGAATTATGAGCATACATTAATGTTCATATATTTATTATTGTATGTGTTTATTCGTACAATAATTTGGTTGTGGTTACACACATAGACATAAACCGAAAACAACAAATAAATATTGTGTTCAGTTTATATCCACTCACCGCATCATAAATTTAATTTAAATTGATTGCGTTATAGTAGTGCACCGACATACGCACAAAGGTTTTGCGACCACGAATTTGCTAACCACCCACACATTAATGAGTATTGCAATTTATGTACACATGAACGTCCATGAATTCATACGGTATCTATATACAGGTAACATAGACCTTACGGACTAACACACACTAACGAAGGCTCCAAATTAGTTTGTACGAATGTATGTATTCAAGATGGTCAATCGAATTAAGTGCGAATTTCGATCTCAGGTGTTTTTTTGTTTTGCAACAACATATGACGAGAGTGTATGCGTGCATGCAGTAAATGCACATAAATCAAATATTCAAAATTTCACAATTCATTCATTAATTATTTAAAATTTAATTTTTGTCACTTTATTTATTATGATAGGATGCGTGAATGCATCCATCTCTGTAGCTTAATATTTTAAATATTACATGCAGCCAGGACCGAATAAATAGAAGAAGAAAACCTACTCAATACACCAAAGTAAGTTGTGTTTCATTTTGCCGTTTACCCTTCGAAATTGCGTTCGGAACGAGATATCGCTGCAATGAAAGCCATCCCGGCTTTGATTGTCATTTACTCTGTCTAACATTAACTTCTGAGTCCTCATCATGCTAATGGGCGTAAAGTACTTGCACTTCGGCTCTGCATGGGAGTATATGTAAAAAAAGGATCCAGAATCGATTAACTTACACGATCTTTATGAATAATAATAAATAAATTGACACCTCTCATGTATTCATTTGACTTGCCCGATTCCGAAGATCTCCATCGAATATGAGGTTCTGTTACTGCCAAGATCTGTTTACGGACATCATTTTAAACATAAGCAAATCAATTAATTTGTATATTTTCCAATACCGAGCCAAGAGATTGAAGAAATTTCAAGAGCCAAATCGCGTTTCGACTTTCAAAAATGATTCTCTGAGCTGAAATAAGTTGTCCGATGGACTGTGCGACAAATGATGGCACTTTACTTGGAATACCGCCAGATTTTCGTGAAAGAAAACTTTTAATGGCATCATCCCACAATCTATTGATCGAAATAGCGGATAACAAGGATTCGTCCTTCTCTCGCTATCGCGTACTTTCTTTTAATTTGAAAATTATATTTTTGCATCCAAAAGTGAACGTATTACTCGCTTGAGAAACTTGCAAAAAAATCCTTTTGAAAATGATTTCATTATTGGGAATCCTCATAAATAGTATCTACATAAATTTCCGAAACACTTGACATAGAATTTGTGTTAATTAAAAGTAATGTTAAAAAGAGAAGCATGGATTCATGGACGTAACTGAGGTTTAGAAAATATGCATCTTGGCTGGTGAGTGAAAAAGGTGCGATTGAAATAAACTAACTATAGGTTTTCCTGCAATGACTGTCGGCAATCCCTTCCTCAAGAGACAACGTAAATGTTTAGAAATTTAAGTTATGCATGTTGCATGTCGACGATAAATTCCTTCGTTTTTTCCGTTCTTCGGTGCTTTTGATTTTTTTTTTTTTTTTTTTTTTTTGCTTTTCTTTTGCATATTACATGAACGGTAAGCCCGCAAAATACAAACACAAAAAGCTTTCTCTCATGTAGGCAAAATAACACGTACGCTTATGTACATGTTTTGCTGAGTGTTTGATGGAAAAAAGCAAAAAAAAAAAAAAAAAAAACAGAAAGAAGAGCAACAGAACGGAATAGAAACTCTATGGGGAGGCTTTAAAAGACATCAAATTTCATATTCATAATGGCATTCTACATGTCCGGCATAATTTATACATGACCATATTGCCACTGCTGTTGCAATTGCTACTGGATACTGATACTCCCGATGACAATGATCATTATACTGCTATGATGATGATCACGATGATGATGGGTGTTGTGCTTGTTGAGAGTGTACGCACATACTTTCCGAATTCATTTATTGTTAAATATATTTAGTCGTTAAATATATTTAGTCAGTTAAAAAAGTATGAAGACCTCATCCTCTAACCAAAACTTTCCTCATATACTATATCATGTGAAAAAAAAAAAAAAAAAACAGAAAAAAACAAAATGCATTTCTCTTCACATTACCAATGTATTCGTATCTCAATAGATTGTGAAATTTTTGTTTTTACCTTATGCAACATTTCCGTTTCGTGTAGAAAGTTGGACCGTTTTCCATTTTATCCTCTACAATTCTATGTGCATGTGTGTATATGTATGCATAGATATTAAACTACACTCGAAGCCTATAAGTTCATATTCACTCTGAGGTAAAGGGACTTGATTGGTTACGAAGTTGTCGTATTTTTATCTTTTCTACGGACGGTATAGGCAAAAAGTTGCATTATTTGTTTTTTTTTTTTATTTTTTCACTTTTTTTTTCATTCGATGGTCTTTACTGCAAAATTTGCATTTCAAAATAAATAATAAAAAAAAAAAGAGAAGAAGAAAAAGAAAAAGAATGCAAACAACGGTCACCATAAAACGACCACATTATAGTTGTTGCTAGATATATATATGCGTGGCTTTATAGAATGCATCCATTGAAAGGCTTTCCACAGGATCTCACACAACTTGTGTGTATTTTTCTGTACGTGTCCTCTATGAATTTATGAACACAATATAAATTTATATTATTGTCCAGGATGTTTTTTCTGCATATTAATCTTTTTTTTCTTTGTTGCCTTTTTTTTTTGTTTTTTTTGTTTTTGTTTTGTGATTTGCTGAACTAAGTACTAAAAAATTTACGTGATGTACTTTAAATACTCTATTACTTAAAAAACACTATGTTTACTCGCATAAACAAACACAAATGCAACATTGTTACGTGTATGTCACGATTGATATTTTTTTATGAACCGTAAATTAATTTATTTAGTGGAATCATTCGACCGTGATATAAAAATAGTTACGAGGAGGAGCTTTCAATGACTTTGTACAATTGAGATATAATGCTCGTATTAACACTATTGCGGAAAACTGTAATGAACGCGACCGAATTTCTGCTTACGAAAGATTCACTTTTGTAAATCATTTCTTTTCGCAACTTACAGCATGAAAATATTTGGCGTTGTTGCCGAAAAACCCTGCTTTCCAGGGATGTAAAATAAATATTTTGTTTATGTCTAGTACACATTCCCTATAGATAGAAGAAGTTATTGCAAGTCATCCATATGCATAGAGTAAATATATCCAAAATGGTTAAGAAACAGGGCAGTGTTAAATAATGATCGGGATGTCACGAAAATTTTACATACATTTCGATTGAACATTGGTACTGTCTAACAAGTAAGAAAATTATATTCGGTCGTAACCGAATCACCGTTATTCCAAGAAAGATGGACGGGCGCGGCGTGCTTGAGTTGGTGTTTGAGTTGACCATTATGAGTAACGAGCAATAAACACGATGTTCGCAGTATTTGTTGCGTGGGCGTGCAAGCATTAAAGGCGAG
This sequence comes from Glossina fuscipes, assembly GCF_014805625.2. Lineage (NCBI taxonomy): Eukaryota > Metazoa > Arthropoda > Insecta > Diptera > Glossinidae > Glossina > Glossina fuscipes. Next base: position 12,384,965 of record NW_023998417.1, read on the forward strand.
TCTTTTGATCGATTTCGATCATTCTCAAATTCTTTCGCAAATTTGTAGCCGATGTCTTCGTTTTTGAGGACGGGAGCTTGTTTGCCACAAATTTAATTTAAAAAAATTAATTAATCTAAACTTTGGTACTTTGGAACGCTTTCGTCTAATTTTCGATTTGTCGTTGTTTCATATCTTAGGAGAGCAATGATAGTCTAGATTGTCTTTGTTCAACCCAAACGCGACATTCATGGCGTTTCCTCGCAACTGATTTCCTCTTGAAAACTGGAAATTTATGTGTGCATATGATGGATGTGGTGGAATAGTTTCTTTCAAGAAGCGTGATTATCAGGCCGGCATACCCGCTTTCAATTCCCAGAACCGTAGATCTTCATTAATGTGGGCTGTAAAAGACGACCTCTCCTGTTGATGGACGATTAAAAAAAAAATAATAATAAAAAACTAAAGTTGGTTGAAAAGACGCTTACAACAACAATGGTAGCGTGACGGCAATTTTCTTCCTTTTCCTTCGAAATTCGGTTTCGGATTGCACTTGTTTCCTAACACTTGACTGAGATGAAGAGAGACGTACCACGCGACTTTGTTTATTTAAATGTTAAACCGAATGCCCGAAAAAATTTAAAAGCATTATATTAATATTAAAATTATTGCAAAACTTGAGACCCATAAAGAGAACAGTGGAAAAAGAAAAAAATTTAATCATGCTAAACTGCTTGTTGAGCAAGAAAAACATTCGATAGAGAGAGAAAAGAAAGGTCAAAAAATCAATCGTCCACGCAACTAATTCATTCAAATCTAACAAAATCTAAGAAAATCCCTGCCAACGACCTTCGGGATTTTAGAGATTTTACGAATGTCAACCCGCAATACGAAAACGAAGAGCTTAATATGGTTGATGTTAGTGGCTCTAGTCTTTGTGTGCATGCGAAAGTGTAAATGGATGAATAGATAGATGTTTAAATATATATATATATATATATATATATATATATATATATAGTTAAAATGGACATACATTATACGTACATATATGTAAGAAAATGTTTAGAATGTGTTTTTATATATGAATCGTGTATACCATACCATATCAACCATATACAGTGTAAAACATTGTCAAAGAAATGCGTGCATGCATGTGTGTAGATGCGATATGTAGTTGCCAAGATTACCCCATTTAAGTAAATAACGATTTGGAAAAAGTGAAGAAACTTTCCAATTCCGTATATGCTTGTCGGTATGTGGACATACGGTTTCAATGCTTCAATGTATCTAAGCATATGGTGAGCAATAGTTACAGAGTATTTTATTGACTTTGTGTAAGTTTTGTAAATTCAAAAGCTAATATGTTGACATAAAATTTTTTCATATATATATTTTCTATTTTTATTTTTATTATAAGCTCTAAATTTATATGTACGTGCGTATTCACACTTGCTGCACACATGCTATGCCAATAAATGAGTGCGCAAACAAAGTCCTTTATAAGACCTTGTTATACGATTACGTGATTACGTGAATACGTATACATAATTTTGTATTGTGTGCACTTCCCGATATTGTTTGTGTCTAGTTGTTCGTTCACTTGTTTCTAAAGATTTCCATAACAAATTTGTTTAACTTTTACTCAAAGATTCTTTCTGTCCTCTTTTTACACTATCGATAGGATTAGAAGTTGATTTTATGTATTAATCATCACATCAAGTAATGGCTCGTGTCTCATGGCTCATGGCTCATGGCTCATGCAAAAAGATAGAAAATAAAGAAAGAGACGGCGAGGCATTGTAGGTCTCTCCTGAATATAGCGTATATTTTGAAATATATATTAAATAAAATTCTGTTGCATTTAATTTACATGCGTACACGTATATTGCACGTCGCATTCCTCTTATTGAGTTTTTTAATAAATAAAATTCAATTTCGGAATATCATTGATATATGGATTTCGTATGCAAATCCCTCCCATACAAAAGTCAGCAACAATATGCTTATAAAGCAATGGTAGCATACGATAAGCAGAGAATGGCAGCAATAGTAACGGCAATAACAGCAATAACACAGCATCACTAGCAAGTACAAGCAATCAAAACAGATTAAAATATGATTTGACAGCTCAAACTATTATATTCGGATATGTGTGCACAACAACAGTAGATAGTAGACGTTATTGCATGCTTGCTTATTCATTCCCTTTTGCATTCACACACACACACACACACATCTACGCGTTCACATTCGATGTTCATACATTATTCATTTGCATGCAAATATTTACAATTTATACTCATATACATATGCGATCCGTGGACACATGCACAATCAAACATGCATATGCAAATGCATAATATCAACGATGCATACAAGTATGCACGTAAAAGTTCTTACATACATTTGACAGTTACGATACAAACTTATTGTTGCTGGGATGCTTTTATAATCCTTTACAAACGTATGCACTCGTTTTAATCTGCTCTCTACAACTATCCATTTGCATGCCTTATGCCGCATATTTCCCTTTATCTGTCCTTTAGTTTCCAATAATTCATTATAGTTTTTGATCATTTCCCCGTTCATCCATATCTCAGTTACAAACTTCAATAATCTTAGAGAAATTCCTCTTAATTAGTTAATTGATAGAGTTCCATCTATTAGCCACCCGATAGACTTAGAATGCTAGCGCATTAAGATTCCAGTCTAAAAATTTGTTTCACTGACTAAATTAATACTAATAACCAATAATTTTCAAGATCAGAACAAATATTCCGTTTGCGCTCGCTATCGTCATCGATATGTTTAAAAATTCCATGAAATCCATATCGCTTTCTTGAATAAAATGTCACACAGTTAAAGAAGAAAAACGATGATCAAACTTATTTATAAATTTTTTAGAAACGGAATTCTGGAAAACTCCTGAACGGTACTACTGTGTGAGAAGACTCGTTACAAGTCAAATAAAAACAAAGAAATTGTTCCTTCTATCCGTGGATATAAATAGAAAGAAAGGGGGTGTAATATGTAACGGCTCAAACTTGCCTATACGGACGTGGCCATTATTCCCAGTTTCCAGGAACGCGTAAGAGGCACCCTAACATTCTAAATTGATAAACAATGCTCGTCTTTTGGTCTGTTCCCCTCTCTCGGTCGTCTCTTTTACCTGATTGCGCCAAGTTGATATAGAAACTTGAGCTTTCGCATTGAGCATTTGTACATTGAGTTGCCGAGCACAGATTAAATTAAGAAACGGATCTCATTCGCCTATAATCATGCCGAAATCGAACAAAGTTTTTATAGTCCCTAGAACTTTGTGTCATGTAGGGCTAACTGACATGTAGGTATAAGAATAAGGTCGTAATCGCTTAGTTGATATGTCCGCAATTAACAAATTACTTTACAATTCTTTTATATTCATTTAAGCCGACGAACAACAAGCATTACTTAGTTATTTTCCCTTTTAGACAATTAAAATATTCTTACTTTAATATTGTCTCTTAGTATTGCTTGGCAATCAAGTCAATCGATTTACTTGCTTTCATGCATCGTTTTGAATTGTGTTTAAATGTAGGTTTTTTCAAATTTTTCGAAAATGAAAAGACAAAATTTCTGGTTTAAAAATACTTCCCTGCCTCCATTTGCTGGTGTTAACATACTCTGCAATTCCTAAACTACAGACGACGACCCTCATCTTTTTCGTGTGGAAAATTTTTTTGCTTTTTTCTTCACCTTCATTTTCACAGTTGAATGGCATTTTTTCGGTGGAAAAGGTGCCAAATCGTAATTTACATGGATTTTACTTCAATACCTGAAGAATTGAATTGAAATCCACAGCAAAGCTACCGCTAATGTATTGTAGATTATGTTAAATCCTTTTGTGTATTTATCTCGCCTGAAGTCAGTTGTTTCTTTGTGGTTGCACACTCGCATGTGTGTGCAAGTGTGCGTGCAGTTATTCCATTAAAACTTTTGTTTTTTTAATATAAACGTTTGTATGCGTATATGTGTGTTCTAACAAGTAACAATTTATGATTATGGGTTTTTGTAAAATCCTTACGCGCACCTGCGAAGAACTGCAGTCGTACACAACGTAATTTATTATTTTATGATTTTATTATTTTTCGTTTAATTAGCTGACTCCCGTGAATCTTTGCTAATTTGCAAAGTTTTTAATAACATTTATATTTTTTATGTATCATTGTGTAGAAAAATATTCCGTACAGTTAATATGCTTTCGCTGTTGTAGCTGTGAAGCTCGCATGCTCGTCTTAGTTAATACTTATTAGACTGAGTGTTCAGGGTCATTATTATTGCTTACTAATAGGACATATAGGTTCAAAATCAGAAGTAAATGTCATATCTTATGGATGAATAAAAGCAATACAAGTTTCACGAGGAATGCATGACATAGCACATAGGCGAGAATTAGAGCACTATTTATAACTAATTTTACTTAAGTAAAAACTCATCGGCAGTACGCAGGTTCTTGTCAAATTAGAGAATTTGGGAAAATACCGGCATCATTAAACAAGTCCTGCTTAATGAGGAATCCATATATTTGGTGCGTTTATTATTCAAAACAATGGTAAAAGAAAAATTTTTATGCTCGTATTTCACTTTTTTTTTTGTTTTTGTAAATGCTTGACCTGTATGGATATCAACGAAGGAGAATCATTACAATATTTCATCGTTTAAGACAAAAGATTCATTTAACTTGTTTACTTTTCAAATATTTTATTTAGGATATTCTATAGTGCGATAGAATCAATTTACTGTAGCAGTAACAAACACAAGCAAAAAGAGAAAGGGTTTCCTAAGAAGAAACAAAGCTAATCAATTGCACTTCATTTACACAAAGAAAAATTTATTTAAATTTTCCTTCTGTTCCGATGATGTATCTAGCATTCGATTCTAGAATTATAACAGTTTGTTTGTAACAAAAAGCGCGTATAATTTCCCCATTCACCTGCAGTATATGCACCTTGGATGATATGTAATAAGCAAGTATGGACAGTTTTTGGCAGTTTATAAAAAGCGATTCTGTTTTTAAAAATTTCTTGGGCTTTAATCAATCTTTTAAATGATCCCTTTAATGCCTATGTATTAAGATTTCAATATAAATATAAAGGATAATAAGAAAATATCACTTACCTATTAGCAGCATATTATCCCTGGAAGTTGTTCGTTATAAAATCTCTGATAGAATCTTATTTCAAACGTATTCTAAAAATTTATGCCAAAATTTCACATTTCACAACAACACTTCAAAATTGATATCTTATTATTGAGCACTCGAATCTTAATATCTTCACTATTTCATCATTTGATTATTTGCCTTTTCTTTACCACCGCCATATAAATAATTTTTTGCTTTATGTACATGTATACATGGCCATTTTATTTACGATTTGCAATTACGATTTAACTTTTCATATTTTAATTTTACGTAATGTATCTTAAGATAAAGATTAGAATAACTTTTAAAAACCCCCATATTGAATTGACGATACAACCGAGAAACTATTAACATGATAAAAACAGTTAATAACAATATATGTATACGGAGCTAACGAGTTGACAATTACAACTTTCATCGCGCTTACTAAAATGGTGAATTCTCAAACACTCTCCGTTTTCTTTCATCAGATTGCTAAAAGACCTATTTCCGGCGTTTGTTAATCTCGCACAATTTTTGAATCGACTGCTATTATTCATAGTAATGTCGTGAAACCGCTAAATAATATTAAATAATTTAAAATTTTCTTAAACACTTTTTTTAGCGAGATTTTCTCCAAGAAAAGCTTTGTTAATTTGCGACATCATCTACTAACAATCTGATCGCAATAAATTCCTATAAACACTAAGCAGGGATGTAACAATATCGTAGTTTATTGCAATTTTTTACGGTTATCGATTAACTTTGCTAATATCGTAAAAGTAGGGCAATAGAATACCTTATAATAGCCTCTAAGCTTAATCGTACTCTGAATATCGTGAATTCTTTAAAAAAGAATTTTTTCTTTTCTCGTTTGTTACCGCGTTATTTCAAATATTATGATCGAATTTAGTTAATTTTTGTTTTTCTCAATTTTTTATTGGACAGACGGACGGAAATATTTAAATGAATTCCACTTTAAGTTTTAACGCCATAACGTGAAACGATAAGAAATAAGATTACCGATTATCGATTAAAGGATTGATATGAAAGTGCATCACTGTTTTTACAATTTTTGATTGATTTGGTCTTGTTTGCTTCAGTTCGTGAAGAGATTTACTACGTTTTGCGCGTTAATTGAGTTTGCTGCAAATTAATTAAAGTTTTTCTAACCTACAGTTATCTGGCAATAATTTATTGCCTACAAATATCATATATTATTCGCGCGATTCCTAATCGGTTGTGTGAAATTTTATAATAAATCCAATGGTAGAATTCTAATAGGTAAGTGATGTTTTTTATGATAAATTCTTCTGAAATTCTTTTAGCCATTTTGTAGTTTTCACATTCAGCTGGGAATTGTTATTGTTGTTAAATTTTGTAATTAAATAAATGATTTTTCTGATTATTATCTAGCTTATTATCATTGAAACTTATCTGATGACCCTTTCCTATATTTTCATATGCTACTAATGTTACGAAACAGAGATTCCAGAAATAAATACAAGCAAACGGTTAAGTTCATTGTGTCATGAAATTGCACAAAAGTCTACTTTAACTAATAAATTTTTAGCTCTTCTGTATATTGTTAAATTCTTTATTATCTATAAACCCATAAGGTGCAGCTACTTTCATCAATACAAAGAGCAAAAAATTCAGGCAGATATAAAAAATATATATAATAAAACTTATTAAAGCACAAAAACCTAAAACATAAAAATGAAATCAAAAGGACAATAACCAAAGAAATAGGCAAATAATTTCAATAGCTGGAGGAAAGTTAATAGGTGGATACAACTTAGCCCAAAGATCTTATTACAACTTTTTGATGTAGAGAAAATAGCCACAAAAGTTTAGCATGTTTATGCGCGTGTCAAATACAAACAGTAGCTCGCAATAGAAATGATCGAACATTAGGTCGTAAGGATTTGTTGTTAGCATAGTTCATCCTCAAAAAATGTTTAGTTTTTTGGAAAAAAATGCTTATGATTTCGGTAAAAGCCGTTTACTTCTATGGTGAGCCACTGTAACAAGCATAAAATATGCTTGGTTTTAAGATTCCTAAAGTGTGTCATAAAATGAAAATCGTTAAAAGTGTCGCCAGCCGCGTTGAGAGCATGAAAGAAGGAAGTAAGAGATTTATATCCATTAAAAGAAGCATCTGCGGATGTCTTCCCCAATCTAAACGATGGTTTGGTGTGAACAAAAATTGTTCCTACTTTCAGAGAATGAAATTTTTGTTCAATTTAGTGCTCTGGCAGTCGCATGCCATATGAAAATTACATAATCGCGTAAAAAGCCTATAAAAATTGTAAACTATCTTTCTCTCGCCTTGTAAACATTTTTTGACATACGCGCTAAGCTTTTAATTACGCAATAATCTCTCACTCATTATATCGCACAATTAATATTGATTTTAATTTAAAGGAATGTTTAAAAAACACTCTGTCCATACGTCGTTGTGACTCTTAAAGGCGCTCACAAATAGAGATGTAAAACCTAACACTTACACATGTTCGCGTTTCACAAATAAAGACTTAAGCCATCCTCATTAGCAAAGAAACCGAACCAGTTTTGAAAAAATCAAAAATTCAAAAATATTTCTGAATTAATAACTAACGAGCTTAGTAAAGGTACGGCATTTTCCCTGAGAAAAGTTAGTGCTTTATTTTTGATAAAAGTTTGCGAGGAAAACTTTGTGTCAATAAACATTTTAGTAAGCATTGCTTGTGAAGGTCTAAGCCAGTTAGATGCCACATTTTGAGGACGTTGGGAATAATTTTTATTGCATTTTTATCGCATTTAGCCAAAATTTCGTTCACTTATTCTTAGAATACTTCAAGGATTTTCCCCCTAAATATGGGTATATATAGACGGATCGTTGCACCATTTCCAACGTCAAGAAAGCAAAGCCAATGTTTCTTCTATTTCCAGTAACCCGTGATAGTTTACAGCAAAGACGCCAAGACATCAAGGAAATAATTTTTCATTTCTCTTTCCAATGATTGATTACTTTATCACACTACATATACCCTGGAATTGTCGAAATAGTTATTTCTTCTACTGAAGCACTGGAATCATGCAGACTTTTACGAATAATTTTTTACAAGGGTTTTGGTCTAAGTGCAACCTCTTAAAAGCATCCTCTTGACTTAAGCTTGAGGGGCTATGTTCGTCTTTGGAAAACTAAGCGCGTTTGCTTTTTTGGGATTTTGTAGTCCGCCGGGTAAACTGATCGGTTGAAGCCCTAATTTTTTAAAGTGATTGAAGGAGAGGTAACGGTTTTCTTAATTTAATTAAATATAGAGATATCCTCACATCACACCGGCTCCTTTATGAATATGACCTTTTAAAAAGCAAGTTTATTAAAAAGTTATTAAAGCTCCGAATACATTGTGAACGCACTGAATATGAAAAGTATTTGTTAGAAAACGGAACGATATTCTTCAGTAAGCGCAGGTTAGGAAACAGAGGACAGATTTCGTAAGTAATTTACAAGATAATTAAACAAAGATTCATTGTTGGAAACCCGATCATATTATTTTAGCTAAATTCTTACCTATTAAACCCATAATTTTCGTTATAAAGTATTTCGTTAAGGTATTTAACTCACTAAGCGTCGTTTCAAATCGTTTTACCATTCATTGATGCCTTCGAATCGGTAGAGCCTTTATATATAAACCGCTTTTTCATTACGTAAACAGTTTTATAAGTTTCTTCGTTTCGACAGTTGCTTATGTAAAAAGCTAGGGAGTAAATATATACAAATACAAATGAAAATGTATATAATCCATGTAGCATATTTTTACATATATATTAACACTCGCTCGGTTAAAATATATAGAAATAAACAAAGCATTGCATACATCAAATGTGTCACGATTTTAATGTTGCCTTCCAAGTGGGTGTTCGCATTCATTGTCTAACATTCTCATACCAGTTAATCATCGATTTAAAACATAAAACTTACCCAAATACTCTCGATACCCACACAAACGCCAACCAACCCTCAGTTGTTTTTATTATTTTTTTTTTTTTCTTTTAAACGCCATTGAAGTTGAATTTCGTTAACCTTCTGTACAGTTCTATGTTCATTTAATGTAACACCATTCTTCCTTCATTATGGGTTTTACCGAAGCTCAGACAAAATGAAAATCACATTTATATAGGATTTCATCTTCGCACATATACCGACATTCATGCATACTTTTAAATGTAGTCATTGAAATGTACATATGTATAGATATATACATTTGTATGCGTAAACATATGCGTATGCATATCCTTAATGTATGTGTGCATACATATATATATATATATATATACGTGTCCCCTAGTATTTGAGTGGATTTTATAATAAAACTTTAATTAAATGTTTACATATTTGCTGCTATTGTGTTTCTTATAAAGATAAACAAAAATTAATTTAAATGAACTGTAGGAGAATGTGCAGCCGATTTCTGCAGTTTGAAAAGTTAACACAAAATATTTCTTTATCAAGCAAGTGCAACTTGCCTTAAAAATATTTTAATACTTACTTACAAACCTAAAGGCTTCCAGGCGTATCCATTAATACATTCTTGATTGGCATGAATATGTCATACGAACGTCTCATTGCGTAATCCCAATGTGAATATAATAATCCAAAAATTTCGCCTAGAATATCAAATATTAAATTAGATTTTTTCTAAATAGATTTATGGAGCCATTCTTAGATTGCTCCATTCCTTTCCCCTCTTCAGATGCAAAAACATTTCTTTTTGGACTATGCACGGCCTATGCAGAATTTGAATTTGTTCAGCTTGTTCGAGAGCTATCTTTACGAAAATGCCTTACGTCTCCTAATTTGGGAGGAGTAGCTCTTCAAATCCAACAATATCTTGATCCTAGCTCCTTGATGGAACTGTATGAGGACGCTTGTAGAGCTTTGATGAGGGAGTGGGTAGGTTTCTTTGCAAGTTAAAATCCAATTGTCTTCAACCGCTTAATTATTACTTGTGTGACACCCTACTTTTGGGACACCCTATATGCAGCCTATTGACGCATAAACTAAGATTTCTTTTGAAAACGTTGAGGGCCTAGTGACCTTGCATTGTTTACAAAATAATGCAAACGGTATTTTTGAAATATATCCGCGTGTAACTGATTTTGTCCCTAAGGTTGCGGTTTTTTATCCTCACTACCAAAATAGCTCCGTCGCTGGTTGCGCTTGTTTTTTCCCGAAAATGTCCTAAGATGAAACAGAAGTATACGCAATTAATAAGAGAATTTCTTTTTCTTCTTCTTCTTCATGCTTTTTCGTATCGGTTTGTTTTTTTCTCAACTTTCCAATATTTGGATCGTTATTATTATTCTCACTTCTCTACTCTCGGAAGTCCTCAGAAATTTATTACATTGTAATCGTTTCTTGCGCTAATAAATCTTTTGTTCTTATTACTAGTCGCGAAGAAACATTTTATTTTCTTATATTTGTCAAAAACAAACTGAAAGATCGTAGTAGGGCATGGTTGACTTTTAAACGCGGTACGCCACTACGTTCCCACTGTATCAAATCTTATCTTTGATGAAAGTCCTTGTATGCAAGAGCATATGAGAACATAATCTACTTAATTCAAGCTAAATACAATACATTAAGAAATCGCATCACTATTTTCGTTCAACTTTCACCATAGAATATTAAAAATCAGACTTAATTTGATTAAGCAATTAGTACAACCTGGAATGGAGTGAGAATCCTGCTTCTGATTTTAAACATGTTCGCTTTAAGCAGCCGTTTGCTACATCCGCTAACGTTTTGAGCACTAAAACTACTTAGGCTTTTCTTATACATGTCCATGTCCATCAAGGTTGGTCAATTTGATCACTTCCCTTTTTCGATTAGCCATCCGAAAATTTGGTACAAATGTAGTTTGATCGATTAAGAGAGCAAGGCTTCAAAATGGAGGCAAGCTGCCCGCAGAGACATCCACAATCAATAAAAAACTGAAGCATCCTAGAAGAAAAATTAAAGATTCCTTCATAAATTTCGATCGCGTTGAGATAATTTCCGGCCACTGCGAGATCAATTTTGGTTTTTATACCTTAGAGCAAAGCATGTCAATATATTGGAGTCTCTTACGCATACAGCATTTGACAAATCGAATACACCTCCTCGACCATATAGTGTACGTAGAACATCAAACCACATATTAATACCTGATGTTATTTAATGAAAATCAATTCGTTTGCTTCAGAAATTAATGTTTTTTATTTATTTATTTATTTATTTATTTTTTTTTATTATTATTGATGCCGTAAAATAATGAATTACTTACGGGAAACGTGTATTGCAATAACAGGGAAAACGGTAAATTAAAAATAAAATCAAATTGTAATTTATTTTTACCGCAAAACAAACTTGCATATCCATTAAATATGTTGACAACGATGGCAGCTTATACCGCAAACGCACATAGGCTTGACGTATAATGAATGTACGTTTAATAAATAACATTTTATTTGTGGGTTCTCGTTCGGCATTGGTCTTTCTCTGTTGGACGTTTTTCATTTTATTCATTATTTATTCAAAATATTTTGTATACGTTCCGAGGAAAGCGCTGGTGTAAATAACCATCGATCAATTTATTCATTACAATGAAATTATGTCGAATTTATATGCACCCCGTCATCATCATCGTCACTAACTATTATCATTATCGTCATCATCAACATCATCATCATTGCAAACATTGTTACTGTTATCATTACAAAGGCCAAGGCTAATGTAACGATACCTTCCTTCTACAACAATTACCACCACCAACATCTACGCAGAGAGTTGTGGCCTTTTCCCGTTACTGCAAAATTATCTATAACCGAATCGTTGTATTTGTACCATATATACCTTAAATCGTACAACAACAGCAACAATCAACAGAATATTTGTCAAGTCTGAAATAGCGAATGGAAAAATACAACAAGGGAAGTTTCTTTTAAAGATCTTAACTTGTGTGCTTAGCTAGGTATATAGGTATGTAAGTCTTAGTAAAAAGGTTTAAAAGAATTATATCGCGCTGTCTACAATTACCGTTTAGTGAATATACTCGTTTGTACTGCGCGGCTTCAGTTGTTCTTAAAAATTGTTTACATAAAGTACTTTTCATTTAATTGCATTCATTATATCGATGTCCATTCCATTGTCAAGTAAGGGACCAGATGATCCTCTAAGAGTTTACATCTAAGAAGGACTTCAGTAATAGTTTGCAAATATTCTGGCTTTTATTAATGAGTAATAAAAATTATTTACAGATTTAATGCATAAAACTGGAAATAAAATAATTGTTTATAAACACAGTCATAAATAGAATAAGGATAAGGTTCGAAGTTTACTGTTACAATAATCATTCCGCATTTGATAGTTTTAGAATAAGAAGACTAACCCATCCGCAGAAGGAATCGTTAGAAGAACACACGACTTTATAAAATTTCTAACAGAAAAATCTCCCTTAATCGATTGTTGAATGCGCTGCTTACGAAATGATTTAAAAGGTTTGTGTATTTACTCGACCTCGCGGTTTTTTTTTTTTGCTTTCCTCACATTTCACCAAAGACTTCCGGCAACCAAGTGACTGCATAGCGTTCAGCATTGATCGTTCTGTTCGACCATTTTTTCCGAAAAGAGGAGCGACCATTCGAAGTACTTTGAACACGAAATGGGTAACCGCCTACGGAGTAATCGCGATTAGCAAGTCAGTGTTCGCGGGGTCAAATCTCTATGCGGTAGAATTGACTGTCAATGACTAGTCGAAGCCAGCGCTCAGTTGGCAAAGGCATAAAGTTTAGCAATTGGAGGCACACCCACTAGGCTGCGACCGTTTCCTTATCTCATTCTCTCTCTCCACTTCTTTCCAACCATCACCGTGTTACACAAACAGGGAACATAACCTGAATGATGATCACTTTTCGATTAGTTGAACATTTTGTTTTTAGCTGCGGAGGAAACCATTTAATCATTTCACAACAATGCTAAGTGAATGAATTTCGCAAAGAAAAACTAGTGTATGATTAAAATTGAAAGATTTTTACATATTTGCCGCTGCTTTCTATGGAAAAGAAAAGCATTTCAGCTGTCAGTTTTTTGATTAAATTGGCGTCCCATCGGAGCATGGTGTTGTCAATGTCTTCAATTTCTTTGATTTTATTAAAACAATTGCGAAAAGTTGCGAATAAGATATCATTGTGGTTAGCGGAGCAAATATTGTTAGGTGAAAAGTACTGTATGCGTGTTGTGTTCCTCTCTTAGTCACGTAAATAAATTTCACAAACTTTTTTTTCCTTCTCTTTGACATTTTGATTTATTTTAGCAATTGTTTTGTTTCGCTTTTACGCTCCATTATACTTGTGTCACAAAATTTTAATAAGATTTTATTGCTGCGCGAGCCTCTATATGTAAGTAGTCTTCAGCTATTTGCCAAAAATATCAAAGGGTTAATAAGCTGTCTTCCTGCTGTTTTAAAACTTCATTAGTAAACGGTTCATGTTTCGCTTTATGTCACTCCAACTGTGTATAAAGTGTTGCTTGCTTCGTCCCAAAGTAATTTACGCTTCTATTTATTATCATTCCCTTGCTTGATAAACGTAACGTTAGTATTTAGGTTGAAATGCGATTTAACTTTAATTACGGTATTTAAGGATTAATTTTAGACTTACAAGAAGCACAAAAACAAATAAAACTTTTATGGGATACGATTGTTGCAAATCGCAAAAAGACTCGCTAGACTACTTTAATTTAGTTCCCTAATTTAGTTTTCTACTAAACTTCACTTTAAGTTTCGAATATTCATTCAGTCAGATTACACCTGATCAGCCGATGTTTTCCGTTTCGCTAACATTTGCAAACAAAGTAAAATAAAAATCTGAAGACAGTAATCAGCTGTATTCGGTTTTCAAACCGAAGAAAATGATTTAATCCTTTGCTTGGTTTTTCATCACATGACTGCATTTTCAGTCTATTATTAGCATAGTTTACAAAGTATGATGGCAAACTGCTGTAATCAAGGCACTCAAGGCGTACTTAGCATTGTATGTAAGTAGTAGAAGTAGTGAGATTTCTATTTACATGCAACTACAGATATACCTGATACCTGATAGTGTATGCGAATCTACTCATATTTCTTTGGTCAAATATAGAAATATCGATTAGCCGCTTAATTAATCAGATATGTTCAGTTATTTTGACCCCAGTAGGACATCTATTGTTAGAAAGCTGTTTGAAATTTGTTGCAACAATTTGATTGATCTCAAAAAATGATTAGATCAGGTCGCAGGGGAATCATGTGAAAACATTCCAATTAACTTATCGAATATCTGATAGGAGTATAACTAGCAGCTTGTGCAGTTTATGTGAATGCTACGGTGGAGAAGTAAAAAGCAATCTTATATTCAAGTTTAGGTAAACGTGTGAAAAAACCAAATCGTGCGTCTGTTTTTTTTTGAACATCCACATCATTACGAAACGCGACTTATCGTACAAATCCAAATGCAAATTTTAGTTTAGTCTTCAGGTCACTGCAGGTGTTGTGGATGAGTGGTCAAGCTATATTTATTTTCGTTACTTTTTCGTCTTTGACAAATGAAGAGAAACAGGAGAAGAAGAGTATTATGTAGTCGATTGTCCTTGGATGAAAGATTTCGATAGTCTGCCTAGCCCTTCAGCCCAAAAATTCATCTTCTCTAAAAAAAGTTCCAGAGGCGCCTTAAAATATACATGTACATATTTGATGAAAACCTTAATAGATCTATCTATCTTCCTATATGTCTGTCCGTCCGTCTTCAAATTTGTCCTTAATTTTGGAAATTCTTTCTTTCATCTATTCCGTAGTAGTAGAAGTAGTTTTTTTCATCTATTCCGATATTCATATCTCGTATAGGCTTTTTGTCTGTTGCTGGTGTATTAGGAGGCGTCTGCTTTTTCACTCGAGCTTTACATTATTTTGGACCGTTAAGCGTAGCAATCAAGGCTCGCACTTGCTAAGTGAGCAGTTTTAGGGGAACTTTCAATCCCAATCGATAGTCATTAACTAAATATACATACACCAGTACACCAGTAAAGTAGTAAAGGAAGTCTTCTGGAAAATGGACGGATAAATTCACCACTTGGACAAGAAGAGAGAACGCGGAGCTAGTTTTCTTATTTACCTGCGATATTGCTATTGTCAGAGATCCATTTCGTTTTTTATCCCATTCCCGGGTTCATGTATCAAATCCACTATTTTTCATTCAGCCGATTATTTACTATAATTAGCATAGTGTACAAATTGTTGCTACTAATAAAACGACCTCCTTTCGTCCTTAAAGTGCTTGATAGACAGCCAGAGTTGTTTATCTTCTGTCGAACTACTATGCAGTTTATACACCTAAACGAGAATCAGGTTAGATTTGTAGTAAAATCCATCTGCGTTATGCGTCTCATTCAAATAAATTAACCATGTAATCATGTAACCCTGTCGAGTTAAACCAGTATAAATTTAAGTTTTCATAAATTTTATTGTTCGTTTTTTTTTTTGTATTTATTTTTTTTTTGTTATTTGTATTGTTTTTTTTTATTTGTATTGTTTTTTTTTTTTTATTAATTTCCTTAAAAAGTAATTACATTATGCGTGTTCATGTGTATGCAGGTATTCGCTTAGTGTATATGTATGTAGATGTGAATATAATTCTTTTCAATCATCGCCATCGCCATCGAGACAAATTCATTATACTCTTTCTGGATCAATTTTGGATTTTTATTCGATGCACGTAAACTTATAGGTCTTGCTATCTCTCCACTCTTGCTGTACTCAAAATTGCAGGAAATTTTATATGAATGATAAATTAGGACTTCGTCTACATACTTCCATTCCACGATTATATGTGATAATAATATCCCAGGTTTCCAACTTTCATAGTCCGTACTTGTCCGGAATTTAAAAACGTTATCGTTTAAAAGTAGTTTTAATCACGTTTGTTGAATCGATTATCGTAAGCGTAAGTCATTATGTCAGTTAAAAATTCTTTAAAGATTTATCGCCAATCAAGGATGAGTTCGACGATGGGTGGCAGGTAGACATGCCAGCATTAAGCCAAAGATGAGTATGGCTTTTCGTAATCATTTCTTTCATTTTCTTAGTTATGTGTAGCGGCGACTAGGAATTTTTATTAAACATTTCGAAGTGTTAAGGTGTGTGCTCGAGAATATGTGTGTGTGTGTCTGCTTTTTTTTTTGATGAAATTTATAACTATTTACTTGAGTTAATCTATGTTTGTATTTTGTGTTTTATTTTCATTAATATTTATTGACTTTTACCGACTTTACAAGTAATGCGTTGCTATTTTTTTTTTTATTTTTTTTTGAAAAACATTTTTTCTTTTTTTTTCAAGGAAAATTTCTTTGAGTTATAGGTCTCTTAAGATTAGATAATAAGAACTTAAGCAATGAAACGAAAAAAGAACACAGAAATTGCAAAGAAGTATTTCGCCCTGGGCCGAACTTGCTACTTACTAGACTTACCAACCGAAGCACATACTTAGAAATCGGAAATCATCTGATTACATATAGGTGTTTGTATTGAGAAGGATGGCTGGCGGTATTATTGCATCCAATTTATGCAAAGTTTTAAGCCGACATTTACAGTACTCTGTCTATTACTACTAAAAAGCAAATGCTTAGAGAAATTCGGTTTTCAAGATGTTGTTTTCTGGTTCCTTTGCAACCGAGTAGCGACTGCGTCCATTTTCAAGCTCTTAACATAAAGTGAGTGCACAAGTGAGCAAGCTATAACAGGCTAGTTTCATATTGGACGACGGACATCGGACAGACATGAGTAAATTAGTTCAAAATCAAGCTTTCGAGTGTGAGCTGTCACTCAGGGTATGTTCTCTACATGTGTATACGTATGAATGATGAACGGAGAGAAAGGATTGGCGAAATAGGGACAAATCTCTCGTCCTACTCGGACCGAAAGGGGGGGGGGGGGGGGGGGGG
>NW_023998417.1:12402208-12461065 GCF_014805625.2 Glossina fuscipes
ACTTCTGTCTTTACATGAAGCGCCTTTGTCCCTGGTCAGCGATGGCAGATGCAATAATTTGAAACAAAATTAATGTAAATATCTTTTTATTTAAATGATTTTTGGTTCACGTTTTTTTTTTCTTTTCCTTTTTTTTGGTTCAATTTACTCCTATAGTAATATATATATTTACAAGCGTATAAAATTATATTTCAGTTTTCGGTAAATTTTAACATATAAATAATAATCGTAAAAACTAAAAAAAAAACCAAGGATTAAATACTTTTCATAACTTTTTGTTATAATTTTTTGGTGACATTTCTTTATATAATAGTTTTTCGTTTTATCTTTGCGTTCTAATTATACAATTTTTATTTAATAAAAACTTACTATTTCTTGTTCCTTCTCTTTCCTCCGATATTATTATTTTACATTAACAATGAAAGTTCTTAGGATTGTATATATATATATATATATATATATATATGTATATATATATATATAATTTATCTTTTTATTATTTGGTGTGGATTGGTGTGGCAATCAAAACTTAGATGACTAATTAATTATTTTCCATTTCCTTTTCTTTTCTTTTTTTTTTGTTGTTTTTTTTTTTTTTTATTGTAACTGTTTTTATTTATTTAATTTATTATTGGTTTAAGAGGAAGCAAATTTAATCAATAACATCTTCGTCGTTATCCTCTCCTCCTTCGGTATTGCCATTGGAGCCCATTAAGCCATTCGAACCATTTGCACCGTCACCTATGTCCACGTGTTGGTGACTGTTAAGGGGCGACTTGGTATCGGTTGCATTATCGTGATGGTTCATGAGTAAATTATTATTTAGTAACACATGATTGTTATTATTATGGAAATTATGCAGATTTGTGTTGAGATTGCCGCTATTGGACGAACTGCTGTTACTGCCACCGCCACCGGAGAAATGATGTAGATGATGCTGGTGCTGATTGAGCAGAGCCCCCAGGGCGTTTTCTCAAACAACATCAGTCACACCGGTGTATTGACAGGCCGAGAGGCCAGCCGAATTGGAGCGCGATACTGGCGAGGGCGCCGAATATGGGCTAGCGAAGCCGGTTGTATGCTGTTTAGCCTTTAAACGTAGGGTAGCAATACTCGATGACATGCTCGACGTCATACAGGGTTCAGCTGCAGCGCGATACATATACGGATTGGCAGGTGCAGTATACGGACAAGGGGCGGCTCCGACATTTGAATTGGTCAAAGTACTGCCCATCGTACCGGGCAGCATAGAGTTGTTCATGCTTACGGCTACACCGCTAGCACCCGTATTAAAACAATTTACCGAATTCTGATGATGATTAGTTGTCACCATCGAACCAAGAGGATTCACTGGCCAGGGGAAAGGCTTAGTGCCGAGCGGGGAGGGTACTTTAGTCCAATTATTATACGTATACGATGAGTATAGGGAATCATCCGCAAACGGTTGCATGAATTGTGTACCAAAACCGGATTTAAAATCAGCTGCAGCTACCGCTGCATTCATGGCGTTACGTTCACGTTTACGCCATTTGGCGCGACGATTTTTAAACCACACCTATAAAGATATAATAAAAAATTGAAAGATTATATAAAATCGTCAATACTGGCTCCACTAACAACAAATCGTCCCGTCCCATCTCTTTTTACTACTAGGCCCACTAAACGTAAATCTGCTTCCCTCATCAATTATATTAAAAATAAAGAAGTCCTATCTCTATCTGATTCTTGGATTTTTAATTCAAAATAGTGAAAAACGATGACCCAATTATTAATTGCATAATGAGGTGTCGTTATCCTCATTATCCCCATTGCTTTTAAATTATTTTACTTTTTTTTATCATTTTAATTTATTTTTGTTTATTATATTTTTTCTCTTATTTCATTTTTTAATTCATTTTATTTAATCAATTTTCTTAAATTACTTTAAAAGCATACGATTTTCCTTTCCATTCCTTTCACTTTGTTTTGTAGATTTTAAAATGAAAATTTATTTGTTTTTCACTAACTTACTTTGGCTAACCTCCTCCACCATCCGCTCATCTGACTATTAAATATAAAAGGAAAACATTTGTACAAGTTTTTTTTTTCATTTTTTTTTTTTTTTTTTTTTTGCTTCCTTTTTTGCTCACTGTGCTTTCCGTTAGTTATTATGGCCGCTTCATTTTAAATGTATATGCATGTGTATATATATATGTTATTACACTGCGTTTATGCGCGATTCAGTTTTTCGTTTTTGTTTGCTTCCTCTGTCGTGTCGTTGGTTTTTATTTTAAATTATTACAAAAGCTCTTAATATAAAGAACGTTACCCTATGTCCCACATCTCGAGCCTATATACACACAATCGAGTAAAGTATATATTATGTGCATGTACGTAAGAAAGATAAAGAAAACAAAGAAAAAAAAAAAAAGCAAGAGACAGAAAGGGGAACTGGCGTAAAATACGCATGTGCACACACATACGCACACATATTTGATAATTATTAGATAAAAATTACGTATACATAAATATTTATGCACATGTATATACATATATATATGTATTAACATGCGTTTGTATGCGAACATGAATTTAAGGACACAACTCTTCCGGTATAGACTTGAAAAACATTTTCATTTGTTATTTTTGTTCTTGTTGTTATTTCATTTCGTTTTAATAGTCATTCACTTTTTGTACACATACACAGGGTACACAACACATCAGTTCGTATAACTTTGATTATGTATATATATCTGTAGCGTGGTAGTGCAAATATATATAAATAAATTTATGTATTTATATATAAATTATGGGTGGGTGTGTGTGTGTGTTTGTGTGTTTATGTGTGTTTGTGTGTTTGTAACCCTAAATGAACGTTAAGCCACCCCCACAAATAAAACGTAAAGAAAAAGAGCAAAGACTCCATTTCATAATAAATATAACGTTATTTGTTGTACTTATATGCATGAGTGTATGGGTGTGTGTGTGTGTGTATGTGTGTACGAAGTAGAAAATAAATCAAAATATTTATTTACAAAGCAAAGCAACTGAGAAACCCTGAAAATGCATACACAGACGATGGAAGTGCAATAGAGGAAGAGAGAAAAAGAAAAATTATTTTCGTTTCAGGTAATATTTCACAAAAAAGTGGCAATTTTTCCTTCTTTATTTATTTGTTTCTTTTCGGGAAAGTAAATAAATGTAAGAGCATAGCCACAGAAAAAATTTTATATTTTTCTTTTCTTGCTGGATATGGCTTGAAAATTCACTGAAAGTTCACGTCGGGAGAAAGCCTTACATAACCGCTAACTGAAAACATTTTACATTGCATTGCGGCCGTACCATAGGTTTTGTATGTATACTGTAGACGATTTTCAATCTCGATCGATATAAATAAATAGTCATTACACACATAACGCATTAAGAGTCAAATGTCATATGAAACATTTACACTCTACAGCCTTTCAAGGTATGGGGCACATTGAGTTTGTTGGAATGTAAGGAGCATTCAAAAGTATGTGAGAGACACTGCTCTTATCATGCTCTTATTATATTTGATCGGTTCCGAATCATTTCTTGTCTGTCTGTTCGTCTGCTCGATGTCTGCTCATTTGTTTTTGTTTTCAATCCGCAGTCCGCAATTTCTGCAACATTTCGATGATGTTTGGTGTTTGATTTTGACCGAAAGGCGAAGGTTATTAAGAGTGGATTTAAAGGACCATTCTTACCATCACTTCCCAAATGATACCCTATTTTTGACATGGTCTTTTTTTATGAAAGAAAACAAATAACGCAACATTCCCCTCTAACCTATAAATCTTCTTATTAATAATAAAATAAGTCTATACGACGACATATTTCATTCATTAGTCCGAAGCGGTAATTTTATCTGTGAATTTGCTGCGTTGCGATTGGTTAACGTAACTCCAGTTGCAGCGGATCATTTTATGTAAAGTGCTTTTTTATGGCAGTAAAATCTTATTGTTGGTAAAAACGTTAACAAATTTGGATTAAGTCGGTTCGGGTTGGCAAGTCTCTCTTATACAAACATGTTTCTGCATTGACTTGATAATGAGGCTCGGTTTTTGTATAAAAACCATAAAAGTGAGTGTGTTGAGAGATGCAGTGTAGAGTATTGTGCAGTTGACCCTGTCCGACTACAGTGTTTTGATTTGTTTTGCTCTTTCAGTTTTAATGCTAAGCAATTAGTTCTGCGGGTACAGTTTATCTTTGATGGACCATTATCATCATGGAAACATTATCTGACTATGTTCGCTATATTCTCGTCAACTTTATCTTCTTCGAAAAAATTTCGTAAACATACGATCAGACATAAAAAGCTCCAGGGGCATCATTCGATCATTGTCTTGATAGGAAAAATGTATTCTTCTGTTCTCTAAAACGATTATACAAAATGATTTCGAGAGCGCTCTCTCTAGGTGAATTCGGATCTTCAGCATCTTTGGATAGGAAAGCAGCAAAGTAGCGTACCTTAGACAAAAGCATGCTAGATGGGAATGTGTTTTAAACGCAACGCCTTGGCACAAACTACAGAAACATATGTATTCTAAATTATTGTTCTTTCTTCCATTCTTGTCTCACAACACGTGGTCCATGGTCTCTAATAATACTTTTATACTCGACATACTTGTTTCCTGCCATCCCGTTTATCAAGCATACTTTTAAACTTTTAATTCTAGAGTATTGAAGCCACTTCTAAGCACATTAGCGTAGTTGATAAGAGCAAGCAAAAAAAATATAAAAAAAAAATCTAATAAATTTTGTCATTGTCATCGATCTCGTCAATTGTCATTTTCACGTATCATTTGCTGACACCAAAATGAAGTTGCCAACTGGATTAGTATGCGGACGACAGACAATGAATCTTTATGTCGATATAAAATTGCAAATTGATGAGTCTCTTCAGGAGTGATAGTGTAATGTAAGTAGAAAATAAAATATAAAAAAACAGAAGCATAACTCGCTTCACGTGCAACCGACTGACTATCAAAGTTGACTCAAGTCGTAAAAAAACTCTTAATTGGTTTCGATGAAAGCAAACGATGATGATGATAAACTGGGATGCAAAGAAAACAAAAACAACAATGAGGTGTTTTTGTTTTTTTTTTTTAATTTTTAGGTAATGCTTCATCAGGCATGTAAGCCGGATAAGGAGAAAAAAAATTGAATTTTATTTTGCTGTGTTTTCGTTTTTCAATACCCCAGAGACATTGAGACTTTGTAGGGATAGTGGAGGTTTTTTTTTTCATCATTTGCGAAGAAAAATGTTACTTTAGGGTTAGGGTTTGATTGATGACAAAGGAAAAAAATTAACAATTTTTTTATGTGCAAAGATCTGATATTTGTTGTTGGACACTAATTGTTAAATAAAGATTTTCGTAGAGATTTCGCATCAACTAAAGGACGGTTACGAAAAAAGTGGCAAAGCAAATGTCTTCCTCTATCCTCGAACTACGTTGGCGTACTATGAAAAATTCCGAATTCGATATGCATTGATGTTCGCTAGTGAGGACGAACGCTGGTATCTTAATTGTCTTCTAATGATTTACTCGCTTTAACTGATTTAATGATTTCGGAATTTTCCCATAAAGTAAATATTTGTTAGAAATAAAAAAAAAAAAAAGAGTTCTTCGCCATAAAACGGAACGACTTCTCTTCATCGTTCAGTCTTTATTATCCCTTGTTCTCAATTAGAATTTTAATTAACCGTACGTGTCGGCGCATGTTATCGTTTAGCTGCGCTTGTTGTGTACACTAAAAATTCTTTATAAATTTACTTTGGATAATAAGTCATAAGTTTCCGAGATTTCCGAGCGTTTAATTTGAACCTTATTGCTTGTTTGCCTTACAGCAAACCGTGGCGATACACCGGTCGCGCTGATAAATTTCATCCCTGCACTTGCTGACATGTTATTTGCTTTCATTTACTTGACGCCGCACTTTGAAAAAAATTACCCTACAATTATACACGTTTTTTACAGCCCCAACAAGCAAGCCGTGTCTGTTCAGATTTTAAGTGTAAAATTATCATTTTACGGTTACCTCACACAGCCAGTTTAATTACATTAGACACATGGAGGTCAGCGAAGCAAAAAGATCAGTGGGAAATAGTGCGATGCGTATGTAGGTATGCACTTTTCTACTCCTTTTTTGCGTCCTACCGAAGCAAAACGAATTCAAATTCAGCAGGGTTCAGGTGATACCTTTGAAAATCTTTATCGCTACTGCAGGTTGTGAGTAATGCGGAAAAAACACATAAATCGAGAATATTATCCCTTTTCGGCATACTGTTAGAATGTCCGTGAACACATTTAGCCCGTTTTCAATACTAGCCTGCGTGGAAGATTTTGCCAAATCTTTCCTAAATTTAAAGGCGACACCGAAGACCAGATGAATACAACCAAGATTCATGATACCGACACACTTAATGGGAGTATTCTATAAGCTTCCTTCCAGGTTTCGTAAAAGTTTCGAGGAATAAATGCATTGACCCGCTTCCTTCAGTGATCGGTTCAAAAAAAACATGCGGAGATTCTAAGGCCGTATTTTGTAAACGATAGAATTGCTCTGGAATTTTTAATTCTTCTCCGAATTTTTTTTTGCGGATTAGAATTTACAACCAGCGCACGCATTTGATTGAACAGTTTCTATAAAAACTATTTCCATTTACTACGAAAAAACCAATCCGGAGAAAAAAGTTTCTTTGTAACCTACGACCTACGATCAGATAAAATTTTGTTGTAGAAAAGAAAATTAGCAGAACTATTTTTCGTTAATAATATTTTATTAAAAATAATGCACGGCACTTAACTCTTATTTGCTTAAAGTTTGCTTGGTTCATTCAATATTTATTATTTAATGTCGGGACGGCGCGAACGCCATTCCCGGCTATCAAAAATTACACGCACGAGTTATTCGCATTAGGAATAATCGCGGAGGTCAACTCAACCGAAAGTGCAATGGCCAAGCCTCACTCCGGGGGAACCGCCTTCGTGATCACGGTAACCCCTACGCCAGGTAAGTATGCTTTCAACTGCTAGCAAGCAATTACTTATATTTAAAAATACACAAACCAACTGAGAATTCTTTTGTATAAAAAATTTAAATTCAATGCAAATGTAAGCATGAACGAAGCGCACGATACATTACAATACTTAAACGGGTTGCAGATATGGGAGAGTCAGAGAATAATATTTCTCTCACCATAGGTCTCGTATCATATAGTGATTGGCGGTGGTGCTAATGACGATAAAATTGTACACACAAACGCACACACATACACATGTGTATACCGATAGAAAAAACACGTACACATCAGCAGAGAAAATAAACATTCTTAGCTAAGGAACTCTAATGAAATCGATGAACTTTACATATAATATTTTGATCTTTTCGATGAAATATATATCTGGCTTGTAGACTTCAATAGCTGCTAGACCATATATAAAGTTTATTTATCAAAATTCGGGACAATTTTCCATTATTCTATAAATTATGTGGCTTTCAATTTTACATGTTAGGCGTTCTCAGTTCGCGCGCCAAGTCCTTCAATCGATTTGACCCATTTTCCACGTGCATGCAAGAGCTTCCACTGTTTATGCCAAAGTATAAGTCGGTATCTCCATTTTTGCGGCCAGGACTACAGGCATTAGACAGATGGACAGGCAGAGATGCTCGAGTCAAATCAAAATTTGAGGTTGATTTAGAATATGTAGCTTGTAGCTAGAAAATGGAGCAACAGAAGCTTCCTGCTGGGTGTTGCCAAGGTTCTTGGAAAATAAATATATCAGGGTATAAAAATTAAGACGGTATGAGATAATTTTTAAGTCTCTGCCATAAAAACGTTCTTATAAGAAATAAGCATAATTGTGTAAGTGATTTTTGGCAAAGTTGGTTGATCCAAAGTAGTGATCGTGCTGTACTCAGTTTGCAACAGATCCAACTCCTTAGTAAGTTTCTTATGAAAAGTAAACCTTCTTATGGCAATAAAAATAAAATTTTTCTTTACAATCAGAAATTGTGTTATGCAACGGGCTGTGGGGTAATCAATAGTGGGTCTTTTCCCTCAATACCATTTCCAGTTCCTTTTTTTTTCTTTTTATTTTGCAAAGTGCAACTTAAGCATTGCTTTATTAACGACGAGCGAAATTCGCTTGCTCTTAACTGCCTTTACTGTTTTTCCTTTAAAATAATTGAAAGTAATTTCTAATACATATTTTGTTTCTTTTTTTTTTTTTTTTGTTTTACTTGATTTTGCACGCAGTGAATTTTGCAGTCCTATTAACTCGTAGTTGGGTTAATCCTTAAATGCCCGTATGTAGATTAGATTGTGAGCACAATCCAGCCAAGCCATTGTTTTTTTCCCTTTCTTTTTCACCGACGAACATTCTAATTCGACCAAAGTTACGTGTAACTCCCGCGACAACCATTAATGGCTGATTTTATGGACTTTTAAAAAAGCCAACACACCATTTACTGGTCGAACTAACAAAATCGACACACAAGCACACACATCTGCCCATTCTCACTTTGTATCTTTTTATGTACGAGTTTGTGTGCGCGTGTGTGTGTGTGTCTTTTTTTTTTTTTTAATGTACACACAACGAGCTTTTAATGGCTTCGGTATATCCTTCAGTTTGCATTTGTTCTTTCGTCCAAACGTTCAAAGCTATAAATATGTATGCGCTTTACAGACAATTGGCGACACCTGTCGTAAATGCTGTCACCCAAAACCCGGACAATCACGCGTAGACAAAAGCAGTGTTTAAATTTTTATGTAGCTGCACGTTTGTGTGCCGAAATAAAAAAAACTATCGATTATTTTTTTTTTTTCTTCATTTTTTGATTTTACACTAAAATAAAAAAAAATCTGCTTATAAAATTTTATGTTCTGGAAATTGATTTAATGAAAACGATTCTAAAGCAAACGTAAAAAAATACTTTGTGTTAGTAAATTAAATAAATGTTATAGTAAAGAAACGGGGTTAATTGATCGAGGTGTTGGCGTTACACATATATTTATATATGTGTGCATGTAATAATATATAAAAATACTTTTGACCTGATCTTGCACTGTAAGGGTAAGAATGAAGTATGCTTTTTAGGCAGCTTTTGTTTCTGGGCAAATCGTGCCTCATGATGATTACGCGCTAGAAATTGGCAGGAATGTTAAGCCAAGTTAACGAAATCATTACAACTTTAATCGAGTAATAGACAGTCCTGGGGAATTTTAAGATTGCCTTGGCACTTTACCTTAGTCACTGCATTCAGATCACTTCGCCGGAAGTAGGCGAAGATTTACGAAATCATTACAACTATAATCATTTTCGATAAGTGTATGGCAATGCACAGCACTTTTGGTGGATGCATATAAGGCCGAGAAGGACTTGAGATAGATCAGTCGCTGAATCATATCTGAATCGATTTGAGTTTGTTTCCATCTATCTGCCTGTCTGCCCTGTCTCTCAATTTCTGATATTCCATTATGAAAATGGTTGAAGAATAAAAGATTCAAGGCAGGAAAACTAAATTTACCAAGTTGGGAATCCACCTCTAACACCAATTCCTGTATAGGGGCTCTCACGAAATATAAGTCTCTATATGGTAACAATGTGTAATTATTGGTATTTTATGGCAAAGATAGGTCAAGAATAGAAGGGTATTTAAAGTTCGTGCTTGTCGGACTGTAATGTGTTTGCTTGTACTGATGTAGCAGGCATATGAGCTTGTGACATCCAGAAACAGAGACCGTATGAGGTGGAACACATATTTCTTATTCATGTTTCGCTTTGCAAGTCCATCCGTCCGTCCGGCTGTTCGTATGAAAGGGAAAATTGAGATAGAAGGCGGCTCCCCCCTGATCTCCGGTAACAACTAAAATATGTTTGACTAAGGCGCACGCCCAAAAGGTATGATTTCCAATTCCTAGCAAAAATTACTCTCAAATTAAATCGTGATGGATCGAGCGATCAACCGACGCGGTCTTACGTCTTATGCAAAATATTGTAACTCCATTAGCACCCGTCTGACCATGGAATCATTGAGTTTTACCTTTAATGCGTTTTTTTTAAATGCCTTGGTTGGAATTTTTTAAACGAACGTTAATGGTTTTCTTCTCTTCGTAGTAAGCATTTTTTTACAAATTAACATTAAAAAGAAATCATCAAGGGACCGCTAAAAAGATTAACTCAAAACATAAATGTTTTATTTACCTCTCTTGCGTAATGTTTCATGCTCTATTTATTTATTTTCGAAAGAGAATAAGAATTCATTCTTGTTGTACATTATTGCCTTAAAAGTGAAAAATTACCTAAAATCAAATAAAAAAGACAAAGCATTGTTTGCACAGGATAATCCTCTGCTTATTGGAATTGTGTTAAATGTTATGTGTGTGTCTTTCATTTACAATAATAGGAAATCTTTTGACTTTATTAGAGAGAGAGAGAGAGATAGGGAAAGAGGGAAAGAATGAGAGATAGTTAGCCGGACATTTAATGCGCGCATATTCCAAAGTAATTCCGTTCGGTTGTTTGTTTGAAAGAAAACATCCCCCTTTATCGTCATTAATTTCCATGTGGTTTCTAATTCATTAAATTATAAGTAACTTTTCCTATGAAACGGAAGCCTAAGGGTAATTTTTTCATCAAAAACGCACGACCAGCGGCGACCCCTCAGTTAAACGCTTCGAATATTTCGCGCGTACACAGTAGATACATGAATAGCGGCAACTTGGTGACAAATTATACGAAATTGTTTAGCATTTATATTAGATGGCTTTACAAACATTTGCAAACCACCAATTTTATGATTGCGCAACACCGCTAGAAGAGAAGACTGCTAGAAGGGATGAGCAGAAGGGTAATCGAGAGCGGAAGGGCTATTAAATGCTATATAAATTCTAATACGATGTAGAATAGAAGGCGAAGGAGGAATTGGGGGAAGGGAGAACAACGTCTACAGATTTATGCGATTTTGCCTTTTAAATATTGTAAATGTTGCATCATTAGGTGTAAAATATGTTTTTATTTTGTTGCTTCTTTTTTTTTCTACTTTGTTTTGCACTTTATGGGAGCATTGGTGTGCAACGTGATCTGAAAATATTTCTCGCAACACATGTTAAAATTGACATAATTTCTCAACATTTAAATAATGTTTACTGTTTTTTCTTGTTGTTGTTGTTGTTGTTGTTACTGCTGCCAGCAACTTACTTCTTCTGTATAATATTAGATTTTGTGGTCTACTTTCCTATCTCGTTTATATAGATGGAAGATGGTGGTGCTGGCAGTGGTAGATATGAGATGCGATTGTGCCTATGGTTGTGTACGGTAGACAACGGTAAAGCCAAGTGCATTTTTATTGTTTCGAAAGAATCAGGAAAATTTGAATGAAACGAAAATTTGAGCATATGCATTGCTATACAAATTGCCTCGAAATTTGCATTAAAAATCCATGAAATTACAATCTTCAATGAATTTGTCATCAGGTGACATTTTCGGGAAAGAAACTTTCCATAATAAAACTTTAAACGAATGTCAAAGTTGTTTATACCGCAGAAAATGTAACTTTTTCTCCTAATTACATTTTCATGACTTTCAAATGTGTTTTATTTTTTTTTTTTTTTCGCTTTGCATATCTACTTTACTTGGAAATGTAATGCAAACTAATATTAGGTTGTTAACGTGCGTGCTTTGTGTACTTTTTTTGTAGTATACATTAGAGGACTATTTCAATCATTTTATTCATTTTATTATTTAATTTTCTTTAATTATATTTTACTTTAATTTATACAGTGTGCGGACAGACAGCCAGAAGGGGTTAAGCTAGACGCACCTTCTCTTACATCCATTTAAGTTTGTCTGTCCATCTGTCCATCTAATGTTTGTCTATGTGTTTGTTATTGTGATCAACCAAGAGGCCGCAGAGATATCTTGGTACACTGGGGTATTTTGACTTCCCTTTGGCTTTGAACATTTCCCAAGTAAAGATGTAATTGGAGAAGTCGTTATATGATAACTATTTTAGGATTGTGTAGGATATTTAATGGCGGATCGATCACTTCAATTTAAGAATTCAATATTTTTTCTTCTTTGGTAATAATTGTTACGGGTTGTCCACCTGGCCAATTTAGCCGAATTTTTATGTATATATGAGCAAATAAATAAGAAAGCGTCCTGAGCATCATTTGCGATGCTTCCCAGATTTGCGGGTTAAACAGCGGATTAAAAGAACTTTGAAAGTGTGTTTTGAAGTTTAGAGAGAACTACTTTAAGCTTGACAACCCTTAAGGCTTTGATGGACTGGCGATGGACTTCTGTGCACAAAGAAATCTGTTCTTAAACAGGACCAGCAACGAAAAGACAATCGGTAGAGCGGCCAAAGTCTGTTTGCTTGCATGAAGAGTATTATTTCAAACATACCTAACTTATCAATGGCAAAGAAAGAAAACCGGTTGGGGGACAAGCAATCGTGAGGGAAGTGTAGAGAGGTGGCGGAGGAAGTGTGCGGGAAATGCATCTCTGCGTAGAAAGGAATAATGCGAACCATGAGAAATACTGAAAACGGATGCCACGGTTGTGTCATAGATCAGCTGCAATGAACCCAACGGAAAACAATTATGTGATTCTTGGACATTCATCGCATTTTTCACCCAGATAATCTCTACTTCGGATATTTCTCTACTTGCAAACCAAGTATGGAGGGATGTAATACAATCAGTTTTTCAAAGAACGTCTCAAGGCGCCTCACATTACGCCGACATCATCATCTAATCCAACTGGTCTTTGCTGGAGTATTCCTTTGAGATTTGTTAGCAGCCGTTAGAAGTGATGTGTAAGCAACATATGCGCAACTATTCGAACTTTAATTTATGCATTTTCATCAACACCCATCGATACCCATGTGACTCAGTGCGTTTGTCAAACTATGAGCATACACGATGCTCAGCTGGAAAATAACCGTCGGACTCAACCCCGTTAATTATTGTCATTTTCAGTCGGGATAAGATAGTACATATATATGTATATATGGAGGATATTTTAAGGAAACTAGTATAACTATACCTTTCGTCTGGGGATATACAAAAAGAAAAATATATATATAATGAAGGTAAAAAGCAACCTCTTAATTACTCATTAAAAAAAAAGAAATCAAAATTTTTTACATGTGTGTGCGCTTTGTTAATTTTTTTATAATTTATAAATTGATTGATAATATCAAAACATTATCCGCCTCTGCGACTCGTTCATGAGACGTTCAATGTTATGAATGGCGAGACTGTTTTTTATCATTTTGCAAGCTGCCTGTCTGCCTGACTATTGTGTGTGTGTGTGCGTCAGCAGTAAGGCAGGCGTCTAAATATACACACAAATGTATGTATGTACATTGGTGATCGTATTAAATGTCATCGATCATTTTCGCTTTATATTGACAACCGTTTGTCACTTTCTCTCTGATTAATGAATTAACGCAATCCGAGATGGTATTAAAGGTTTATCATAGAATTTGTAAATCTATGCCGAATGACTAATTAAATTAAATTTCATGGATTTTTCTCAATTGTTACGCATCTAGAACGCTTCAAGATGAATAATTAAATGCGTATTAACAAAATGATCTGACTTTTATGCCATAGCCGAATCAAATGAGTGAAGAGTGCTGGGAAGAAAAGCGTAAAGTTTCCATTGGTACTCACTGAAAGAGTGTTCAAAGTACCTATTAAACTATAAATACTTTGGATATATTTATGGGTTATTTTTAGTATCGCTTTTTGTTACTCTTTTCATATATTTTTCTAATTTTAATAAAGCCATACATTGATAACATTTACGGAGAGAAGAGTTACATGTTCTCTCAGTATTGCTATGATTTCCTTTAATGTATTGTTTGCCGCTAGGCGCCACCTATTCTTTTTATTATTTACTAATCATAAATCGACTAATAAACTTTTCTATTTTTATTGACTTTTTTGTTGTTATTGATATTTTATCGTTTAAACAAAAAAAAAAAAATTCTTTAAGGCAAAAGTGGGTCTTTGTCAAAGGTGGTATCGTCATCGTTTTATATGAGTATATCATTGAAACTATTACTGGCTAGATATCAGTACAGACGTGAAAACAGGTATTTGTGTAGATTTGAGATTGAAAAGCGTAAAGGAAAACATTGGATTTCGAGGATTATTGTAGAAGCTGCAAAGGTTCTTGTTTAGTTTAAAAAACCTCCATGGATTAGTTGGATAGCATGTTCCCGCCTGGAGATGTCTAGAAGAGTGCCGCATTGTTGAAACAACTTGAGTAAGCTGAAGAATGCTTTAAACTTCAAGTTTTAGCAGAAAGACGCAAACTTCTATGGAAAACCAAAAAACTCTTACAAACCAACGGGTTTCAAAAATTAGCGGAAGCTTTGAGTTATTGGAATTGGACAGTTCACGGTAAAAATATTAGGAAATGTTTTTTATACTATCTTAAATGCTTTCTTTCGTTTCTCTGGCCCGATTTCTAGATTATAATTATATAAAGGATTTAATCATGATCAGGTAGTTGGCCATGTAGCTTCGCATGACCATCATTAGGAGTGTATTATCTATATTTGAAAAGTTTGTGCTACTTTATGATATACTCAATGAATTGCACGTTTCCTCGACTCATCGTAGAAATTGCCAAAAGGCAAGCATCGAAAACTGCCGCAAAGCCAAGTAGATAAGAATCGCGGCCAGCTAGTCTGAGCCCGCAAGCGTACCACCAACGCGACCATCCTCTTTTCTTCTTTTTTTTCTTAACGGACGTAGTGGCAGCGCACTGCGCTATGTTGTGGTCAATGCCATCACGGAATCACTTGCACCGTAACTCGAGATGGACGCTTATCGTCCTCGTGGGCCTTTATACTGAAGCACGTCTTGCAAAAACTGGCGCCTTTTCTTCCAGTTTCGGTTTCCATTATCATGACCGCTAGCAAGTTATTTGGCGTATTTTTCAAACATGCCTAAGCCGGACAAATGTCCGGCGTCGCTTGTGCCTTAGCAGAGATCGCATGCGTTATCTTCTCGTAAGTTGAAACGGCATAGATAAGTCCAAAAATTTCCACGACCAGGGAAAAATTGGATTTGAAGAAAATAACTTCCCGTGTTTCCTTCCCACCCATTGTCTTACGTTCGCCTTCTTTTCGAGTCGCTTTCCCGTCGCTGCTGCCATTCTGTCACCAAGCCCTGCTGAATATCGGTCCAAAGTGTGCAGACATCGCTTTTTTGCCGCTATCGTTGCATAACTGTTCCTTCATTACTGAAATTGTGCTGTAGGACGACTCTCTAGCTTACGCCTTATCCCTCCTCATTTTGGCCATCAGCTTGTGAACGTATGTCGAATGATTGGTTTTATTAGGAAAACAAGGGATTTTATTCTGATAAGATCTATGTTGACCTCGTTGACGACTAATAAACCTCCCGCTTGAACTTTCATGCTTATTTGTCGGTGTATGTACATATTTCATGGTGACTTTTGCAAAATCTATTCAGTAACCGTTCAGCCTGTTCTGTGTTATGCTTTCTATCCCAATTCTTGGAAAACTTGCTTATTATCAAGCATTCATTTGATGACTTAAATCAGTGAATTAATTTAAGACTTTTTGTTGCCCGGTATGTATGCTTATGTCCGAGTTCTCACTGTAATAAAATTTAAGGCATTAAACTGAAACTTATCATAAATAGTTTCAATTATTGCAGGCATCAGTGCAGTTATTTTAAAATTTCCCAAAAGAAAAGTTTATTATGCTGGCTGACCAGCGCATCCTCCATAATGTTTTAACGGAGGAAAATGCGCATGTTGTATGTGAGATTGTGAAAAGGAAACAACATCAACAACAACAAGAACAACAATAATAGCAACAACAAGCAAAATACTGAAAACATGAACATGGTGTTGAAATTTATGGCAAATTTACAAAATGGTGCAACAATATGTCGTTACCGCGCTTACCAGCTTAAGTGCCGACTGCAATGCGCGAAAAAATTTCGTTGGGAGATTTAGCGAGAACAACAACAAATTTACACCATACCAAACAAATGTTGCGTGTGCATATTTATATATATATATATATATATATATATATATATATATATGTGTGTGTATGTCTGTATGTACGTATTCCGCCACACTAGAGGGCAATAGTAGTTATATCTGCACAGTCAGCCAGCCAGAGACAATGGTAATATAAATTTTTGTAAAATGTTGAGACCACAAATAAACCACAACAACCAATGGTAACAGCAACACAAATAACAATAACAACAGCAACAGCAACAACAAGAACAACGACAATGGAAGCTTAAGCTTAGTGATGGCAAACAAAATGAAAACAAAAAATGAAAACACCACAAAAGGGAGAATATTGGGAAAATAAACACGCAAAATTTATGAGTACGCCAGACGTTCGTACACATAAATATAAATTTCAGTTAAAGTCAGAATTTCAGATTAAAGCAAATTCGTTTTTTTTTTTTAATTTTTTTGGTGGATTTTATAAATGGAGTCCAACAAAGCTTAAAAGTATTTGAAGAGTTTAAATGCGCGCACACAAACATTGCAAACAAACGCGTTCGCTTATGTACAGATACTTACCCTAACTCTGGCCTCAGTTAGATTCGTCCACATGGCAATCTCTTCACGCGTCGACATATCAGGATAACGATTACGACTGAACGTATGTTCCAGCTCTTGCAGTTGTTGCGATGTGAAGTGTGTTCTTTGGCGTCGTTGACGTTTATTCTTCTTATCATTTTTAGGTTCATCCGCTGCTGTCGTCATCGGCTCATCATGACCAGAATTGGATATGTTTTCCGTTTTAATCGTTGTCTCATTAACGGTACGATTGCCTGTGAATTAGATTGAAAAGCGTTTTTCTAAATAATTCGCTTAAACCAAAAATTATTGAGAAGTAATCAGAAAATCAATCGATCAATATAATCTCTTCTACGCGTTCAACTCATTCAATTTTGGTCAATTTCTTAAGCACGTAAATGAATTTACTACGCTTCTCGTCAACGATTGATGTTTGCTAACCTTCCCTATCCCTAAATCCTGCCCTAAATACACGGCTCTGAATCTCTCGCGTAAAGGCCCGGCATGGACTACCTATCAGTCCATGCGGAGGCCATCTTCTTTTAAACTAAGCAATTTTACAGCTTGGGAATATCACAGTCATACTCAGAAGAAACTCAATACCACAATGGGATGTCACTGAAAAGTCGCAAGTTCCTACACGATGTCATTGTGAGTCATCAAAGTGATCTTAATTCCATTACCTCGCATTTTCTTTATTGAAAACCTTAATCAACATCAAAGAGTCTAGTGAATAATTTGACCTTTTCGTCATCTTCTAAACCCCTCTACCGGCTGATATCAATTTAATTGTAGCTCTAGTGTTGGCCTAAAGAAATCTCTCGCATCAGTCCAATATTGTTTGTTGAATTGCATGACAATGTCGTCAGGAAGTTTACATTAAATTTTAATAACTCTGTCTAACTTTAGCTCTTTAATCAGGAAGCGATTTGAAGAGAACTTCATTAGTTGAGTAATTTTTAATCGTGTTTGTGGAAACAATAAAGCGATAAATTCGAGTAATGAGCGTAATTGCTACCTAACTAATGTCTCGCTTATATGTAGAACGTATTATTACATTTATGTTATATATTACGCTTATCTATACAGAGATTGAGGCTTGACGACGCCAACTTTGCAGCACATGTACACACAGACATTGCGTAGTTATTACAAATGTTTTCTAAAAAAAAAAAATTGTAATGTTTTCCTCGTCAAAATAAATGAATTTCTTTAATCTAGCCGCCGTGAAACTCTTCTAATCTGTTATCAAACACGAGAGAGCTAAAGTAGAATTATATGCATATTAACTTTGTTGTGTCATTTGAAACAAATGAAAGTCATAACAATTGTGCTTTTCTTCAGATCTTTAAAGAATCTGAGAAAATCAAACAAAATCGCTTTACGCGAATACTCGGGTTCACAGCAGCAGAGCAATTAATTAAAAAGAAGGCAAAGCTTATTCTTCTTTTTATAGTGTACACCGTGTAGGGTGTTCTTCTTCCGAGTTAAAGTCCAAAATATATAGAACCAAAACAAAAACATATGAAAATAAATGAAACGATCGATCATTGATTGCTTTCGTAGTTTGCTTCCATTGTTGATTACGTTAAGAACGGACCGCAGCAAACTCTTATGAACAACTGAAATAAAAACCATAAGCATTATAAGCGGAACCACTACCAAACCGACAAACATCTCTAGCACGTTCAAAACTCCTTCATCTCAGATGAAATTCTCGAAATTACAAGCAGCGAGACTTTGGGCGCATATTATTGGATCCAATAGTTGCTAAGGAAAGCACTGATTAAAATACGATGCACATATATATGAAAGAAATGTGGAGCATTATTGCTAATGCGCTTGCGATCAAATTACAGGAGTTTTTCCTTTTCATGTTAAAAAAAATATAGAAACAGCTTTTATTGAACACACCATCCAAAGAGGGTGGACTTGGAACATTTGTAGCGCATGGAAACCGAGTTTGACGGCAGTCGTCTCTCTCTATTAGGATATGAAAAGTTTACTTAAAAAGCGAGCCTGAAAAGTATTTTGCTGATGATGATGCCATTGCACTCATATCATAAGCGAGTTTTTCAGCTTTCAAATCAGTCATGGGAAACACAAATTTATCGCTTCGCTATTCTAGGCTTAGCCTTTCTTTAGACCTAAACATCGTTCGGTTGCCCTGACAATGCTTTCCTTACACTTCAAATTGACGCAAGCGTTAAGACGGCATATATGGGTTGAAAATCATCTCGGACTTTTTCTGAATACAAATTCTAGCAAAGACTTCCCTAGTTCAAAATTACAAAGATCAGTTATGCTTTCAACACGCCAGCATTTGCGATCTAATGTTTGTTTAAGAACACCATAGTTGTTATCTTTCTAAAGTCGATGTAATGTACTCGACCTCCGGTGGCGAATTAAGCCAGTGAGCCAGTAATCAGAGCCTGAATTTTAGCCATTCAATGATTCGTAATAAATCTAAGTCTCGTATCAGGCTATGGGCTATCGTAGTGATATCTTAAAAGATAACTAATCAGAGCCACACCGAAACATCGTAATTAAAGCTATTTCGCTTGCTTCTATTACGACGGATTCTTTGTTTGGGTACATGACATGTCAGTTAATTGAACT
Source organism: Glossina fuscipes (assembly GCF_014805625.2). NCBI lineage: Eukaryota > Metazoa > Arthropoda > Insecta > Diptera > Glossinidae > Glossina > Glossina fuscipes. The sequence continues at coordinate 12,421,435 of NW_023998417.1, forward strand.
TTCAAGTTAAAGATATACACAATAAGGCCCCAGTGATCAAATGGTAAGGCCCAGTACACTTTCTCTGTGCTTAGGCTTGCTAAAAACCCCCGAATCAACTTTGCAAATGTCGGCACTCATCTGCAGCAAAAGACAAAGCGTGAATTCTCGTCTGTCTGTCCGGTTTCCAAGTCGTCATATTAACTGAGATAGGAGGCTTGCCCTATAACTTTTACACAAGTATGTGGCTTTTCTTAGATTGTTCTGTTTAACTTACCATCTTTACGGTCCCGATTGCGGTTTGCTAACGAGGTTGTTGATGTTGTTGATGTTTGAAAGTTATTTAAATGCGTGTTTTCCAAACCATTAGCGACCGCAGCCATGGAGCTATGGCTATCTCGAAAATCAGTTTCGGCCCAAACTGAAAAGAATAAACCAGCGCAACAGAAGACAATTTACAACAAATTAATGTTTTAAAAATAAGATTTTCTTAAATCTTAAAAGAAATTTAAAAAATTTATATTAATTTTTTTTTTTTTAACTGACAGTAAAGAACTGTAATATATTATAACAATAGACTTGCAAGTTTCTTTCTATCTATATATACATATATGTGTGGGTATGTGTGTCTGCATGTATGTGTACATAGTATACTTTTACATTACTATTATGAGCTGAGTAAGCATGTTTTTCAGCAGAGCTGCAAAGCGAACCAGACATATGTAACCCGTTGTTGTAAACGTGAAGCTACTTAAAATGCTATTAAAAGGCTCATAAAAGGATTTATGAGCATTTATGCGCTCGTTTTCTGTGATTATAATGGCTAACAGTTATATTCTATCGCTCCATTTTCAATATAGAAAATTCAGTAGTCTATTTATATCCCCAGCCAGGCCTTTGTATAGTTATAGCAGGCACTTTCGCATTCCCGATAGCGAGGAAGCTTTGAAACGTCAGTGAAGTTGGGCGAGTTGCTTCGTATGTTTTTACATTTTTCTTTTTGTTATTGCATTGTTATTGCTGCCATGAGTAACTAAGAAAATGGCTTTTAAGATGCTTCCTCCTACATAAGGTTCAGTCGGTTTAGTACGGTCAAGTGTATTGTTTATTAAGTTAATTAAATGTAAAGTTTTTTAAGTAACAAGCGTTTAAGCTGAAAAACTTGTAAATGATTCTTAAATTTTTTTGAAATTATTTCTCCTCTTCTTTTTAAGAAGAAGAACAAACCTTTTCTGCTCGCCTTTTCCTTTTGTAAATTTACTGCTTATGAGAATTTTCTCACACAACTGGTGTTCATTTTATATGACTTTGTTTTTGTTCAATTTCGTTTTCTTTTCTTTTCTTTTCCTTTTCTTTTTTTTTTTTTTCTGTTTGCTTTGTAATTTATGTCTTTTCCACATGTCGACGTTTTCATTACGCGCGTAACATTAGCTAAGGAGAGGGAAAACTCCAAATATTTCTTTAAAATATGTACTGAGTACAAATTGTCTCCGTGTGAGATGTGCACATCCATATGTACCTTTTCTATACATTTGTGCATACATTACTTTATATGATACCCTACAGGTTGTCTTTTGTCATCATTAATGTCATCTTGGCCTACATTTTCCTTCCCATTCCGTTCACGTTTCTTTCATTTCATATTTTCCATGCACCACTTATAGGGATATCTGTGGTTTTGTTTTACATAGATTTTAACATCTTCTAATTGTTTTTGTGGAAAAAAAAAATATACAAATTGCTTCTACAATAATTTAGTGAAAACGGATGGCTTCTATTCGAAGTGTAAAAGCATGCCGAGTTTGTTAATTCGTTTGTAACAGAAATACAGCAACAAAGACTCTACAAAAGCAAACATATTGTTGATTAGCACAATGTGTGTTTGCTCTTCTATTTGTTCGTCAATCTGTCCATCCATCTACTCAGCTGTTTACCTACATTAAGTTTGTTGCTGTTTCCTAGGTTTTTGTCGATGCATATATTCGCCGATTCGTCACCCACTCATCCTTTGTCTTGAGAGGGAGGGTATCTGAGGACCCGCTCCAAGCGAATATGAATTTTTGTCTTATTTTATTTTGCACACAACATGTTGACATAATATTTCTAAGAAAGGATAAATTTCAATGAGAATTCTATTTAAAATTCCTTCCATTCTGTAGCTGGATGATTAACTGACTTGCAATCAATTTAAATGAAAAGTAAAATTTATGCTAACATCATGTTAGAGTTGGTCAGTTTTCCTAGTCTCTATAATGAATATTAAGTTTGTTGTTTATTGATATAATTGGTGTTTCTACTACAGGACATTTAGTTGAAAAGTAAAAATTAGCCACATTTTTAAGTAAAGGACTTCCACAAGACATGAAGTTTTACAATCAAAATCTTGAAGTCATACTATGATTGTAATCTTTGGTGAACGTGAAGCTATCGTGAAGCACTTAAGGGCCATTTGCAAGTAAAGACTAAATCTTCAGAACTTGACTACAACTCTCTGACCTACTGAACATTACTACTACCACTTGAATATCACTTTCCATTTTTCGTCCTCTTCAAAGGCCAAAGACCTTGTATCGATTTAAGCATTTCTGTCCGTCTGTCCGTCTTATGTCTCTCCATGTGTTCTTGTCTTCTGACTAACTGAACCAGTAGATAAAACTGAAATTTCTTTAGCATAGCTATGCGCGCATTAAATGTCTCGCCATTTATCACTGGCATCGCTTGCTTCTCAAGACAATTTTTCCCCGACAAAGGGAAAAAGTAAAAATTGTGTTAAATATGTTTGATATCTTAATGGTCAGCTATGACTTTGCCTATGCAGCCACCAAAAGTATTTAAAATTGTTGTTGGGCTTGAAACATTCAGTCAGTTTAGAATGCCTCGTCTGTTTATTTGTCATAGCAACTTTCGAATTCATTCAGCTAAACAAAACAAGTTTGATAGACCTATTAGGACATCTATGCGGTGATAAGTGGTTGGGATTAGCCCCAAGACGATTGTAATTTTTTTTTAGTTAACTTTGATTAAATTGCAAATATGAGGTTAATGTTAACCTTTTTTCGTACCAATCTATCAAAATATTTAACCGCAAATGTAGTGTGAAATTGAAATATGTATTGGAATAAATGGAATAAATGAACACAATCGATAGCGAGCGGGGCATTCAACCCTTTCGCAAGGGATTAATGTGACAAAAAAAAAAAAAAAAAAAAATTCCTGAAGGAAAACATTAACGATTCTCCGCACGAATGATAACATTTTTAGATGCTGTCAAAATAAGTATTGAACGAACGGGACTGAAATTAATATTTATGACCAAAACAAAAGAAACATATGAACGAAAAATGAATGGAATAAAACCAATCTTTGAACCTTTACTCTTCTCCTTTTTTTTTGCATTTTTGCAATTTGTCTTCTGTTTTTCTATAAATGTTTTGCAAAATCATCATTAGCTTTGCGATCGTTAAGGCATATATGTGCCGAACGCAACTGTCAAAATGTTAAATGGAAAAACTAGTTGAGAAGAAAACTAAATCTGTGTACGCACATTTATCCGCACGGATAGGTAGAAAAAGTGATTGTTGGAAAAACTTACATCTGGCAGGTTTTCGCTTAGGAGGAGGGCAGGCAGAGAACTCTATAGCGTGTTACTCTTAAAAGATTTACTGTCGAATGCTGGTCATTTGATGGTTTCAAAATGTTTTGTTTACACTTTGGTTTGCTGTAGAATGGATTTGCGGTAAAGATCTCGACCGCAATTACCTTGCCGCCCTGACACCAACGCGCCAAAGTAATATATTGCACTACAACGTCGGTAGCTGAACGGAATAAAAATTTATTGGTTTTTCTTAATTTGAAACAAAGGAAAGGTTCACCACTTTTTTTTACTGCGGAGATAATGGTCTCTGTTTGTTTACTTAGTAACCTCGCTTTTTTTTCATACACACATACCCGGGAGAGGTGTCGTGTGTCAAGCAATTGAAGGCATCGCATGAATCCAAATATCTCGATACATGAGGCTCATGAGTTTTATGTGATTTTTATGAATGAATCTGACAAACCGTCACAACAGAGGACTATCTCTGAGTGTTTACTTTGTGTCCTTTTCTGTTTTTTTTTTTTCTGATTTGAAAAGATTTTCAATAGGTATCGTTTTCGTAACGTCTCTGCTCCTTAGCCATGGCAAAGAAATTTATTTCTTTTTCGTTTACAATTGCAACGTCATGCCATTCATGTGAGAAGGAAAAATCAAAAATTGTTTGTTTTATTTTTGCAATTTTTTCTTCTTTTCATTTTCATTTATTTGATGATTAATAGTTTTGATGTCACTAACATTTTCGCACCCCTCTGTCTTATCTATGTATATATATATATATGTATATATGCGCCTGTGTGTGCAGCAATTGACTTTCTCATGCAACTTTTTTTTTGTATGACTTGTGTTGTTTGTCCTTTAATTTGAAGGCACACATCGGGGGGAAGGTTTCTCTTCTCTTTTTTCAATGCATATTTTGTAAAAAGAAAAAATGGGCGTTAGTTTTTTTTTTTTTTTTTTTTTTTCTATGCTGCCGTCGAAACGTCTGCCGTCTATTAGCCTAATGCCATTTAATGCCTAATAATCTGCTAGTTTGACAATAACAATTCATATTTCCTGTCAGGCGTTGGAGGGAGGAGTACATTAGCATGTAAAATGTTAAAAATGAAAAAAATATATATTATTTTTTCATTATTTAAATTGTAGCAGGAAGTTTTTCAATTAACTTACTTAAGCAAGGTGGCCGTAAAGCTATTAATATCACAACCGTTTGAATATCTAAACTCATTGTGAGCTGCTGATAAACTTGCGTTCGCTTTAGAGCGATTACATGAGAACATACAGGCGCCGAAATGTTCAAGGTGTTGAGTTGAGTGAAGTGGGCGCGAGTTCTTCTTCTCAAATGTGTTAGTAAATTTGTAGTTCTTTTAAAGAATATTTTTAGTTCAATCTTTTTTAACCCTATATCTCGGCTACACAAATGTAAGCATGTTTGAATTTGTAAATAGGGGAGACTTGTTTTTCGTTTGCATGGCTTGACTCTGTCCCAGCGTCTTTTGGTTGATCAAGAGCTCAAAGCCTACAGGTACAACATACTTACTTTCAACATGCCGCGACTATTTCATGTGCGCTAAGGTCAATACATGATGATTGTAATCGATCGCAGCTCCAAATAATCCAAGGCCTTGTAAAAAAATTTGGTCTGCAAAATACATTTCATGACGTTCTTACGGCATTACTTGTTTAGAAAATGTTGAGCAAATTTATCTGGAAGCCCTGACGATGACATGACGACGACAGTCGCGGTGCATCTTTGCGACGGCAAATCGGACTCTTTTATGTGCGCACGTTTTCAATATATGGTTTACCAACGAAAAGTTACACACTTCAAGGGAAATGTTGAAAATGAAGTTTGATGAGGAGCGTCCCTTAGTAAGGAAACTATAGTATATACTTTGTCCTTCAAGAAAACTTGATAAGAATGTTAGTAATAAAATTTAAAGGAAACAAAGCGATCTGACAAATATGCCGAAGAGAATTACATTTTTTCAGTAGACGTTCCATAAAGTTTTGGGAAAAGTGGAGAGTTTTTCGTTTACCTTTTAAATCTCTTCTAAATTAAAATGTAGGGTAAAGGTAAAAGAGAAGTGGGGAACGAGAGAAAGAGGTAGGCAACGGCCACACTCGGCGGGATCTATGCCCGAAGCGCTATGGCTTTTCCGGCTGAGCACTCACAATTTAGTTACATCCAACTGTGGCCAAATCGAGCTGAAATTTGAACCGGTAAACACCGACTACTCGGCTATGCGGCAGTGATCGTATACATTATACTACTATACCAACTTTGACAGAATTTATTTTATTATTACAATTAGATGTTGCAGACCCGTTATATGTTATAATCCTTATACTCCACACTCTCATTCTCCGTAGTATAGTCCGAAGATATCTTAGTGGTTTGAAACAACTTTTCCGTAAAGCATTTTCTCTTTCATGGAAAGATATTAACGTCGACTTTTCATTTTTGTCAATTTTTGTCAAAGTTGACTTTCTATCGCGTTTACTAAGGCTATACAGGTGGACGGGAGTGTTTCTTCTCTCTTATTTACCTGTTTAGGTAATGTCATGAACGTATATAAAATATGAAAGCATACACAGTTTTCTAGGTAAACATATTTCATAAACAAAACATACGCAAACATCATAAACTTTGTTTTGTACGATAACATTTTCTAGGTTAATAATATTTAAATAAAAATGTTTTGCTAGTCTTTAGAGTAATGCTCGTTATGAAAATCAAATAAGAGTTTTATCTGAAGAGAAATGTTTATTCACAGAATTTCATTTTACGTATTTGCACAGTAACTAAACATTAATAGCACGTGTGAAATGGTTACAAAGTAATAGAGATTCTACTACGTCCAAATAGTCATAAGCTCTGCGCTGTTCAGTTAACACATTAGTAGTAGCAGTAGTAGTAGTAATACTAGTGTAGTAGATTTTCTTGTCGCATTCTTAATCGAATTTATCATCTCCGTCTGTCCGTCTGTCTCTTCGCCCTTGGGGTGTGCCTTGTGTCTGGCACCTGCATTTATCCACGTCCAGAATAGACAAAATTTTGTTACCTATAACTCACAAGCTGATTATTTTTTTAGTATATTATCCACACATGGGTTTGGATTTCAGTACGAGGACGAGGACGTAGACGTCATACGCTCAATATACAGCAAAGCGTAATTTACAGGATATTAGATATTCTTTATCTAAACTCGCCACAAATACTTTCCAAAGACAGACAGACAATCCAAGATGCAAATCGATTTAATCGTTTAACTCTGATGTCTACATTTAGCTAAATATTTTGTTATTAATATTAGGTTTGCGTCAAGCTTAAGATGTATGTAACCTGCTCACCTGCTCTTCTTATCTCTATTTAAGAAGGTGGACATCAGCATATATAAAAGGTGTTAATTCCTAGCTTTCGCTGTTTCATCGAAAAGAGCAAACAACAATATCGCAAAAGGATTATACGCAATAGAAGTTTCAAAGTAGAGTATTCTGCCGCCTAAAACGAAAAATTATCGTAACTGCAAAGGGCAGAAATGTTAAATCACGTCTATCGACGTTTATGGCATTTAGAGAACCCCCTACTAATTAATTTGTTCCTAAAATTAGGGCAATAGTCATGTAGCTCAACCTTAGCTTTCCTAAGGGCGCGTCGTTAGTGAAAGCTAGATATTCCATATATGATTATCCTCCAGATTGTTGCCTGATTTTCTTCATTTACTGTAGCCTGGGAGGGGAGGAAGATGAAAACATATCTTTTCCTCGTAGAAGCTGAAGGGTACGATATTAACCAAAATGTATTAAAACTTTCAGTTCATTTTTCGCCAGCGGTGTTAAACTAAGAGACTAGGTCCGAAGCATTTTCCGCTTTGTAGCACTTTTTTGACAATTGAACCACGGACTAAAAGAATGGTTAGACAAACGAACATTTTCACTTAATAGGCTTGACGTGCAATACAAACGCCCGATATCAATATTAGGCTCCCGTCCAAGTAAATAAAATCGAGAGTCTGTAAAATAAATTCATCTTAAAAGAGAATAATTTAATTTTATTTTCGATTAGATTATCAGATTCGCACCATGAAATAATTTTATTAACCTTAACTCGCCCATGTATATGAAGCGTTTGAGAAATTCATTATTTAACTATTATGGAATAACAAGCTACAAATATTATTATATATAAAGACACTGACTGTACACCCTGAGACTCTGAGAAAGTACAAACAAACAAAACGTAGTTAATTCCCTTTAACCAAAGAAGAGAAAAACAAATCTAAACGCATCCAATCCCATCAGAATGTAATTGCGATTATTTAGGAAAAGGGTGGAATACATGTACACATGTACGCAGTGACAAAATGGACTGAATGAATGAATCCTCTTTATGAATAAGAAAAGAGACATGAAGCACATACATGCTTTCCAACTAAATGACATGACAAAATAATGAGCTAAAGCTATTTGAGAAAGCAAAAAAAAGAACCGACATTAGAGAAAAGGATGCTTAGGGAAGATAAACGGGAACGAGAGTAGTAGATGCCAAGCCAAGCAAATTATCTGATGAGGAAAAAATTACAAAAGAAAGGAAAAGAAAACAAAATCACTGTAATAATAACAAGTAATAGAAACTAAATTGTTTGGCTAGGATTTGTTAGATAGACGTAACGTAAACGTGGAGAAGAGAGAAAAGACGAGATGGAGAAAGAAAAAAGCATCTGCAAAAGCTCATTAATTTTAGCATTTGTGATAACATTTACGAGCAATCAGTGAAGTGGAGCAAGAAGATAAAGAAATTATTGTAAATAAAAATATAAGAGAAATTTTCTTTGTCCCCCAGTTGGAGAGAAACCATTTTATTCTTTTATTTTTTCCTTTCTAAAATCCAGAGCATGTTTGTGCATATATGTGTGTGTGTGTGTGTGTGTGCACAACCATGTAGATTATCAAAGTCTTTTTCACTGAGCCGCACTTTCTTCCCAAGTCAACTTATTTTTCGCATTTTTTTCGTAAGCAAACGCAACGCAACTCATTCAACTGACACAACGTATCATTTATTACGATTTTACATCACAAGGCTCGCTCATTCTTCTCTAAAGTAGCTCTGCCTGTCTGTCTCTGTGTCTGTGCGTTTTGTTCTCTTTCGGCCCTCGACTAAATTGACCAATCTCAGTTTATTTAACATTAACGTTAAGATAATCTCTTAACGGTAAAATCACATTATTGGAGAACTTTGGCAAGACAGTGTGGCACAAGCAAGCAGAAGCCACAAATCTACTACGATAGCTCTCACATGCTTTTATACACATACGTAACGGAGATGTGTGTGCGCGTCATTTTGTCAACCACATGATACATGTTGTGGACCATAATGACATTATAATTTATTTTTGCCTTTTTTCTTTTGGTTGTTTTTTGTTTGAAAAAAAAACCAGAGCAGTTTCTGTGATATATGGTCTCGTACGGTCGGACTTGTGTTAGCGCACATTTTCCTCTTGTTCTCATGCCATATAACGATTGCGAGCGATGCTCATTTGTTGTTGTTTATAGATATGCGGAATGGAATGAACTGCAATTTGTTAAGTATTGATGCTGTTTACGATGTTGGACAGACAAAGAAGCAGAAGACAGCCATTATGGTGATTATCTGCTTTTTCTCTCTTCTCTGATTAAAAAGCGAACGAAAATATTTATGGGTTCATTGCAGCGATATGTCACAAACAACAAAAATTATATCAATTGTATGTACATGTATGTGTTTAAGTGTCACAATAAACAAATGACAATCATGTAAATAAATATACAATATATAAATATATATATATGTATATGTATTACATTTAAATGATTTCATTTTAAATATACTGCACATCAGCTCTGCAATTTATACACTTTTACAGCACACAACTGCTTACTTTGAGGTTATTGCATGAGCGTATCCAAGGGTCACATCTTGCTGGCAGGTTATCGTGTGGCCTTTAGAAACAACTGAGAGTTAAAACTTCAACTAAACCAATATTCGAGAAACGACAAAGTTCCGTTATCCGTTATCCTTTTTTCTTTTTTAAGGTTTCAGTTATGTCTGAAACTTATTTTAGAATTCATTTAACATTTGTACAAAGGATTTGAGTCACTACGTTACAAATGGTCATGACCGGGTCGTAACAGTGGCATGCAGTTCGTGGAGGCCTCCGAGACTGCATACATATATCGTGCAGAGGCTTTGCAAAGTGTAACACACTCGTATTAGACTCTACACTTCAGGGCAGGTGTTAGTGTAATATTTGATTGAGTGAAGAATACGTATCTATGACGTAATCGAGTTGCTAGTAATTGAACTCACACTCGTTGGAAGATACGGATTTAAACATCTGTTAGCGTCAGTCGAAAAGAGACTGTCGGCAAATCGAATCAACCGAGCAGTTGACACGCCCATATATGAAAAAATTTAATTTAAATTTCTCACCGACGTACTGAGTGAGATATTAAGCACTAAATGATCAAATGTAAAGCGAGGAAAACTTTCTTTCTCGTCATTTCGAATAAAACGGCTCTGGCTAAGGAAGATGTCGCAGTGAAGCAGCAAAAGTGGAAACTTGATATGCTGAAAGCGTCTTGTTTTGAATTTGAAACACGATTCCAAACAACAACAACAACAACTATCTTTTTTCAAAGAAGCTGCGGAATTAATTTTTGCTCTAAGGCAAAGTTAAGCCTTTTGTTTTCGTTGCTATTAATCGTTCTTTACTTTCGCGTGGAGAAAACATTTGCTCTTACTTCTGCTTCTAAATAAAATAATCGGAATTTTCGTGATAAAGTGAATACCAAGCAGACTTTCGACAGTTTAGATTAGTTTAGTCGGTGTGTGCGTAGGTTTCTTTGTGCGTCTTTCGTTTACAGCAAAGTGACAGCGTTGCACAGATCGCTTCATTCTTGAGGCGAAGCTGTGTTGATAAATAAAGTCGAAGAAAAAAATCTTTCCTATTTATTCTCGATCGATTTATATCAACCGATATTCGAGAATTTTCTACAAGGTTTCTGCAAAAAGACACGCCCACCTGCTATGTATGCGTACTGAACTTTAATTTTTTATACTAAAAAGTGGTCATTACTCTAAGCAAAACATATCGTTTATGATATTATATATGCTTCAGCGCCAAAATTGGATGGATTTAGGGCGTACATGCATTTAACTGTCAATAGTGCTGTAGAATTGCTATGTTTTTTGATCAAAAAAAAAAAAAAAAAAAAAAAAAAAAAAAGAGGCAACACATTTTTCTTAGGTATTAAAAATTAAATTTTGCACAAATATTATTCTTTGTCTGCCTGTACTTCTTGTGTATGTGTGTATTTTGTTACACGAACGATATCGATGCAATGGCAGGGGTAATGCGGGGAAAGAATATCGAGCGTACCAGAAGCAAACATACAAGAATGTTAACATACACCTATGATCCTAGGAAAGTAAACGCATAAAATATATTTATATGTATAACGAGTGTGGCTGTGTAACGTTTGGGCGTTTGCAAGTGAGTATGAATTTTTTGTTTTCATATGATTTGCGTATGAATCCTTGTGCTAAGCACATATTTTTGTTTGGTCTTTATTTACTTTTGTTGTCGCGTTGTTTTAATGTTCACACTCAGGTGTTTGTTTTCCATAAGTGCATAGCTTATGTTTATACGTTGGTCGTTTGCGTGTATTTGTATTTACATAAAAAATTTGTTGCTTCCATTTGCTGTATACTGTATGCTGTATGCTGTATGCTGATATTATTATTATTGTTTGCGTTGCTGCTCTGTGCTCGTTGTGATTTTGGTTATATTGAAAAGTAATGGCTTTGCAACGTGTCCAACCAATGTATGTTTCGTATTTCAATTATTGGTCTATTAAGGTGAAACTGTAAACAATTTTTATGCAACAAATTAATGACTTTTTTTCTCGTTTTTTTATAAATTCAGCTTCAATTCGCTTTCAATTGTTTTATGAAAAGATGAAATTTCTTTTTTGTATGAATTAATTTTTCATAACACATTCAAGTTCATTGTGTCTTTATTAGAATTTTTTTTAATGCTTTTTAATCCTTTTGCGTTATTTTTAAACGACACGATACATAACTTCAACAAATTGTCTTGTCTTTGTCTTGTTTTCTCAGAAGTACAAAAAAAATCGTTAATGTCGCCTTTTTTAATACCCTCAGGCAACAATATCACACATATTACTGCGCACGCCAGGCAATACCACGTACACTGAGCCTATTGGCTCTCGACATGTTTGAATTATGTTTTCAGCAGCTGTGTTAGCATATGTGTTACTCAATAGTGCCATCATCATCATCATCATCATCAACACTATGATCATCTTCGTTATCGACATCATTGGCCACAGTAACATCAGCAAGTGCAATAAAATCGCTAAATACTAATTTGGTTGATCATCACATTGGTGCACGGCGTTCCTTATTTAACGATTGCGCCTACAGTCACATATTTAATTGTTTTTGTTATTTACACAAAAATATTTCTAAATTAACTGCGCACTACACTTCCTTATTGATAAAAATACATATTTACCTATGCATTTGTATATGTAATAATACTCCGCACTGCTACAAACATGACAAATTGATTTGATTTCGAGCTTAAATTGCATTTCGATTTTTGCAAAGGATCTTGAAAAGATTGAAAAGCTTGTAATTATATCTACACTGACTAATTTTTATGAAAACTAATTTTCCAAAAGAACTTTTAAGCAACTTGCAGTTAATCACTCCTAATAAAGCCAGCGAGTCAATTGCATCATTTATTTACTTAATTAAGGAGGACTAAAGGGCTAAGGATAAATCTACATATAGAAGGTACGGTTAAGGGTAGCTATCTAGTTTCATAAGCTGACAAGGAGACGAATGGAGCTTCTCTGAAATGTCTACGAATAAAAAGCAAGAGCTCCTTCTAAAGTGATTCTACTGAATCAATATCTGGTGGATGCAAAGACAAGAAAGCATCCAAAGGAGACAAACATAATTTCACTTAAAATTTAAAAGAAAAATTTTACTAAAACATAATACACAAAGTTCCCAAGATTATCCAAAAGACGAGTATGCAAAATTACTAAGCAATTAAGAAACACGCCCCTTAAAAATGCTACTAAATTTTATCTACATCGATTTCAAGTGGTGAGTATGAAAAACTCGCCATACCAAGTTGAATACCACTTTCATATTACCATAGGATTTGAAAAAATGTTTAATAAATTTGTTAATATATTTGTATTTAGTGGGGGGACATTTATTGTCCATTATCATGCGGTATTCATTTTATGATTATTATTATGCTTTGTAACCATATTATACATGAAGAAACGTTGAAAAATTACAAAAATCTCCCATAAGTCATAATACTTTCATATTAAAATATTTTTCAAATCTTAAAGAATAATTTAAATATTTTCAAGTTTCGTGTCTCATCATAAAGAATAAGATATGAACGCTCGTTTGTAAACCAGAAGCAGATGTTTTCGAAAGAGTCGATTATTGAAAATGTCATATATAACGAACCATACATAATGGGCAGCTGACCTCACCGAAGAATAGAAGCACGATTCAAATAAACAATAGCACATCTATTGGTACCCATGCTAGCTGAAAGGAATAAGAGATAACAGGGAAGAGGATGGGACGTTCTGGCTTCGAACTGCAAACACTTTCGTGCGACTACTGCTAGATGGCGGCGAATGTTTTCATATTGAAAACCCATCATATCATGACTTTTGGGACGCCACGCCCATTTTTTTCTCATAATTACATCAGTTGATTAGAACCTTATGGTTATTTGCGCTTTGGATGTCATAACGCATTCCCTGTTTATATGGAAATTGGCATAGCAGGGAGACCAAGTCCCCAAACTTTGCGGGAACATTAAATATTTGCGGTGTTAGATACCGCTCACTCCCTTCAAAAAGAAGCACATGCCATACGCACTATTCTGGAACTGACTCCCTTACTCCCTTTGGAGCGATAGTAAAACCTTTTCACTGCGTATGCATGGCACCGTAGTGTTGAATCTTCACATCACCTAGCTATGTGAATCTCTTAACACATTTTTGTATTCAGCTTTTATTTTTGCATCGCCAGCATAACTCCCTCCTTTTTGTTGCTATACGAGTAGTGTTTGGAAAAAATCTTCATCCATAATGTCTCAATATTCGAATTTCTGAGGCAAACGCCTTGAGAACAAATTAATCTGTTTCAAGAATGGTGGTAGTTCAATGATCTCTCATTATCGTAGCATGCAATATACGCACGAAATTTAAAGAAAATAATTATAATTAAAAAGAAAGAAGCGTTTTATGAAAACTCTTTCATATATATATATAACGCGTTATAAAACGATTCTAATTTTATGTTTTAGCAATAAATTAACGTCGTCTTAAAGAAGCGTTTCTCGCTCGTTAGTTTATATTTAAAATGCAACCACATTCTGAATATAGTCACATCAAATGGAATTGTTTATAAAGATCGCTCGCTATATTACGATGACAGAGAACAATTTAACAAATAATTAATGAGATTAACATTTCTAGCATTTATTCTGCGATCTCATATCTCTCCCGCCTTCGGTCTATGGAAAGTAATGAACTGAAAAGAAAATCTCAAATATAATAATACAAATTTATGGGATACACCGCACGGTACAATGATGAAATCTTTAACGACAAATGACGATTTGTGCTCATATGTTAAATATTTGTTTTATTGGAAGTGAAGGTAGACTGAAATTTTTCAGCACAAAGGCATACCTATACTACTTATCAGTCAAAAGAAGAGTAAATGACTCGTCAGTTTTTTTCTAAAAAATATTTGCCTTAACCTTCAGATGGGAAATTGGTCTGGACATGTGATTATTGAAATAATTATAGATTGTTAGTCATCTTGACGTAGAGCTCCTACTCTGTTGTCCCACTGCAAAGACGATCGAGGAAAAAGCTGTCGATAAGAAGAAAAATGTTGCTGGTGGAAATTACTTTAAAAGAGGAAAAGGAGTAAAATAACCAAAAACAAAATTTGATTACAATCACAACCTTAGCAGCATTGCTTAGATAATTCCAAGTCAAGCATTGTTGTGACATTCGACACTACTTACCCTATATATTGCTTGGATGCAGAAACTTTTAAAACGAAAATCATTTTGCAAATTAATTATAAACATTTGGTTTGCTTCTATGCCTGATGACCGACCACACTACAAAAAATAGTTCCAAGTTGAAAAGAAAAGTTGCGTTAGTCGGATTGAGTTTCCCCACTTGTTGTAAGCTGTTCAGTTAACTTGGTTTTTATGATCTTGTGCCAAGAGTATGACATTTCAAGAGCTTGTCACTAATTGTAATTGTATGATGATGATATAAAAACAGATTATAGATTAATAACACAAAACAACAACAATAATAATAATAACAATATGAAACAGCAAGTAGAGTTAAAGTGCTTCCTTCCGTTTTAATCAGATTATAATCTATCAAAGAGCGAAGCTTCAATGCATATTATTTTAGAAGCGTGTAAGGGTGTATTTGTATCGTATTTGTATGTATGCGTATACTTCTTTCTGTGACCCTTAGACAAAGAAGCGTCACTTCAATTCCCAAAACAATTTGTTAAACAACACAACACGCCAAGTCAAAAAAAAAAAAAACAGACTGCACTTGATGCCGTTGTTTCGATGGCAAAGAGAAGAGCATATCGAATTTCCTTAACTTACACGTACATACGCACACACACACAGACGCGTAAGTGGAAAAACTCCCTGTTTGCTGCATAATTGAAGTGTCAAACAGCGAAATTACTGAAAACCGTTTCCGAACACTTTAGTGTTCCATGACTGCTACGGTAGACGCAAGGGCATCAGAGCAGCCAGCATCATATGATATCATATTGAACAAGATATATACATAGCACAGCCAGTTATTACATAATAGGTTTTTCTTGCGTACACATGCATATTTGTTTGTGTGAGTGATTCGATCAAACAAAAAATTTCATGCGAGAGGGATGTTCAATTAGCTGGAACGTTTCCATTCATTCAAAGGAACAAAAACAAAAACAAAAGCAAAAGAAATGAATGAAGTGAAATAGGAAAATTTGTATCTATGTATGTATGTATATATGTATGTATGTAATTCTCGGCTTTTGAAATTGTTCTACTTAATGATTACACAATGATTATGTTGGAATTTCGGAGACTCTGACTCTGCCTTTAATTTTGTTACAATTTTTGAAAAATATGATGCATGCAAAATTGTTTGAATCGTTGCAGAGATGGGTGGAGAGAGAGAGAGAGAGAGAAATGGGAAAAAAGCCGGTAATGTTTACATAAACGACATGTCTTTAACATTTATTTGAAAGCAAGTCTAGCGCGACTAATTGCCAACGTTAGTAGTGTGTTGGCGGAGAATTTGAATTTTTTGTATATTATATCAATTCTTACTCTGGGTTGCAAATTATGAAACAACACTTATGTTCATCGTGGCAAGACGACGCCACCGTGCATGATTTGTTTGTTTTACACAAATTTCACGTTCACTATGTAAAAACCTTTACTACGACAAATAAATATTCATGGGAAATGGCGACAGCTGTTGTTATGTTACAATAATTTATATCTTCAAATTTGTTGACGTTTATACTATCGTTATGATTGTTGTTGTTATTGTTGCTGTTGTTCTTCGTGTTGCTCTTCTAACCATAATTTCCATGCGATATGAATTTCGCAATAATTGCAATAAATTCAAGACTTGAAAGTTTGCCATGGGAAGTTCAAGAATTTCACGTTAGTAACGCAATTGACCTTGATCACCTAACATTCCAACAATCTTTCATTCAATTAATTTATATATTGAGATCAAACTGAAAGATTAAGTGTATGTTCCCTTAAGCAAAGTAAATGGAGTTCTAGGATATATTTAAATATTGATTATGTAATAGGATAAGTTGCAGGAACAATTTAGGAAGCGATAAAAGAAAGCGATCCCCAATTCCCTATGTGGTCACATTTACATCGGCAGGTTATGTAGGTGAAAGTCAGTCCCGAAGTTCTTTTGTTTGTTTGATGTTGTAATGCAATAATGCTGTGGGAGTGGGAGTTTCTTTTTGTTTTGAAGTCACAAGTAATTGAAATTTATTATTGTTGCTAATACTTACTGCGCAATTTTTCCAACGGTTCGTGTTTGGGTGTGTGAGACGGAACTACACCATGATGAGGATGTTGACTATAACCGGTTACCAAATCTTGACCGGTGCCATGATGCAAATGACTTAAGCTGCCAATTGGCATCAGACTCGATATGGCGGGAGAGATGCTAACTGATGAACTAGTATCATGGAGACTATGATGATTGTGCAAATGATCACTGCCCCCCACCGAGGCATTACTACCGCTATTCACCGTCGAACTGCCGGTACTACCACTACTCAGGGCTGTACTCGTAGTGGTTACACTTTCCGCTGAACCGGCCGAACCGGCGCCAGCTGCTGTTCCGGCGCTGACTAAATCCTGCAGGCATAATCCAGTAGACTCTGCCGACATGGCTTCTAGGCCATTTAAAGCCCCTCCACCGCCCCCGCCATGCGTGGCCGATGTTGACACTATACCCAGACCGCCGCCAGCAGCATTACCGCCGCTGGCGCGATCCATGCCTAAGTATGTTGGAAAAATGGTGGAAAATCCTTGGGCCACAGCCTGATGCGGCTGATGATGGGGATGCAGTGTGGCTTGTTGATGATGGGGATGGAGGGGCGGCAGATGATGGTCTCTGCCGGAGAACTTCGTCGTGACGACGTCCTTGAAATGTTGCAATAATGTAGTCGTCGTGATGAGGCCGGTATCGTACACTAAGGGGTTTACAAAGTCAACAGCACCAATTGAACGAACTGGTACTTAATAACGTATACGAGTGCGTGCAAATACACAAAGGGCTGTAAATAGCAATATAGAAAAAGAAAAAAGAAACAAGAAATGATAATAAATTAGATAACGAAATCATTCATGAACGTACATAAAATCACGGTCGTATTTCTTTCTTCAGTGTTTTTTTTTTTTTTTTTCTTTTCTGTGAGATTCAAATAAAATGTCTTTGTTTTTTCTTTCCCTTATATGCATATACATATATATATCATTTTATTAAATAAATTTACTTTTGATGCAATAACAATAAGATTAACCTCGACACCGCAAAACCTAATACCAACACATCCACCATATTTCAATCTTACAAATATTTGAATTTTCTAAAGTGCCTTTAATGCCTGCCTGCATGCCTACGGCGTTGAGTAGTATGATATGTAAAAAAAGCATACTTTTATTTTAATATTCATAATAATGTTCTTGAAAATGCGAGTTTTTTTTGTTTCTTGGCTCTTCTTAGTCTCTGTCTGTACACACCACAACAAGTCTCTACAATGATATCAAAGATAAACGAGCTGAGTTTTTTTTTTTTTATTCAGATAACAGCAACCGGAGCTGAATAACGACGCATATGTTATCTACTTGTATAAGCGATTATGCGTTTGCATGTGTATGTATGTATGTGTATGAAATAGTATTTACATTTCTGTGATATTTTATGGCTCTTTTTCTCTATATAAATGCAAATACACACATGCACACATATGCGTGCATTCCGTTATTGCTTATCACAATATAAGAGAACCACTGTTCATTTAACAAAATTGTTAATAAATTTTGAAGTTCGTTTCCTTTTTGGTATTTTTCGCCAAACAATTGACATTTTATTGAATTAGCACTCAAATGGATTATATTTCTAAAAGGAATTTCATAAGAGGCTTGCATTGCGAAATTATGAAAATCATTTTTAATTCCTGACAAAGAAAACTCTTGGTTTCTGCTTAAGCTTGTGCCTAAACTCGGAGACGTTAACTGTTCAATTCACTTTCATATAAATCATCTGTAAACAATACAATCATACAAACGCACGGAAGTAACAAAAGTGGAATGTTACTGTTGCTTAATCTTAAGGAGAAGCCTATTATACTCATAGCACTATATGGGTGCCTTACGACGGCGCAAATTCTTTGGGCGACCTTTGGGCTACGTCGACATAATGCTTTTCTATCATAAACAAATGCATTTCTTCGAAACTGTAGGAATCACACGACCTAACATCGGCTTTATCACGACATAGGACTAAATAGGGCTACAAAATCGGCTTATAATCGAAATAGGGGTGCAAAGGACCAAAGCTTACAATATGACTTTTGCAAGGCTTCTCCTGTGTAAGTGTTGACTATCCATTAATTTGCGCAGAACAAAACGAGGACGGACGTTTGGTGAAAATGCAATCGATTAGTACTGTGGAGGTAGGTGTCTTTACTAGTGTAAGTTATTTTGGCAATGCTTTTTACAACGCTCGTAATAAAGTCCGCTTACATCTCTATGATCTTTTTATATTCTCGCCATATTTGTAAGGGCAATATACGAGTAGAAAACTCCAGCAACTAACGACAGCTGTCGGAATTTGATTACAGATTTATCCATTGAATCAAGACATGAACGGTTAGTATTCGCACTTAGTTCTTGTCAACCTACCGAGTGAAAGGCAGACAGAAACAAACCTACATTAAAATATAAGTTTAAATAGAAACCGAAAAATTTCAATAGAATTTCTGACATCAGTTGATACCTTGACACTGGCTGATAGCCAAGAATCATTTCAGTTGTTGGGTTAAGGAAAAATTCTGTCACAGGATCCAAGCACAAGGACGTAGATGTATTGATTGGGAGAAGTGATTGAAATAGTGTCCTGACGTATCGAAAACCCCGTCAAATATACAAATTCTTGAAAAATTTGAAATTTAGTATGCACCTAAGCATGTCCGCCTATTCGTTTGCTTATCTGTCCGTAAGCCCAATTGTGCACTATCTGTGGTGAACATTCTCCCGTTTGCAAATGTGATGAGAATTTTAATATGACCCAAACCGGTCAAAGGACACGCCTATGAAAGAAAAGCAGCGAACACCTCTGCTTTCCGGGTTTTTTGGTTGTTACTCATAAAATACAACATAAGCACATAAATCTCCTCTTTTATTCTAACAAAAAAAAAAAATAAATAAAAATAACCTGCGCCCACCCAGCAAAAATTCCCTTTTTTTTTCCTCTTTTTAGTCGGTTTAGTCGCTTACTTATTTCTCTTATGTATATATATATTTATTGTTTATTTTTGTTTTAATTGTTTTTTCTTTGCTTTTTTTTCAGCCCTCAATACCAAACTTCTTGCGGTAAGTATTTGAGAAAAGTTCCAAATTCTTAAAGCAATTTTATTTATACCCTCTTTTGGATCACATCAAAATCCCGAATTGCTCACAATACCAATTTAGGACTATTCCGGTTATTCGCACTCGCTAGTGCGACACGTTCCTATGCTATGATTTACAATAAATTGTAAAATTTCTGACTTGATCCATTTTGCCTGTCATCGTTTTACATACGAAACGGGATAATGCGCTCACTGAAGAAAGACACTTAAACCTGCTAACAACTTTATTATGATCGCACTTTATGACCATTTAATTAAAATGCATATTAAAAATTTTATTAGCAACGTTTTTATGATCGACGATGTGAGATTTTTATGCCGTTTGCGTTATGTATGTGTGTGCTTTCACAATCGAATAGTCTAATAAACGAAAATTGTCTAGGAGAGTGCAAGCATAATGCATTTATTTATGGCCTCTTAACGAAACACGAATTAAATAAAAAATAAAAAAATTAAATAAATAATTAAATAAATATTTCGTGTAGAAAAATAAATATTAATGCAAATATAAAATTTTTAAGTGTTTATGCAGATTCAAACAATAAAATTCGAATGCATTTTTGCCATCCATAAGAAAAGTGAAATGTTTTTAGTTCGACTAATGATACAATTTTGGAAAACAAACGTCGCGTCTGTCTTATGAAAAATTATGAGACCACAAATGTTGTGATCACCTTGTCATCAAGCGAGGAGGCTGTTTATAACATTAATTTATTTTATACGATTTATGTATTCATTTGCGGTCCATATACCGTTCAGTATATGTATCAGCAGATTCCAATAAATTATCGCGCAGAAATTTTGAAATATAAATGATGGAATCTAAACTCTCTTGGCTAAGATATATTTATTTATTATTATTTCTTTGTCATTTTAAAAAGAATCTTAAAAATAGCAGAAAGCTTTCGGAAAACGGAAACCCTACATGTGAAACTATATTAAAGTCGATCATATAATAAAGTTGACTTATTTAAACCTAAAGTAGTCTTCGTTATCCTCTGAAATCTTAAGCGTGCACTCGTACATATCAAAATCATACAATTTGCAGCTAATTATGCCAATAAGCCAATTAATCGTTCTGAACGGTTTTAAGGGGATGTTTTTCACCTCGGTTATATTCTCGTCGGTTGCAAAGTATTTTAACAAAGAGCATTAGACTTTCCGCTAATCAAGTTAATAGAAGGGAGCGCAAGATTTTTAGCTTTTTTCATTATCGAATTACACCACTTCAACCAAGATCGTTCGGAGGAAGGGTCCGTACAATTGCAGTAAGTAGTTAACCGAAGTTAAAAAGCTTGTGCTAAAGACGAGCTTTAGTTTTTGCTCTTAATCCGTTGCTTCATTTTGGCACCCGTAAGATTAAAATAAAGAGAAAAAACTAAAAAGACGCTTTACTATCGAAACCATTGCAAAATCTTGAGCTCTTATTCCGTATCAAGCAATCTCTTTAACTTAACTTATCTACAAAATCAAAAGCTCAAGTTGAATGCAAAACTTCATTAGCAGTGATATCAGTGAATTCACTTCGACATCTCATCTACATTTCTTATGCCACATTTAAAACATGTGAAGCGACATAGCGAATATGTTAAATTAGTCTGAGATATGCTACCTAAAATCTGCTCCTTGCGGATAAGTTGAAGAAGTCAAACTCTATGTGCTATCAGTCGCGATAATCTATAATCCGCAATTTGTTGGCCGATAAGGGTTAATAGTTATGGGACATAAAATGCTAAGCAAATATATCTCTTGGGTAGATTCACTTTAGTAAGAAAAGTTGTGAATAATGAGACGCAATTCTAATAAGATTTTCATATCTCTTACCGACCATGCTGACTAAAAGAGAAAGAAAGAGAGAGAGAGCGAAAGAGTGAGTGAACTCTATGCAGGTAATTAATATTTTCACCTAATAAGTTAATAATAACAACTGCGGCGTACGAAAAGAAGAATTCTAAGCTAAGAAAGTTTATTCGAAAAAGCGTATACAATACCTATCGTATAATTACGTATATAAACATCGTGTTAGAAATAGAGTTAAGCTAAGCAGATTCATAGGTGCAATATATTCATGTTTCTTTATACCCGTATTCGATATATGCATGAACATATACATATATGGCCACGAATATATTCCAGAAAGATCGGCTTTGAAAGCGCTTAGTTTAACTTCAATTACAACACGATTTCTTGAAATCAAAACGTGGTTGGAGGCAGCCGCCCATTATCTTTGTTATAACGATTTTAAAAGTTCTAATAGCAAAACGATCAAACAACACAAGGATTGCAAGGGTAAACGGAAAACTTCTCCCTAGTTGAGCCTCAAAAATGCTGAGCTTTATTGCCAAAAAAATTACTTTACCCTAGATCGCTTTCTACGTTTTTTGAAAGTTCACTATGATTGTGGGCCAACCTAATCTTTAAATTTATTAATTAATAGACTTTCCGCTGATTACTTACTTACCGGATTAACATTTATTGACTTCTGTATCTGATTCTGTCAATGTATACGACATCATAAATATGGACTGATATTGATGTTTGATTGATAAACTTTCCAAATTCATTGCCAACCTTAAGTATCTGCGCAATTTGCTTTGATTGCATTCAGCTAGCTATGCACTGTCTTTAAGCGGGTAGACGAGTGCAAATTTCTTTAATAAATGCTTGCAAAGTTTTATTATCCGCAAAAAATTTGTCCCTTGAATATTTCGGAATTTCCTCGCAAATTCAAAAATATCTTGAACAAGAGACTGGCATTGCTGAGCGCAATTTTAATGACAATATGACTTTTGTTTTAAAACCTCTTAGGTTTTAAAGATAGGATAAAGGATATTGGTACCCAATCGGGCAATATTTGCATTGAAGCCGACGCGAACCGATTCAAAAAAGTTGAGCAGGCTTTTGACACGTGCCGGAAAAAGGGCAGGTTGTAGCATAAAATCTCCAAGAAGAGAGAAAGAGACGGAATATTTGAATTTGGAAGGTCAGTTTTATCGTCCCTGAGTTGCCGAGTAATAGAGAAAAATAATAACAAATTTATTATGATAAACGGTTTCTATAGCATATTCTAAAATCCTAAGAGAGCAGCACAGCTAAAACAAGCCTCTCATTTCTTTCATTTGAATTTGTTACTATATCTTCAAAACAACATTTTCCGTAGGATGTTTTCGATAAGTAAATTTAAAGATTTTTTATTAATAAAAGAATGATATTTTTTTTTTTTTTTTTTTGATCGGAAATTGCACTCTTTCACTCCAACAGTCGTCAACGATTTTGTTTTTGAGCTAAAGAAGTCTGCAGAGAATAGCTGCGGCGCCGTCATGTCCAAAATAATTCGCTTATATGATACTTAAAGGTAAGCTTAACATTCTTCTCAAATGTTATTATTCTAATACCGTCCTCTATTCAAAAAAAAAAAGAATTTTGCATTTACGCTATTACTGTTCTCTACATCTTTAAGTATCTCTTGGTTAAGCAGATCAAGACTAGAATTCATTTAAAAAAAACATCGAAATTGAATATATTTGTAATGGAGCCTTGCTTTCTGCCTAATCTGCATCACATCATCACACACTATATAATAAATTTGATATTTCATAAGATCTTCATTCCAATTGGCTCCCGTCGCTTTTCTTTGAATATGAGTAAATACGCAAAGTGACTTTTTTTACGAGATTTCTCCTAAAAAAATAAAAATAATTCCTATACAAGCCCAGTCGAAAACACCTTCTAACACTTTGCTGAGCTAAGCAAGCTCGATGCCGATTTTAACGGAGCTTCTACACAGCAATGATCTCGTGATAACACCTCTACTATGCGTAGCAGTTATTAGTAAGTTCTACTTATGTGTTTCTCGGGAGTTTTTCAAATTCTCTAAAGTCATTCTCAAATTCTGTAGATTCTTACAGGATGTGATTTGTCACCTCATGTGGAAACTGCAAAGTTAAATGTGTTCGCGTTCAAGTTTTCAAGAAAGCCATCTAAAGAAGACTGCAAAGGGGATCAATTTTTTTGAAATTGTCACTTAAGAAAATATATAGGAGCAAGGATCTATACAAGTCTATTATCTATCAATTTTTAGCATTATACCGCTGGGTCGATCCAGTATTGCGTTTCTTCTTGTCTGTTGCTATCTTCTTGTTATGCGTTTCAGTTTCAGATTGAACATATATATGTATTTTTATTTTTTGATCTTTTTCAAAATCTCATTCTATTAATGCCTCACCTTTCTGTGCTACTTTTTTATATGAACTTTAATCCACTTCAGTACGGCAAAATGCGTCGAGTTTTATTGTATACACATTAGAAATTTAATTTTTTTTTTATTGTTTCAAATTGTTGTGTTAAGGACTTTTTTTTTTAAAAAAAATAACCGTCGGTCACGTATTACAGCAATAAATCACTGCCGGAGATTTCTTAATCACATAACCGAGAGACTTTTGTTTTTATTTTTCCGTTGCTCTTCCTATTGTTGTTGTTTTCGTTGCTGTTGATCAAATGCATTCAGTTTAATACAAATTAGGTTAATGTCAACTATTTAAACTTTTTAATGAAATCTATTTTATTTTTTTTTATTTTTATTTCTTTTTTTTGGTTATAATTTTGTTTTTTATATATATATATATATATATATATATATATTTATATATTTCTTTAGTGTGCGCGGACAAACGAGAATCTATTTTAATCACACTCTGACAAAACAAATCGCTATTGATATTAGTATTTAAATGGGATTATATAGGATTTGGTGCATTATTTAATTTTCCCTTTTTTTTTTTCAATGATTTAGTGATTTAATGTGATTTCACTTTTACGTGTTTTTCCTTTTTTTTTTTTTTTGCTTCTTCGTTTTCAAATGTTTACACTTTTATTTGTTATATATTGCATAACAGTTTATATGCATGTGTATGCGTGCATATATTTTTACCCATTTGCGTACACATGTAGCGGTTTTATAATATTTGTTTGTTGTTGCTGCGATTTGAATTAAAATCCGCGACGGCTTTAAAAGGTTTAATGAATTAATCCGATGGATAATTAGACGTATACTACCAATGGTTATCAGAAGAGAGTGTGACTGCTTTGCTCGTACAGTGAATGATATGACGGTAAATAATCAACTGTTGAAGATTGACTGGCAATTGGAGGTTAAACGAGCGATATTTCTGTAACGAAATGATTGAGTTTGGCGCGCGCGAACACGGCTATGGTGGGTAAACAAATTTTATACAACGACAACGCTAGACGAGTATCGGTAGACGAATGCCAATAAAGTAGCAGCGGAAAGCGGATACGTATCTCGTATAAAGAGCAATGATGACTTCAAAGTTGCTTACTATTAACAACGAGTTGAAGTCAGCCATTTAAAGTGAAATTAGGGCGTTTATGGCTCTATACCATCCTTTCGCTCTTCACACGTCGTTCTCTCTTACACTAACACAAACGAAACGAAACGATATGAGTTCAAAAGCACTTTATATTATAGCACAACGCAAAGAGGTCACTTGGAAGTTTAGAATGGAAATATTTACAGATATATAGATTTTCTTTACCATCTACACTCGTATTTGATATACGTACTACGTATTATTCTGTAGATATACGCCGTATCTATAGAATCATAGAAAGCATTTATTGTATAAGCAAACGCAACGAATACAACGAGAGTTACATGTTAACGTAACAAAAATCACAACTAAACGGAGAAATGAGATTTTTCCTTCGAGATACCGGAATATTAAAGCACAAAAATACGTACACGCACATATATATATAAATATGTATACATTTATATATATTGTGTGTGCATACATATTTCTTTGTATTCTTTCTCTTTTTTCTCTCTCTCTAGCTCCCAATGCGAGCATATATCATTTTCCCCTACTGATAAGAAAAATAATTTCCAAAATATATTTCTGATAAGAATGAAGAGTAAATAAGATATATAGAGAATACCCAAAAAGTAACGAGTTTTTCTATTATACATGGTAGAGGAAAAGAGAAAGATTTCATTTTATATATATATATATATATATGCTTTTATAAACAACTGTAAACAACACTCGTTTAGAGATTTTTACACAATCTCTCTCTCTCTCCGGGGAAATGAAGCATAAAGCAGCCACACACATCAAGTACAACCCTAAAAATATACGTGCTTAGCTTTAGCGGCAAAGGAGAGAAAAGCTACACAAATTCTTTGCTTCTGCTGTTATCTCTGTTCTATTTGTATAAAACAGGTTATACGTGAGCATGATTGAGAGTGCATGCATATGAATACATATGTATGCATGTATATACATACACACATATATATATATATATATATATATATGTTTATAATGTATATTCTTACGTATATACTTCAATTCGGCCATTCTTGTATTAAGAAAATTTTTGCTTACAGTGAACAACATTTATTATATCTTGTTTTCTTGTTGTTTTAAAGAAAATATCACGTTTTTATTTTAGTACAAATATATATTACACATATATATATATATATATATATATATATATATATATATATTTTAAATTCATAAAAATTGTTTCTTTCATTATGTCTGCGTACAAATATTTGTGCGTATGCATTACAAGGGGCAAGAAAAAAGGGTTGTTCATGCATTAGATATTTGCTTCGTGTCTCTGACTTTGTTTGCAATTGTGTGCACGCAATAATTGTGAGTGCTTTCGTGTGTTCGCTATGTATGTATAAATTTGTGTGACTTTAATCTCTTTTGGCATTTTGGTTGCTATTTTACTGGGTGTCAAGGGCGTTTTGTTATCCCATTATTGTTATTATTATTATTACTGTTGTTGCTGCTACCGCTGCTGCTTCCATTGTTCCCTTATATTGTGTCCTCTATTGTTGTTGCATATACATTCATCTACATAACTATGGCTATAATATGTGCACACACGCACACGCATACGCACACGCAAAGGCAGCTAACTAACTATCTATAAAATGCACATAAATACATATATAAACATATGGGCTTTATTTGTGTATTTTATGTACTCTACACTCTATACATTTATTGTGGAAAAAAATTTTTATTGCTGTTGGTAGAGCTGGTACTCCGATGCTGACGATAATAATGATGATGATGATGATGATGGTGCTGCTGCCACACTGCTGCTGGTTTATCGTCATCATCATTATCTTGAGGCGTTTTTCATTTGTCTTTTCTGTTTAACAAAACAAATGTTATTCTATTTCATCCCTCCTCGCGCAACCCCGCAGTCACCAAGTCTACTTATACTCTATTCGTTTATCGTATTGTTTGTGCTTGAATGCGCACCAATAAATAAATAACTTTTTATTTTTGATATTCATTTTTTTTCCTTTTTTTTTCTTTTTGTTGGTTTTCTTTTATAGATAAACTGTAAATACATGCATATACGTATATATATATCATTTATTTTCCTCCCTACTTTCCGACCATCAGTTGAAGTCACCCTCCCACCGTTTACATTTAACGAATTCTTTGCATTATATTGTTGTTCTTATGTACGATGCTGTCTGTCTGTCTGTCTGTCTGTCTGTCTGTCCCTCCGTCTGTCTGTTTGTTTGCAAAAATAAAATTTATTAAAATTCACAACATCACTTGATGGAGTTCATATTTCTTTTGTTTTACTGGTTTCTCTTTCCGTTTTTATTGCTTTCAAGTCGAAGACATTTATACGTGTGTGTGTGTGTGTGTAATGATGGTTGCATATTTTCCAGTTGAAAGTGGATTTTCTTTTCTTAAATAACACATTTTTTTTTTATCTTCTCGATATTGCTTCATATCAAATAATTTTATTACTTTAAATTTTTAAAATGTTTTCCAACAAAATTCATTCTCTGCTTTAGTAAAAAGAATTTTTTTTTTTCTCTAAATCATAATTTAATGAGTAGCTTTTAATTTTCTATGTTACCCGGATTAAGGAGAGCAAAAAAAAAAGAACGACAACTTATGTAAAAATCATAGATTGATTGATTCAATTGAATGATGTAAGAACGTTTCCCTTATTTCACCAATACTCTGAAGGAGCATGAAGCTACTCGTGAGCCGGCTTATGATACTCCGTATCGCGCTAACTTCCGAGATGAAATATAAAAATGATTCGATCGTTTTATATGAAATATAAACTTTTACATTCGATATTCGGAAAAATTCATACGCCATCGACCACCATCAACTCCCTACTGGTTAATAGTGGCTTGATAAGAAGGCTTATCAAGCCAAATTTGAAAATTACGTTCAGTTAGTTCGAAAAAGGGATCCGTATCCCACTCCTGGTTTTATATTCATTAGGTTTAAAATCTTCTAATAGCTAGTGAAGGAAATTTTTTTATAGAGCTTAACTCTTATATACTATAGTCACTAATCATGTTTTCAAAAATTCCGCAAAATATTTAAGGAGAGTGGGGAAGAAGGACTGTATTTAGGCGCCCTTTCATTTTGTTTCCCGTTCTTTCCCTTTCTAATATTAAACGCATGACTCAACTTGTTTTGTGTGTTTATTCAGAATAATATTTGGATCTCATTACACAGGAGATAGGGTATATATCTTATACGTGTGGGCATAGTGGTGACCAGAAGAGAGATAAGGAGAAACTGTGGAGGAAAACAGTTGGCCGACACTGCTGATAGGTTGTGCGAAAGAAGGCCAATGCCGGCATCATCTTTGACAAATACGTTTTTCGTATGTCAAGTGCAAGTTATTGATGGATACATTTTAAAGTTCTCCTATTGTTTTAAAGTTATTCTTGCGTCTAAGATGTTCTCGCTCTTTCTAAGATCAAATCTTTAGAAAGAAAAGCGACCGTTATCTCATGTAGGCCAAGTAAGCCACACTCAGTGAGTATTTCTGCTCGTTAAAGGCATAAAGATTTTTTTAAGTACTATGAGCTTCGACTCCCTCTCTGCCACTTCTCATACTGTCTCTCACTCCCACTCTGCCACTTCTCATACTGTCTCTCACTCCCACTCTGCCACTTCTCATACTGTCTCTCACTCTCTCTCTCTCTCTCTCCTTTGATTATTGGTTCCTAAGAGAAAGATAAACGGACCCAAATAAGTTATGCTTAATATCTAAAACATGTTTGCTTTGGCATCGAACGTCCTATTTATCTAAACGTATGTATATGTTTTGCAAATTGACAAAGCAATCAAGATTTATTTTGCTTGGGATTTCAGATAGCTTTCAAATGGCAATAGGTCTCATATTCGCTGAAATTCGTAGAAACCATTTTCCAACACGATTTATGGCCTTTAACAGATAATTTAGGAGTGGTGGTGTACGATCTCCCCAATGAAAACTAATTGCAGATTTATAAGTGATTTTAGTTATTCCTCTGGAGGATGAATTTTCTTTCAAAAGTCGATTTTATTTCTAAAAGCAAGTATCAGCGAAATGGAAAACTTTATTTGAATTCCAACCGTGCAATAAAATTGCACAACAACCCAATTACGAGAGTAAAATAACAAGACAACATTAAACTCACAACGTTTCCTATTGCTCCGGCACATTTTAACGTGTTTAGCGTATGTGAGCGCGAGGACCTTCATGTACACGTATACCGATGCATATACACAGCCACGTTTGTGTCCAACAAATGAATATAAACCGCATGCATGTAATATCATTTTCCTTGTTTGTGTCGAGCTTTTAAACCTGTAGCGAAAAAAATTATACTTGTTCGTGTTCAATCTATGGTTTAGTATGTTTTCTTACTGTTACCTAACAC
Organism: Glossina fuscipes; assembly: GCF_014805625.2. Lineage (NCBI taxonomy): Eukaryota > Metazoa > Arthropoda > Insecta > Diptera > Glossinidae > Glossina > Glossina fuscipes. Next base: position 12,451,078 of record NW_023998417.1, read on the forward strand.
CAAATGCATTTTTTTATAGGTATATTAGTTTCGGCGATTGCCTTGTAACAAAAATGACAGCCAGACAGACTCTCAGTTAAATTTTTACGACGTGACCTTCGCCCTGCATATACGATTGGCTTACAATCAGTTCCGTGGTACTCTTGTGAGAGGAATGACGTTTTCTAATCAGCTGGAAATCAGCTGGCAGTACTTTCATTCGAAATCAGTTGCAACAGCAGCGCCGGCTTAGTCATGTCCAGGTGTCTATCTGTTTAAGTCAGTGTTCTGCAATTAACTCCATAATTAACCATTCGACGGAAGAGCTGATGTTGGAGTTCTCTTGCCAGATTAAATTCTTTAATTAAGAGACTCTTCCGTAATTGTTTTGAATCTGTCAAGGCTGTACTGTGTAGTAGACTTTTTCCATGCATTTGTTAGGCAAGAATTCTGCTTTCTTTCTTGTCTATTGCGGCATTCTGTAGAAAACTTTTTTAAATACCTTCCAAATGCCTTTACCACTGTTCAAGCTACTTACACGCACTATAGGTTAGGGCTTTATAGCTTCAGTGCAAGCCGAATATTATCTTCTTTATTTTATTTGCTAGCGCGTATGGCTTGAGGGTGGAATGTAGTCCTTTCTATTTGCTTTTTGCGTGTTGTTAACCCTTTGACTCCATTTAGTGTTCAAATTTAGTATTTTCACTTCTCTTCCTTTTTTTTTCTTTTTGCTGATGTTATTGCCTCTGCTGCGATTGCTGTGTGCGAGCGGATCACAAATATGAGTTCGTATAGGGCATAAAAAAGAGTTTACAGCGTTACTTGTAATTGGTCCCAGGTATTTGCTAGGATTTGATTTAAAACCCACTCAAGCGCATTATTTGGTGTTTTTTTCTTTGTTTTCTTCGTTTTTTTTTTTTGTTTTGATGCAACAGTAATGGGTTTTGATTGTTTTTGCTTTTATTCTCATTTACGAATTATCGCCAAAATTGATGGCGTTTTATTAGATATTGAACTTTTTTTTGTTTTGCTTATGTATAAAATGTCTAACATTTCGAAGAGAACACTTACAAAAGTAAAGCATTCCCTTAATTAGAAGGAGAAATTAGTGCAAGAAACGAAGAAATTGGGAGAAAGTGATTTTAGATTAAGTTTTCAAAAAAAAACCAAACCCATACCCAAACCCGTCTTCTGATTATTGCATAGAAAATTGCGTCTGAACATTAATTTGCTAATTTTTGAGGAAACAGCCTTTCCGCTAACGCTTCACAAGACATGAGACAATGACATCATTTGCCTCAGCACCATTCAAAGTATCAGAACAGGAACATGTACATAAATAGCATCCTTTCGTCTAAGGATTAAATATATCTACGAAAATCTTTCAGGAACTGATTCCAGTACTAATATATAATCGAATTTTTGTGTTAAACGTCTAAGCTATCGAATATTTTTCCCGTCAAGGAGTAAGATCTCATATCTATGTTCAGGAGATTAAATGCAACTGAAAACGTCATCTTCGATCGATCTCCAGATTGCTATGCTTATCTCGTTTAGTAATTCCATGCATAAAATGGAAATAAAATTTTTCAGATGCGTGTTTGTAACCTTGCATTCATCTCAAAATTCTTCATTTCATGCAGGCTTTGCAAATATGCCTCTTGACCTGAATTTCTCTCGGGAGCACTTTGTCTTTAAAAAAGTGGATAAATGTTTGTCCTCTGCAAAGAAGTTATATCGTAAAATAAAGCCTCTCAACCCTTTGCGATCCGCAGAAAGAACATCAAACTTCATGGCGTCCCCTTCGGCGTCACTTAATGGGACCGAATCAAAGAATTACGTTATTCGCCCGAAGGTCACTGCAGGCGTGAAATAAGAAAAGAGAACGGGACGGACCAACTCCATCTCTTAAGCAATTGCTTGCTTCTAGTCCTGTTACGGATTATTTAAAAAAACAAGCATACGAAGCCACCCCTATATCTGAGCTTTTATCGCAGTCTAACGTTGCATTCATTTCATTTCACATTATAATAATTCAAAAGTGAATAAATGTTTATAAAAATTTTAATTTAATTTTTTGCAATTCTTTGTACACAGAGACGCAACCATTTTACCACTAAAAGTATATATATTCTTTATATATATATATATATATAGATATGTTTATATGTGTGTTCGGATATTTGGATTTAAAAGTCAAAATGCGAAAATAAATTCGTTGCCAAAATGAAGAAAATACCGCACTTAGCTCTTTAGACAAACATGCATGCATACGTATATACATTCAAACAAGTGAGCGTAAGCAGAAGGAAGAAATACACAAACAAACGAAATCAAACGCCAATTTCAAAATAAATGTCTTTTCAAATAATCTTCAGTTATATGAAATAGGAAAGCCACATACTTGACTTACGTTACACGAATCTTCAATACCCTAGAAAAGCTTAGATCCTTTAAGCTGTAAACTGGAAAGAGTCGATGCCCAGTTAAAGTTGCTTTACGATGATCTTACATTTTTTTCTTTTGTTTTTTTTTTTAGGTCTTCGTTTTTTCATTATTTTTATGACTAATGATTAGAAGTATCTCTCAATACAGCATTAATTGACAATGAATCGTATAAACAGCGCAGTCCATCCATCCATGTCACTGGTAAACATGCGGAGCATATTAGAAATATGGAAATATTTGTAGAACATCCCAGATAAGTGATTAATTTTAGGCATTGCTATCATAGAATGATTAATGTGATTACGCGGCGATGCCTATAGAAACAAGAAAACATCTGCTAAATATAAATATAAATAAGTGACGTAGTTTTTTGCGATTTATCGGAATGTTTCACATTTTTATTCTTATTTCTACTTACTATGTATGTTGTTGTTTTTGTTTTGCTGCGGTTTGACCATACTTGACCGTAGTTACAGTGAGTGCTTAGTCCAACTTACCAGTTGGACGCGCACATACTAGGTTGCGGCCACTCAATCTCTCTTTCCTTTTACCCATGTTTTTTTGGCCACCAAAGTGGTACGCCTAATAGGAATGGCCTAAATGATTGGTGATCGTTTAACTTCTAATGAGAAGAAGACTTGACTATTGCCAAATCCACTTGATTCTTAGATTCTTAGTACCACTATTCAAACGTAATGTGTTCAAATTCCACAACGCTCCGGCCATTATTTTAAAAGTCATTGTGGTTATATATTAAACTAGGACTTTATTGAGTGACTTATCAATCATCAGAAGCTCTTCTTACTACTTATGGCCTCTTTTTTCATTTTTTTCTTTTAGAGTTCTGTCGATTAGAAATCGATTTGTATGATCATTTTTTCTCCTTCTTTTTTCTTCTCTTTTTTCTCAGGGAATGTACTAGACACTGGCTAACGTACCAAGCCATTCTGATCAAGATAGCTTCCGACGAAAGGTACTACGAGTTGTTAATTGCTTAACGAGGTGCTACGGCTATTTTCTTCACTTTTTTTTTTCAAAGTATTCTTTACTTTCTTGGCTTTGTCGTGGCACTGACTGCAGAAGCTTCAGCAAGCCTCACGTCTTCCGTATACTTAACAAATGCCGCGCGATTAATCTTTTCAGAATGATGTCAACATGTTCTCGAATTTCGATGTTGGTCTTATTTTACAAACGACAATTGGGTAGCGTTTCGAGGCATTTGTCTTCGAAATAATTTCGTAATAAACAAAACCCTTTTTTTGAGGTATTTTTATCGACGCATTTCCAGAAAATGTAGTACAAAACCAAATGCATCTAAACTTTCGAAATAGAAAATTTATAATAAATTTCGTATTCCTTGAGACGCTGCAAGCGCAACAAAGAAGTTAATATAACCCATCCATTGCTATTAAAAAGGAATATAAAAAAAAAATGCATATTTAGTCATGTATGTGTTTATGTTTATGTTTGCCTTGTGAGTGGATTTACCGAATCCTTTTGTGGGTTTTAAAATGGCCACTCAAACTACATTCACACATAAAGGAAATTGGAAAATAAAGTAAATAAAAATAAAAAAACGTAATTTATAAAGGGATTTTTTCAAAGGAAATGCGCAGGGGGAGGGGGGGACTGCTTTCAAATATCCAATACATTCATATTCACCGCAATCTATAGCAGATCTGAGATAGCTCCGTGAATTACATTGCTAAAGACTATATCCACATAAGTTATTGTTATCGTCTTCTCTTATAGATCATCACGCGATATTTTCCAATTTTCGTCATATTTCGAGGCTCTTTCAATTTACTTAGTTATCTTTGAAGTTGTTGTACTGAGGTCTTTAATTTATCGTTGGCGTCTTTAGGCATTTCAAAGGCTTCGTTTCATCTTGAATGGTTTTTTTGTCTACTTTTGAATGTTCGTCTTACCTATCATAGCCTATCATGTAATCATTATCACATCCTTTTCTACGTCGCGCAGCGAAACACTTTACGAAGCAAAGCTTAATTTCTATTTAAGAACAAATCGTAACGAGGGAGTGTTATTCGGCCTAGCGTCAAACGCTGTTCAATGGCACGATCCTAACTTTTGCACGCGTTTTCTGACGAATAAGATGGGAACGCACCTTCGAATAATCCAGTTATTAAAAACAAAGTTGCGCAAAAAGTACGTTAATCATCTTTAACTCCAGTTAAATAGGAAAACAAATCGCACAGGAAAGATTTCTTTAAAGCGAATAAATCGAGAAATGGTGATTTTCCAAATTTCATCGGCTACGTACATACGATTTTTGAACGTTTTCTCTCCCTATATTAGTACCCATCTCTCCAACATCTGATGACGCTATCAGCCAACGTATTGACTACATATTTCCCCTATGATACTCAAGAACTTTTCTTTATCTTCTAACAATTTTTTAAAAAACTACGTCTCAAAATCCCGTGAAACACCTAGCAATATGAAAGGCACAAGCAACACTCGACTCTCACTGAAATTGTGTAGCCAAAGCCAAAACGCCTTGTTCGACGATATGCTTGCAAAGCTACGAAACATTCTCTTTCGAAACGATATTGTAAGCTCGCGAATAATGTATGCAATGATTGACGACAGAATATTTAGATTTTCCTCGAGACGGTTGTCAGTTTTCAGAGTTTGTTGTTGTTGTTGTGTCCTAGAGTTGAATGGTCATCTTCAATTCTTCATCTTGGTCGTCCGAATTGTTTTAATTACAAATGCTTGAAATTTCCTCTTTTTCTTGAATTTTATAACTTGAAATAGAGGTGGACTGGTGCAGGGGGCGTAAATCTTGTAAAATAAACATATTTGAATTAAAGTTTCTTAGGAGTAAAAATCTCTTATAGATTAGATACTTGAACATTCTAAGAATACATTAAGATCAACGATGACCGACCATCCAAACATTAGCGTCTGCGTTGGCATTGAATTTTCTTTTTTCACTTTATGCTAAAAGTTAGTTAAAGTACGTAAGAGGAGCGTAGACTAATTAATGAATTACGAATAAAAAGGAAACATATGAGTCGTAAATTTAAACAATATCAATCGATACAAATATACGAACGCATGAACCCCTACGCTACTTAGCCAATCAACCGACCAAACATGCATCCTTCAATAAAAAATTAATGCTTATGTACGATGTACAATGTGACGAACAAGAACACGAAGAAGAAGAAGAGGAAGAAGAAAAAAATCGCTGAAAAAGTTTCCATGGACCAGAGTAATGGAAGAAATGTGGCAAAAAGGAATAAAGCAAGAAAACGCAAAAAAGAGGAAAAAATGCAAAAAGCTACACAATATCGATTTAAATTAATTTTTGTTAGAGGATGCTCAAGCGAAAATCCCCCATTACCGTAAAGTACTTATAACAATGTCCCCGGTGTCATGATGTCGCATACATATGCGGCAAGGACATGCATACATATCTCTGAACGTTTATACGATAGAGGACAGACAACTCTTAACCGATGAATGAATGAATGGCAACAACAAAAAAAAAAAAAAAAGAAAAAAAAGGACTGAACAGCATAAACTAAAATTTCATAAAAAAAAAAAACATATATATCTCTATATATATATATAAACGAACTACGCATAAAATGTGAGTAAAATAAAATAAAAGAAAAATGCAGAAAGACTTGCTGCCAGATACGCGAAAGAGAAGAGAAGGAGAAAGTTATTTGAAAAATATCAAGCGACCGACACGTAGTAATAAAGTAAACAAATTAAAAATGGCTTCAAGTACAGGCGAACAAGAAAATAAAATAAACATAAAAAACAAATAAATCAAAAAAAAAACTAAAAAAAAAAAAAACAAAAAAAAAACAAAAAAAAAACACGAAGGAAATGCTTTTAAATGAATATAAAGTTATATGCGTGTGTTCTTAAGCGCACATATATATGTACGTTTACATGCCTAACCGACCGAGTCTAACAGAATTCTTTGCTTTGCTTTTCCTCATTTCAGTCTTGCTTTCGATTAATGCGCTCTGAATGGATATAATAGTTGAATGTTCGCGTGTATGTGATTGTCTGCATGTGTATGCGTTTGTTTGTGACTGTAGTTTATAATTTTCAATATTCATACGGGGGCCATGCTGCATCGTGCATACGAACCTTATTCGAAATAGAATCACTGACACTCTATCTGTCAATTAATATATCCAACCGTCCGTTCTTTCAATTTTTTTTTTTTCATTTCATATTCATACGAAATTGTAGCACACACATGTACGCACATTTGTGTCAGAATATTTGATAACAAAGAATACGAGAAAGTGAGGTGAAAAAAACGAAAAAAAAAAAAACAAAAATTGTATTCGCTACTCGTTACTTTCAAACTCCTCCCATAAATCATGCCATAATGGTTGTAACGGGTAGGTGTGGCCTAAACTATGTATTCCAGTCAATCGGTATCGATAATGCGCACGATCGCGCAATCACATAATAAACTTCCCCTTCCGATTGCATGTGTATGCTACGTTCACAATAGCACTTGTATATGCGTATGTTTGTTTATTTCTTTATTATTCTTATTATTATCATTATTATTTTTTTCATTGGTTTATTTTCCTAAAATTCCGTGTTCTCAGCTGTTTTTCCATTGCACAATTTCTCTTGGTATCTCTTATCTTATTATGCTGCGCTTCCCCTCTTTTTATGCTTTATTATCTACCGTTACGTATTTATCTTTAGTTGTTCTAAATTTTAAGTAATTAACCTCAGTTAGCGTGTGTAGATATGCTTGGGATACTTTTTATTACACAAACTTGCAATTCGTTGCCGCAATAACTGGGTAAGGTTTCGGTGCTTCCAGACCACCGCTTTACTACTTGCAAACTGCCTTCAAAACGTAATCACTATTAGTTATGAATATTCCTATGTGTGTGTACAATTGTTGTTTCTTTTTCCGAGCGCTGGTTTATTTAGCGCGTATTAAATAATTTACGACAGCTGTATAAAGCGAAAATGTAGGTTAAAATATATATGTACATATATACGAACCCATTTTACTTTTGCGATTGCTTTACAGAAATCGTATTTTCGCAAATTTTAAGAAATTATTTTACTCTGCGTATGAAAGTATGCGTATGATTCTGTACTATTTTTTCATTAGAATTGATTTAATATTAGTTTTGCCTCCATTCTGTCTCTTGCACAACGTCTGCAGGGAATAACTTACGCACAACGAATAACTTACGCACAATATCTAGCATTCCTTCTATTCTCTATCGTCAGTCGAGTCTTATTCTGCGAGATTAGCAACTAACGTTGCTGATTCCTTTGCTCTATGAAGCATAATCTTGAAGTATATACAGAGTCCATTAGCCTTCCGACTGCGTTCTAAGTAACATCACAGCTATGTCGCAAGTTTGTTTCGGGTTTTTCGCAACCTTTCGACCATTTTCGTCCCAGACCACATTTTTTCATACTCATACCTTCCTGTGATAAAGTCCTTGTAAGGAATTTATCAAAAAAAATTTCTATCAGAGGGAATATACTATTTTATCATAGGCTTTGTTATATGTAGTTGCGGGAGTAGTCACATTTAAGATAGTGACTGAAACAGCTGCTTCAACAAGCAACGTATAGGACGTAAAAAGTAACTAGAGGAATAAGAGTATCGCGTGCCACATTCGCCTTTACTTTTGCATACTTTGGTGCCGCAGCCTTGACACTATCCTCCTCTAAAACCTCTCTACGACGCGATACATCCTTCTGTGATTTAGGAAAAGAAGTCCCAAAAGTCCTTAATTTTCTAATATATCTTGTAGATTAGAAAACTGAAGTTTTATAGTCTTGCCAAAGACGCTTCCATAAAAATCATTTCGGGATAAGAAGTTTGATGCCAACTAGCCTTAGCATATATTAATCGTTATCGTGCGTTGCGTTCCGAAACTGTTGGTGAAGCGGTAAAGCTAAGCCTTTTTAAAACTACAGAAAACTATGACTCAAACTTGAATCTTCCCATTGATAATTCTATTTTAATCCACAGGGCATGTAAACATACGTACTTATATTTACAAGCCGGTTTTTTTAGTGAGACAAAAAGACAACCTTTCAAAAATCTTAATATCTTAACAGGAACTTTACTTCACCTTACCTATTTCCCAAATTGAAAAGAACGTAGAAAGCACCGCACAGAAATCATCGTCAATATCGAAGAAAAAGAAGAAGAAGAAGAAAAACAAAAAGAAAAGAAGTTTAAAAATACGAAAATGTCATTGTCATATTAAATAAGTAAATACGAATGTTATAAGACAACAACAAGAAAGGTAAATAAAAGTAACAAAAGCAACAACAACGACAACATATTCAAAATGAAAAGGTAAAGAAAATTGCTTTCAATACTTGCTGTGTCTGTGTTGTTGACAGTGCATGATGTTGGCCGGTGGCAATAATATAAGCGATAAAAATGTATGTCTCTTGTATACAATGTATGGCAATAAAAAAGCCATAAAAGTCATATTATTGTACAAATATTATAAATAACAGCTAACAACCGGGTTTTTGCGAACAAAGTTTACCAATTTTATGGCAGTGCAAGTGATAAGAAGAAATGCAATACAATTTGCTCTATATATATATATATATATACATATAATATATCAAAAGCAACAACAAACACCCTAACTACTAGAAGTAGAAGAAAAAAGCAAAAACAAATAACTCTCTAACTGGAAGTATAAAGTGTGTGTTTATATTGAAAATTAAATAAGAAAAAAAAAAAATAAATAAATAAATAAATAAACGAAATTTTCAATCACTTCTCACCTATAACGACAATTGTCAGCCATCAGGAACAAAAGTAACTATAACAACAACAACAACAACACTTGAATCGAAAAGTTTTCCAAGTGCCAAGCACTAGTGTATGAGAGGAAATAGACAATCTCATAATAAATAATATTTATTGTATACATATATACATTATATATATGTTGTCGAATATAGTTAGTAAGCGTGTTTGCTTAGTGTTTATCTATCTATAGCATATGATTAACTTATGTATATATTCTATATATATGCTTGCATTCATGCATGCACGCATGCATGCCAGAAGGAACATTCATGCAATTGTGTGTGTGTGTATTTCTCTCTCTTGTAATGCATTATTATTGTTGTTTTTGTTGTTGTTGTTGTTCATATTGTATTTGCTCTAACTAAACTCAGTAGCTTAGTTATAAAGCCGTTTGGCTTAGCAAGTTTATAAAACTTAAGCATTTAATTGTTGCAATTGCACAAAAACAGACAGAAAAGACAAAGACAAAGACAACGATAAAGACAGACCAGAAGATCTCTCTGTGTTGTGTGCTGTAATACTTTTGTATTAAAATTAAGCCTTAGAAACGTGTGTAAACAACGCATTTGATATACGGCAGGCATGCTCTCTCAAGCCTTAAGAATCGTGAGAACTTTTTTCTTTCCTGAAAACACGTAAACGAATAATTTCGAATATAAGTAAATATGGGCAAAAAAAAAAACGTTTATAAGAATGCTAATCGAAAAGCTTACGTTGCTTGCTTGCCTGCCCGCCTGCCTG
>NW_023998417.1:12461165-12518076 GCF_014805625.2 Glossina fuscipes
GTGTTGTGATTGTTGGTTTTTGTTTTCATATCTTTGCGTTTTTACCAGGCTGTAAATCATTCGGATGCTTATCTTTATTTGAAGCGAAAAATATGAACCATCATTAAAGAAAAATTTTAAATTTATATAAAAAAAAAAAAAGTCACGCATTAAAGTTTATTGCATTCAATTGTTTACCTTAACCTTAAATATAGAAGACAAGACATTTTCTTACGTTCGTTAAGCCCTGACAAACACATTAATTTTATCATTTTGTTTAAAGATCATTGAAATTTAGTACACATTTCAAACAAAACTCTCAAAATTTTCATAATATACGACAGCAATTAAACATTCAAAGCAGATTGCATTGTCACGATTCAACAGGAATGATTTGAAGTAAGTAAGGAGTAATAAATCTCGGAAAATAATGAAAAGGAACTGTAGACTCAATACGTCGGCTTACGATTGATCCACGTGCCGTTATTGATTTTTAATATTCCCTTACGAGAGTCCTAAATTACTCAACTTGGTCTACCATCGTCCAGATTGTAAATCTTAAATCATACGGGGTTTCGATAAGGAACCCTATTAACATACGTCATTCGCTCAAAATTGTAAATGTTATGAAGCTTCCTTTCGACTGGTAGTGCGTACACTTATTGATTGAAGAAAACCCCCAATGACTCTAACGTTGTCGATTTCGCAAACAAATGGTGTCTAATTTCACTTTCTATACTAAGCTATTCGCATGAGTAGCCGAGCGGGCAAAGAATCTGGATTAACAACGCTATGGTAACAGGGTAAGTGCGGCAGAGTTTTTTAATGCAGGCGAGCATATGATCAAAGTTGTCCGGAAGCCTATATACTCGTATTTGTAAACTATAAATAAATTACTATATTAAGCTTTGGATCCCGGTATTTATGTAAATTTTTCCTACCACTTTCAAACGACATTTCATAAAAATCGTACGCGCCTTCGCCATTTATATACACTGACCTTATGCCACTTGTTTTTGTTATCGTTCGTTCTATACCGTCTGTACATTGTAATTACCTTAACTCCTGTCGTCGTTCGTTTCCTAACTGAAGGCGATCTATACACGCGCTGGTTCACTTCTATATGCGAAACAGGCCTTAAATTACTCTCAGTTTCTAAGAATAGCGACAAACCACCATCAATGTACTTGTCACTCTCTTCGTTTCCTTCCTTCTCAGAACGAGAGCGCATCAGTTTTCGGCCGTTTTAGCTCATGTGCTCATTAGGCGATTAGAAGGAGCGTAAATTGGTTTCAGTGCATCTTTCATGAGAAAAGGGTATTTCAAGAAGAAAAGGAACATTGCTGGAGAAAAACTTGATTTCGAACAATTTTTAAGATTGCGATCACTGTGGAACTAGTCGGATATTTTAACTGTCTGGAGAAAATAGTTTTCTGGAAAAGACGTCGAAAGATTAAAGGTGCCCTAGAGTGACTGTGTCACTCTTGAAGAACACAGCGTTGTTGAAAGAAAAAAATGACTTGCTCGTATTTAGTCACAGAACTTATACGCCTATGTGCGAGGGTAGTAGCTCTTATTTACGATTTAAACGTCCAAAGCTGGGAATCGCGGAAAATGAGTTTTCTCTCACAAGTTAATGACTACAATTGACTTGGAGTATTCCAAACGAATTCAGTCCATCTAACAGAAGTAACTTTTGCTGTTTTTATTGGAAATTCTCCAGTTCTCGCGCGAAGCCGTTCTGGCAACAGAAACTTCTTGATATTTCTTTCACGTTTTACTGTTGTCTTCTGCTTCTTCTCCGTTCTTTATGGGCCGGCTAATATACTTTCTATAATTCGTATCCAAATTGTTTTTATATTCGTTCCCTTGCTTCTCGCCTTACATGCGTATCGTGTTACATTTTAATTACTGTTTGATACGTATAGCTTTCGTTTATCCAATTTATTTATTCATTTATTTATTTTTTTTTTTAGTTGTTTCCTTTTATTTTCACTTGTTTTATTTCAAATAATATTATTATTCATAACTATATGCGCGAATGCGTTTGGTTTGATTTTTATTATTTCCATATTCATCCACCACGATGTACGATGTGTGTATGTATAGGGTTAAGCCTAAATGCTGTTAAATCAAATGACGGAAAATGCAATAACAATCAATAACAATGATTAAAGAATGCTAATTGTTTTCATTAAAAAAAAAAAAAGAAAAAATGAACTCATATTTTGAATGATGTTAACCCCAACACATTGAAAGAGCGGGCGGGGAACACACTAAAAATGAAAAAAAAAGTATACTGAAGAAGTGTCAAACAAAGGTATGCGAGATTATATAAAACGTTGAATTTCGTCAAATATGATCGATATATATATATATATATATATATATATATTTAGTGCCCAACTGTGGTTGGGCATGATTATCAAGCCTTATGTAAACCTTTTTTCTATCTTTTCGAGGCAAACTGAAAACAGGACTCGTCGGCTCTCGTGTTAGTATTTGAGGAGACCCTAGCTCTTCTGATCTTACGTTCCAAGTCAAATTAAATTGAGATTGATTACATGTCCAGCTGTACCACTCTAATAAACTGGACTATGTTTCCAACAATAGGACAAATAGAACAGAATACTATAGTTTTCACTCTGAAACTTCAGCGGACTCCTAGTCCAAGGTATTTTCGTTCATGAGACCTAGATAGAGGAAAAAGTTAATCCTTCTATAGACCATAAGTAGTTGATATATCATCAAAATTGTTCTTCATTATCGCTGTAAATTTGTGGAGTATTATAAGTAGAGCAGATTTAGTGCAGCATGTTAAGAGCTGTTAATGCATAATTTACTTATGTTATCTTCATTTCCATTATTGCTAAGTAGTTGTGTCGAAAGAGAAAATTGTTAAAAAATTATTAACCATTAATCTTTAAATGTCATAGGATGATGCCTCGGGCAAAATTTCATATATAATATTTCATGCGTAACATAATGCTTGGATAAATCCGAAAGTGAATGAGTTTATTCAATTAGTTTTAAAAAAATGATAGCAAGGCCTTATAAAACACATGCAAATCCTTAGATAGATGGATAGACAGATAAACAGATAGATAGATAGATGGATAGATAGATAGATAGATAGCAATGAAAAGTGATTCGCTCTCATAAATCATTCTCTGCGCTATATCAGGACTTTTATCTCCCTCCATCCCTCCCCCCCTCCCTCCCTGTTTACTATTGAAAAAAAAAAACTTTAACACTCTTGTCTAAATATATATATATATATGTATAGATGTATATGTGCATGTATGTGAGCTTGTTTGCATGCATATCCATCTGAATCATTAATGAATTGAAATAAAGCAAAAAAAGTTCGACAGCAACAGCCACAGATTAAGAACCTTTTAAAAGGATTAACTATTTAAACGTATTACGATATGCACTAAGGCAGCAGCTTCAGCAGCAATAACAACAACAACGACAATATGAATAACATGACACTTCCAATGCATCAATAAATAAACGATGTAGCGATGATGATTCACTTTGCTTTTTAAGAAAAGCGTCATGTTATTGTTTAGTCTTTTGAATACCTTTGCATATAGCTTTACGATTATTTACATGCAAAGGGACCGTATTATCTACGAGAGTGGGAAAAAAATTATTATTAATCTACGATATTCCCATCCCCTCCCACTCCGTCACAATCTCGCTCTTACTGTTTGTCTATCTGCCTGTCTGCCTGTCTGTCTGCCTGCTTAACTCTTTCTCCTTTTCCTGCTTTCTTTCTTCTCGTCCATCTCTCTCTTTCTCGCCCCCTCCACTTCTCTCGCCCGTCCCGGTTTTTCTCCGCCATTCCAATTATATTAATATCCATCAATTACGTGCAACAATTTCCTCGAAATTCTTCGCTTACCAATCTTATTATACATAACTAATTGGTTAGTTACCATATCGTTTTCAATCCGATCATGAGTATAAACCGAAAAGAATGGTAGATTCTCACGGTAAAAACAGAAACGTGATAACCGGGATTTTTCGATTCTCTTTTTGATGTTGTTTACCTTGCAATTGATGTCATTGCATTAGGAGGGGGAGGGGGTGTGAGTGTGAGTGTGAGTGTTAGTGTAAGCATACACTTGTCCTTTGCATATTTTCTTTGTTGGTCTTTTCTTTTTTTTTATGCCGGACGGCCTAATACAATTCCATTTCAATTTTCTACTTTATTAAACCAACCAACAAACATTAATGCTGCTTGCCTTCGTGCATTTACTAACCAAGTCTGACTGCAGGGAAATAGACATCAACACTGTGGTCACGTGGCTAACGAAGGCAAGTGGTTCAGATTGAAATTTTGCGTCCATAAATACATATGTATGCAATGTGCTCCCTTTCGTGGTTGGGTCACCAAGAGACACGTGTTATCTGTCATCTTTGTCAGCGGGTTGTGCTAATGTTGTCAATACGTGAGCTCATAGGCGACGCAACAGCAGAAGACGCGAAACGTGTGCATTCATGTGCAAATATTTTCATTTCGTTAGTTTCGCCGATGAATCAAATGAATGCGAATGAATACTACAGTGCAGTACCGGCGACGCACATGCAAGCAAAGTAACGGTTGTTGGTTTATTTTGGTCCGATGAAATCAATTCTCTATACACCATTCCAATACTGCGACTATCACACACACACACACACACACACACACACACACTAACTAACATCACCGAACGTTAAATGCCAACGAATTTAATGTTCATCTTTACACTACCATTACCGATGCTGGTGGATGTCATATAAGCGCATTTGAGTGTATATGTGTTTGTTAACTGTCGCTGGTTTGTTTCTTCTGTGAATTTTGTTTTAGGTCACGTGTCGTTTACTTGTGTTCTGTCTGTCTGTCCCTTTCATTTTACTCTCGTATGCCTTTTTCATTTATGCTGCTAATCTATCAAAAGTGTTGACGCACATCGAAAAACCATTGCATAGTGCGTGTGTATATGATCGCATATGCACTTAAAGCGTCCTTCCTAAGCGCTACTCTCTATCTCTCGGGTGATTGTCTTTTTAGTTATTTTCCTTTGATTGTTTATGCAGTAATTTGGTTTAGTTTTGATTTTGTTTTCCTTTCTGTTATTGTTATATGCAACATGAACACTTTGTTTTCATTACTTACGGCAAGAGTAGATAAATTTAAGGATTTTTCCAAAAACTCTTTTACTTAAATACAAATACAAACAATTTATACCTTCCGTTTCGATCCGTACTTATTTAAACCTTGCTCTTACAAGTAAGAAGTAGTTGGCTTCAAGAATATGATGGAAATGAAAATGATGGCATAGAGGGCTAAGCCGTGCAACATGCTGCTTGATATACCGTATGCCGTATCTTTTTCGAAAAACTTTTGTCTTTCACTTGGAAGTGAAAGATTCCCCATTAAGACTGACTCATGCTTCTACGCTTTGAAGCTACACAAGCTCTTTCTGAACCCATTGACGCGCACGATGGCTCCAATTGTTAACCACTCTATCCAGCTTTAATTGTCTCTGAATCTTCCGCGACGAGCACACACAACTGATCTGCCAGTTTGGTAAACATTTTTAATGATTTCTACTCGACGCAGGTATCGTGAATTGCTGCATCATAAGCCTGTCAATTCTACTGGACATTTTCACATCAACAATACCACCCTTTCGCAAGTCAATGTCAAAAAACAGATTAAGAAATGGTTGAATCTTTTTCCTCCCAACACTGTCAAAAATGAAAACTTTTAAGACTCCTGCTAAACTGTCTCTGGAATTGACTTGTAATCAATCTCGCACGGATTTGCCCCTTTCGCGTAGCAATGCGACCGTCGGGATGTGGAGAGACGAGAGAAGAAAATAAAGAGGCGTAGGCGACCGCAATCTAGTAGCTGTGCGGCCAATCAGTATGTGTTATGCCTTTACCGATCTAAGAAAACTCCACCGCACCAGAGATTTGAACCCACGAACACTGACTTAAGTAGTCGCGATAATACGTTACTACGCGACGGGCGGGATTTTGAATATTTAGCAAAATTGAGCGCACAGCACTGTGTTGTCAGTGGGACCAGCGAGTTTTACAATGTCGGGATGTACGAAAGTGTCTGTCGTATCGTTTGACAGTTTATATTCTGACATATCCTATGGGGGTAATGTTTTGTGTTGATTCACTTTCATTCTAGCGCAAATAATTTTCAACGTCAGCCGTTTATCTAGGAACTATGGGATTCTTCTTATTCAAAAATTATTTCAAGTCCATTGTGACCCTATATAATGCATTGCCCTTCAGAGGGAAAGAGCATGCAAAGGATCATACTTTTGCATTAATTGCGACCGTTTCCACAAAGACATTTTGTCCAAAAATATCTGAGATCACATGGAACTCACGGCAGGCACAACACCGCTGGCGTTAAGATACAATAATTTAAACGATATTGACTGTGTGAAAATGTTAATGCTCATAGTATTTTAGCCAAAAAAAAAAAAAAAAAAAAAGTCCTCTTTTTAATAAAAGATGACGTCAATCAATTCGCTTAACGAGATCTTCATTTAGTGGTCATTACGCTTGCTCTTACAAACATAAACAAGCACAAGCAAAGTAACTGATAAAAAGTGTATAAAAATTTCCAACTATTTCGGAGTAGTGCGTTTGGATGGGTACTCGCATACATATCGATTAAGAGCTTATAAGGCTTTACTTATAAAATGTTGCGCTGCATTTTATATGAAATTTAAATAAAAAACTTTGAAATTTTTGTTTGTTTTTTTTTTGCTTTATTTTTCGGTTTTCTTCTTTTTTTATATGCAACGAAGTGAAACATTGCGTATGATGAAAAACTCCACAGTCAGCGATTAAATCGACGTTTAAGCCTTGGCATTGCAATCCAAATGATGCACAAGTATTTTAAAAATACACGAAACGTAACGTAAAATTTCAATAAATTTTTTTTCTTTGTGTAACGAACAAATATACTGCGTTCAGCTGTACGCATCGCATTTTCAAGCAATAAATCAAAAGGAAAAATTAAAAAAAAAAAAAGAGGGAAAAGCAAAAATTTTGGTAGGTTCAAAAGGAATCTTTCGATGCTGAAGAAAAGCATAGCGTTGTGGGCGTAATATATTACGCAAGCGACAGCATTTGATTTCATAAGTGTAACAAGCATAAACACGTCACATTTGAATTGTTGCTATAGCAGAGTACATCGTTTACCGAAAGAGTAACATGCTTAGCATAGCATACTCGGAAAATAACAAACATATCATGACTTCGCTGAGGAAATCGTTCAAGGGCATAATGGAAAGATAATTATTTGAAGTTTTTATGCTGTTGTTGGAAAACCACAACCATCTTCAGCATATAACTGTGTATTGTGTGCATTAAGATTCAAGTCAAGAACTCCGTCTTCACGTTGGACCCGTTTTGCTCAATACACGAAACGAAAGAATTATTCTGACGTATGTTAAGGTTATATTTGAATTGTGTGCTAGAATACCAGCAGAGCAAACGGACTTCTACATGGTCGCTGCAGAAAGATTTTTGAAAGCAGTCTGAAAACCAGAATCCCAACCATACGGAGCTTGTGTGATTCAAAATGTGTGGATCACAATTGTTTTCAGGTAAAATATAAGAAACCATCGAGCGAATAATGTAATGTCTAAAGAAATGGTTCACGCAATTACCGCGCGTCATCTGAACTACAACTATGCGATACAGCTGAACAAACCGATGGGTTGTCTGACCTTATGCTTGAGGATAAATTAAAGAGAGAATGAAAAGCATTTAAGACCGAATTTGAGGCAGAGGAAAAGCTGGACGGCGATCATTGAATTACACCAACTGTAAGCCCTTGTTAAGAGAGAGAGAGAGATAGAGCGAAAGAGAGATTTGCTTTTACCTTCTAATAGTCAAGTTTAAAAAAAACATAGCAAAACGGGACAGGTATTGAACAAAGTTAAAATTAAACAAAGTTTAAATCAATTTTGCTCTCGTTTTTTTTTTTTTTTTTTTTTTTTTGTTTAACATTGAAATCTTACCACTAAGTGCATTTCTTAAATGACGGCCATAAAAATAGTTTCTGAAGTTGAAATTGTTTTTTATCAGTTATAAATATTTTTAATATATATCAACATTTCTCTATTTCAATTCACTTTACTATTGTTTATAGGAAAAATTTTGTTTGAATTTTTACGATTGGTGTTTTTGAGTTTAAATAATTAAACAATAAATCACTTTACTTGTACTGTTATCATTGCGTGATATTGTCTAGTGTTAAACGTTTGAAGGGCTTTCGCAATAAATTTCTTTTAAATAGAGTTTTTTTTTACAGCTCGCATTTAATTCGTTGTACACTTTAGAGAAAAGTAGTTTTCATGCCCCCCTTCCAAACGTAACTGTGGGCTATGCTTTTAATTGCTTCCTGAACTTTGAGATGTCGTAAGCGTAGCATATGAATCCAATGTAGGCCTATAAATATCTCATTGTCGATTTCTTCGTTTGTTGTGCATTGTTTAAACACTCACTTTCAATACTATTGAGATGGCAACATGATTCTTTAGACTCTTGAAATTCTTAGTTCAGTTGATTATCACAAATCACTTGAAAATTTACTTACAAACTAGCCCATAAAAGCTAAAGCTTATATGCATATATTCGGTGCGACTATCTATCGAGTCGTTCAACCAATCCAGCGCAAAAATAACTCCGATTAGCCAATTGAAACGCCACCAATTAACAAAATATTCCCAATTCTTATGTTATTGTTTCAAATTCGACTCAGAGCGCACATAGGTTTCTCTTTCTGTTTTTTTTTTTTGCTTTGCCCTAAGATATTTACATAGGTTTAGCTAGAGAACCCTTGTAATGCCTATAAATTGACACACGTTGCTAAGCAAACACTTTTATAATTATGCTCTTCGGTTACCCACACTTTGTATCGTTATTTCAATTCAATTGAAACATTGAAAAGCGCAAACAAAAGCTGGTTTTCATCCCCTTTGCCTACAAAATGAAACGGAAATGAAAAATTTTAAGAAAAAAAAAATATAATTGTAAGGAAATCAGATGAAAATCTGATTAAATTTTTGCTTTATTGCAACAAATTAGGCTGAAGGTAGTATTCGAGCACTGCGGTCTTGGAAGTGATGAAAAGTCCTCTAATCGCTTATTATTATACTTTGGCTAGTTGTACAAGAAACATACGTACTTATGCTCATCGATGCATATGTATATCTGCGTATATTCAATATCTAAAAACAGCAAAGAACATAATAATAACAATAGTAACACAAGTTGAGCGAAGTAAAAATAGAAAATTAAATGAGAAGGGAAAGCGAGAAATGTGCGAGCGTTGGTGTGAATGTGTGTAAACATACTTGTTTCCATATATAATAAAAAGTTAATAACAAAAGTAACTGCATACTTTTAGGATTTTTCTATAATCTAAGTACATGCAATGGCGCCAAATCTAGCTCACGCTTGTACACTTATCCACCTCATACACCGTGTGAGGTGTTTTCCTGCTGCCTGTGGCACACTTCGTTGGATAACAGGATCCTCCCACAAGACAACTTGTAATTACAAAACCGATTTGGACAAAGTATAGCGGGTACTCGGTCTTGTATATCTTCATCTTCCGAGGCTTCTTTTTAGACAGAAGTTATAATAGTTCATTGGAAAAAAAAAACGAAACACTGCAAGCTTAACTTATATCTGAGAGGTTCACTTGTTTTATTTCATATTCATTTCACTCGTAGCTCCCATGTACTCCGTTCCTTAGATCAAAGTTCTTAATCAAAGAATCAAAAAAATTTTAGTGACCAGCGACAGTCAGAAGAAATGGCAACAAACTCAGGTTGCTAAGGGCAATCTTACTGACATATTATAGCTCGCATCTTCACATCACATCAGACATTCGTAGTTCCAGTGCATTAGAAATCATCGGATAGTTAATGAGAGTTAAATATTTTTATATATTATTCAGTAAATTTGTTAAGATATTTACAGTAAAAGTCTTAGCATAAGCAATTTAGAATCCGTCGTACAAAAATAAAATAACATTGGAATAAACTAAAATTTAAATTATTTTAACAAACTATTTAATTATTTACAAACTTACATACGGCCGGGTTTGTCCAATATTGGCATCTAACTTAAGCTAATTTAGATCTCCTTAGTATGCTATATACGAGAGAAATATATATATAAATATGGTGCATTTATACGCTATATATGTAATTAAATTTAAGGCAAGATGAGTTAAAGGAGGGTATGGTTGGACATGCTGTGCATGCTAACCTAATCACGTTTCGTGATTTTAATACGTAAACCACCCTTGGGGCGCAATATTAATTCACTTAGAAGTGTTAAATCTTCACGTCTATCGACAGCCTCGATCTTAAATTTGCGCAAAACTGTCGAGATGACAGCCTTCTCTTCGAGTATGGCGAATTTCTGGCCGATACAATTGCGTGGACCTGCACTAAAGGGTATATAAGCGAACGGGTGACGACCGACGCAATTCTCTGGTAAGAAATTATCGGGATTGAACTGCTCTGGTTTGGGGAATACGCGGGGATTACGATGCAACATATATGTCATGATAATAGCAGTAGTGCCAGCGGGCACTAAATATTCTCCTAAGGAGGAAAAAACAAAAACAAATTTTTTTCCAAATTTTACTTTAAAATAAGCAAAAGTTTCGTCTAATTACCGATTTGCACGTCTTCGCCAATACTGCGTCCCATCATTGGTACGGAAGGGAACAAGCGCAGAGCATCCTTAATGCAACATTCCAAGTAACGCATATCAAGAAGATTTTTCATGGTAGCTGGACTCTCGCGATCATCGCCAAATATTGACTCCAATTCTTCTACTACACGTTCTTGATATTCGGGGTGACAGCCTAGCAAGAATAACGTCCACGATATGGCGGCCGAAGTGGTGTCATGACCTTCAAACATGAATGTATCCACCTCTTCACGTATGTCATCGTTTGACAGTTTAGCACCATTTTTCGAGTATTGTATTAACAAATCCAAGAATGCCAAACGTTTCTTTTTACCCAAATCATCGTAACCGTCTGTTATATTGCTAATCGTATTATTATTGAAAGCATTATCAGATAATTCCGCTTTGCGCTCGCGTATCACTTTATTGGAGAAGCCGTGCAATGTGTTGATGTAATTGCGATGACGTTTAAAATCTCTAGTCAGACGGAATATGGTATCAAAGTGTAGCCACACTTTTGCCTGGCGATTTTGTACAATTTCACCAATGCTGCGCAAGAAGAGAAACGTAAAAAATATTATATACATGCATATGTATGTATATGTTTACCTCTATCAGCGAGGTGTATAATAATATAAATAATATTTAGAAAATAAATTTTCAATTTGCGAAAACTAAAGCACAGGATGCTTATGTGATGTTATGTGTTAAGCAAAAACAATTGCTTTCAGTTTATTTTCTCTCTTTTATGCCACAAGAATCGCTTTGACATGTTAATCCTACTAATTTTTCACACGAACGACACCAAACCTCAAATTGAATCTCCTGTCAGTCAATTAAATGTGTATGCGAACATGTCATCTTACTGTCAAATAATGATAGATTTCATAAATTCAAGTATTCGCGCCGATGTATGATAGCTTTCACGGAGACTTTAGTTAAATTTCGGAAGCAATTAACCTGAGTTTTTCGATTGGAAAATCAACAACATTTTTCTTATGCATCTTATATAAAATAATCTAATATATAATGAGTCCTTAAGATAAACAAATTCATTAATTTATTTTATAAACCTTAAGCTCAGTATATATATATGACGCTTACGACTTACCCATAAACCGCTTTAACATACTCAGATTCGCTATTGCTCTGAGCACAAATACTGCGTCCCATAGCGGTTTCTAAGCGAGTGAAAAGAAAGTCAAATATCGTTAGAAGAAAATTTTGATTTAATTGACTATATCTCGTCTATATATTTACCGCAGACAATGTCCAAAGTACATAAAGTGACGTAAGGGAATAGATTGAAAGCTTCTGATCCGACTTCATGTTCCAGTTTTCGTGTTAATATAACACTTTGTTCGTTGAACACATCAATGAAATCGTCGAGAATTTTGAAGTGAAAAGCAGGCGTTAATATCTGCGGAAATTAACGGTTTCGTGATTTTTATACGCAAATTTAATTATTGGTAAAAGTAATTACTAATTAGCATGAATTACTTTTTAGAACTCATTAAGATTCTTATCATAAATGGCTCGAGATAATAAAGTACAATATAAACGAACAGTAGTGTTAATGCAAAAAAATCAAAAAAAAAAAAACTCATAAATACCGACCTTTCTCCTAGAATGCCATTTTCGGCCAAAACTGGTTAACAGACCCGTACCGAGCCAAGGCTGCAAATAGTCGTAATCGCGACTTTTATCAATGAATTTCTGACTATTTAATACGGGCTGTAAAGAAAGACACTGGATATCAGTTGCTTTAAGGAATCTTTTCAAAAATTTACCTCAACAGTTTCGGGATCGAATAACAATACATAGGGAGATGTACCCTTCCATATCTTATTAATACCATAGCGATTTCCCCATAAACGTTGCGAGCCCGTAATTCGCGCAAATAGTTCTGCAAGCATATAGAAAACAAAATGAATGAGAATTAAATGAAAAAGACTTAAAATGCTGTACTCATCCAAAACCGACCATTAAATACCCTACATCATGTTGCTTAAAAGAAGAGAGAATTCTTTACTTATTTTCCTCATGAAAGGCCAAAAATTACTCTTTATGGCGCTATGAAGCTTTATTTATCGTGAGTCCTTATATAGAAAAAGGATGGCTCATTATAAACCCAAGCTGGCACAGTTACGTTATATCATTCCTTTTTGGATCAATTTTCCTTATAAAATATTAAAAATGATACTGCGCTGCCATAGAAGGGCTTTTACCTAAGTAGCCTAGTGGGTAAGAATCGCAATCACGCAAGTCAGCGTTCGTGGATTTAATCCCCTGTGCGTTGGAGTTCACTTTAGTTGTAGCTTCAATCGTTAAAAAGTTTAGGGGTGCACCCCTCTGAGTGATCGGTGAAAAAAAGAAATATTGTTGGAGGTAAGGTGTTCAAGTAAGCATTGCAACCATTTTTCAAGAAGCTGCGACAGACAATTCGCATAATTATATTATCTTTTCTTACACCTTTTTAGATCAAACACATTTTGCAAACATTAAATGGCATTTTCGCAAGCAATTGAAAGTAATTTACTTCCAACTTGAGCGTTCAATTCCCACATGAAATTCGTAGAAAGTAGACGCGTATCAAGATAAATTACATAATTAAGGAAATTATTTTCCATACATGAGAAGTATATGATGGCTTCCTTCATTCCCCGCCCAAAACCTTATAGTCTTTCAAAATAGCCGTGAAGTAGATATGTAGATGAACTCGATTGTTTATTTAATACGAATGGCGAGACTAAGTACTAACTTTAAAGTTACGCGTTAAAATCTGTCATAATTATAATAATTTATTGTTCATTATGTAACATCTTTTATGTGATTTTTTTTTTTTTTTCTCTTTTTGTTTTGCCATTTTTCTACAAATTGACCGCGAGACGTGTGCATAAATTAACCCATAACTCCGTAATTTATTTGCTGACTGATTTTCATTGACTTCATTTGTTCATTTTTATTGTAGATAAACACCATACATATGCAAATAATTTAAAAGGCGGAAAGATTTTTGCTTTTATAAAAAATTAATAATTCTTTTCTTTAACTGCATTAATTTCATAAGTTAATGACCAAAACTTTTTTTTGGAAATTAATCTGTGATTCAATGGTAAACAATTTACATCACAACCGACATTTGCCGATCGGCTCGTGAAATTTTTTCAGAAATATTCTACGGAACAATGTCGAAGCAAAAGCAAGAGTTTTTTTTTTGGATTATTTTCTTACCGCAGATGTAACAACCAATGCATTTAAATGTTCCGGTTCAAGTACGTTAATTGGCCGTTACACATTCCACTTTGATGTGCAAGCTGGTGTTCGCAAAATCAAACGAATCAATATCAACCGTAAGAGCAATTAAAAGCTAATTTGAGATAAATCCAAAAAATGTTCACTTAAACTGTTTTTCTTTTCTCGGTGCAAACAAAATAACTAATTAAGCAAACCTTAATACTATTATGGTATTTTTTTTTTTTTTTCACTTTAAAAAATTAAACAACTTGCTCTGAATGTCTTTTTAAGGAAAACACAAGGATACGAAAAATTTAGTAGTTAGCATCAAAAAAATGATGTGCTTTTGCTCTTTCCTCTTCTCGTTAACCTGCAATGGTCAGGCAAAAAGAGAAGACAAAGTTCTCTGCTTAATGCAGATATAAGACGGATCGACAAAAAGACGCCTAAAAACATAGATAAATGGACATACACACAAATGGGGAGTCGAATTGACAATGAAGTTGACAATCTGATGGCTTGAGGGGCAGACTGATTGGCAAATACGTAAACACACACTTGCAGGCGATTTCGAGGTTGTTCAACGTCGAGTGGAAAATTGAATGGGCGAAGAATCTCACTATAAGCAACAGTTTTTTTAGAAAAACTTTACAAGGGGCCTCCCTACAGTGCTACTCACAATACCACAAATGAACAAGCATTTAGCTCTAACGATATCTTGACGAGTATATGACGAGTATAAGGCCTAGACAGTTTAAAGTATACCTTCATGCAAGAACCCTGTTCAGAACATAACATTTTCTTAAGCGGTCAATGTGCACGTCTTCCACCGTCTTTTGTTAGAAAGTTCGCTATAGGCGTAGAAGCCTAAAGGTTGATATGTGCGCCACAACGTCCAGGTCACTTAAAAACTCCACTGCAAAAATTGATCTAAAATTTAATTTGATTACGTGGACTCCAGCTTATGCATCAAAAATCGCCACAAGGCGATCCATCTTACTATTGTTTGTGAGAAGAGCTCTCAATAAACTGCGAGTTCTTATTATACTTTAGAAAACATTGTTTTCCGATGTGCTTAACGATATCATTTCATTTACCGCAATTATTTTCAAGTAAATGTCATCGTGTCATAGAGTACTTGGCAGAGAGAATTCTAAGAGTCATTGTTGTTGATATTAAAAACGTGATTGTCATTAGACGTAGTGCAGCTGTAAAGCACATAAAGTGCCTTGAACTTTCTTACTTACTCAGCAAATAAGGAAATATTCTACATATATATATGGTCTGTTCAAGACATTAGAACAAGGTCGGTATTCTGCCGAATAAAGTGAAAAAATCACAAGTTGTTGCATTTAGCTTGAAAATCATCAAATCTTTACATTGTCTTGTTCGAAATGAATCTAAATAATGAGTAAAAGGAACAAACGCCGAGACGAATGCATATTCTATGACCTTAGATTTGCAACAAAACTCGTATCCTTTCTATTCGTTTCATCTTTCGCTAAAGCGAGTTGTATTTCGAGTCGCGGTTTTATAGCCGTTATGCACAAATAACGGCAAGAATAAAATTTATATAAATTCAAGTGTTGCGCAATGTGCAAAAGTCATCTATCATTGTATAAGACACAACACGAGTACATATGGTGCTCGCATCAGGTTTGTGGCATTCAATTTTATTTCAAACATTCTGTTCTCGATTATCGTTAGACCAAAAATGTTAAATGTTGATTTTTGGCTTTTAGATTGTTTCTGCATTTCTATACCGCTTCTAACAAAACTTGAAGGTCATCAAGTCTCTAACCGAAAAACGCAATTTCAAATAAATTTTATGCAGAATATCAAAAACATCACTTGCACACACGCACATGAAATTTCGACATCCAAAAAAAAACAACATCAATGCACAGTTACTTATAAAATTCTTATTAATATTTTAAAATTAATTCGAATTTTCAAATAAAAAAAAAAAAAAAAAAAAAAATTAAAAATAGACACAACAAACAAGAAAACAAGAAAAAAATTGTGTACGGCTTATGACAAACTTTATGTGTCCTACACTTAAGAGGGAGGTTCGAAACTGTTTCAGTTTCTGAATTACGATTTGGACGGACGGATCGACAAAATTAAATTGATTTAATGATTAAGTCTTAACATGGGCAGCAACAGAGGGGCAGGCGAGCAAAAGGAACCCAATTTCAAATTTAAAGCCGACCTATAACCAAGCTTGAATATCTTAATCCAACTTTTTGGAAATTAAAACTTCTTTTAAACAGTAGCATTGAAATAAAGAATGGACGGACGAACGAAAGCATACTGATTCAAAGTTCCAAATTCAAGGAATTGGCACAGAACGTATGCACGAAAAACTTCATTTCAATAATATAAACTAAACTTTCCCATTTTGGATATTCTACGTAGGCCCCACTATAACGTAAAGCGAATTTAGAAAACTTTGCGCATCCTGGCAACAGATTGCTTCTTAACTTAAAGACACAAGACAAGTCTGTACATATCGAGTAGAGTCGATTTTTTAGATTTTGGATATTCAATCAATCAATAGATTAACGGGCGGATAGATGGACGGAGGGACAGATGCAGAAATGCAATGGAATTAACCGAAGTAAAAGCATCCTTTACTTGCAATTTCTGAGCCTTGTGGCAGGGGTCATTGTATCCTTCTTTTTTGGTGGCGAACTTCAATCAAGAGAATTAAGAGCATCGTGAATACTTTATCTCGAATTTCAGCTACCTATCATCTAAATAATCTTTAGTAATCCTAAGAGTGGCAGATACATGGTTAAATCTATCCTTAACCTATTGTAAAATAGTTGTGACAAATCTTAGATGGAGTTCTGCTGTCGCTGCAAGCCCGTTGACAGCGGTATTCTCGAATTTCAGGTATATTTTTTAAAACACGAACAGGGATTTTGCCAAGTCGAGCCAGGATTTTAAATTGCTTAAGGTCACATTAAAGCCTTTCGGTTGTGAACGACACGGCAAAGTCGTCTTGCAATCAAAATCGAAACAAGAAGAGGAAAACACTGTGAAATAAGTACTTAAAGCGTAATTATGAAAAAGATGGAAGTTCTCATTATTGTGTAAATGTTAGATATAATTGATGATTGTTTGAAATGAAGATTGTGCTTAGATCAGATTGTTGAGGTGCGTTCTCAACTGCTACTAAAAAAAACACTCAATAGGAAAAACAATAAAATGATGGGGAGCGATTAGTCTCCACTTGGAGTTTAACGATCAATCATCTTTTGACATTGACTATACTTGTGTGTGTGTGTGTGTGTGTGTATGTATGTATGTATATGCGCATGTGTGGGCATAATCGCTGTTTTTTTGGTTGAATTTTTCTAATTTTATTTTATTTTTCAACTTTAATTACTTGGGTTTTTAAAGAGCTACTAATTATCCATTTGATTTTGTTCTTATAAATCCGTGGTCGTATGATTGCAGTCTTTTTTTATTTTTTAAATATTTTATTTATGTATTTATTTTTTTTTGTTTTTTTTTTTTCGTTTTGTTTATTCAAACACTGTGAGATTGCCTTTAGTGGTTTTCTTGTTTTTCTTAAGTCTTGCAAACACACACAAACATCACACCGTCAAAGAAAACTTGTTTCGTGTACTTAATAAAATCCATAGCATTGAAACTCTCTAAACGTACATAAAGAAATATTTTATGAATCGTAAATATTCGAATAACAATACTTTGCATAATTTTTGCAAGTATTTTTTCAAACAGAAAAAAAAAAACAAAACAATTTGTCTTTCATGACGAAAAATACAAGAAAGAACTCTTAGAATAGTGTTTCTCGTAAACAAAAATACCGAGGCCACGAAAAACGTTAGTAACTAACTAACTAACTAACTAACTAATAACTTTGTTATTATTCATCTTTATCACGCTACACGAACCCATCGATCCACATACATATATGCGTGTAAGCTTACATCAAATTACAATACCGATGCCGTGAAAATGAATTGATCTTTCTTTTCATGACTTTTACGACAAACTACTTAAGTTTCTATTTTAACCTTGCCTCGAGACCATACCAAAGACCGCACACATATATGCATGCTTATGTGAACCTACGGTAAACACATACACTTGTGTTTATGTTTATTTGAAGAGACAATTTGTTATGTTATTTGTCATGTACTGACTCGAATATTTCAATTTTTCAACTCACATTTTATTACCTATCACTTGCTAACAAAGATTTTTTTAATTTATTGATTTCTTCCTACACCCATCACAGGCAGACGGTGTACTAATTACGTTATATGGTTTGTAAGATCGACAATCATGCATCGGAGCCGATACAAAGTGTAAATGAAAAAAACGCGAGACTCTTTGTTAACTTCGCAAGATCCCACCAAACACCTATTTGCTGTGGGAACTTGCGGGAGCACTGCATGTTTAACTTAAAATTCATTATATTCCCTGTTGAAAGTGTTTTGTCGATGTTCGATATTTGAATATAACGAAGCAATTTCTCAAGGCCCTGAAGCAATAGATAATAGATAAAATGCGGATCATACATGCGACGAAAACCCAATGTACAAAAAACACTGCAAAAATTAAAATTCAATATATATAAAATAAAAAAAGAGTAAACGAAGACAATGCCTTTTAAATTGCCCCTACCTATCCGTCCAGGTGGACGAGCATGATGGCACGATCGCGATCGTGTTCGCACTTTAAAACTTTAGTCTTCGAATTTATTTCTTGGACTAAATTAATTACAATAACAATAATAATCTTAGTGAACATAACTCACTTATAGTCTATGGCTTGATGCATGGCCTGCCTATATGACATAGAGATATGGCCGATTGCCACACGCTTACTTATGCCAATCTGTTGAACTTGTTAACCCGTAGAATCGTTTCGCTAGCCGTTAACTGGATTTCAGTTTTCTGTGTCAATTTTTGCACCCCTAACACAGACAGACAGAGACAAGAACAAATGGGCGTACAACCAACCTTAATAAGTATATCCGCGCGCAACAAACGATATGATCAAACTAGTACACTCCCGGCTTTCGATGGGCGTAGCAAGTAAGCGGAGATAGTCGTAAAGCTCTATCGCTTCATATGAATAACTTAAGCTTCTATTTATGGCAAAATTACACCTCCTCAAATTTTTAAATTTCTCTCTCTTAGGCATCAACGAAAAGTAAGTGTATGCTAATTTTTTTCGCTACGTGTAGGTAGACATTTTTAAAGTCAAAGTATTTCTGTAATCGCTTTGTCTGTCTGTTGCTTAAATCATTATAAAGAGGAAAGTTTTCAGTTTTTGCACATATAACCAAAACCAAGCCGAAATTGCTATATATATTAAATTTTGATATGTTTGCTTAGCAGACCTTAGCAACTTCGAATGGGATTCTTTTGCAATTTTCGTTACGTTCCATATGGACGTGAAAGGTGTGAAGTTCGTATTAAAAATTATTTGGAAACAAGTCTCACTCCTGTCATTATCGTTATTTCCAAAATTTATTCATTTACTCAGCAGATGTTAGACTAACTTCAGAGACCTTATGGCATGCATTCTTGCTTGTTCTTAAGCTAATGCTAACAAAGCTAATGAATGTAATTTTAACATACGCGGTTTTTTTGACAAGAAATTTCCTAAGAATATCTTTCAGCAGCAATTAAAGACGATAACTAAACGTGTAGCTACCAATATAGACAGTAGATATTTTTCTTCTACTGGGATGCGGAAAAAGATCCGTTCAATTCAGGAGAATGAAACAAACGATTCCCTCAAAGAGTGCATTCCATCCCACTTGGGGGATCTTCTCTATAAATATAGATACGGTAGTGATGAGGAAGGATTGTCTGCAGAGCACTGTAGCAATAGTTCCATGTCTTGAAGCGAACTCTAACTTCGTCTTATTACTTTTATTGCGTTCTTAACAGAAGCAATCGAAATAATGATTTATTGATCCGATTGATCGATTCGTTACTTGCGTGTCATAAGTGATGGATTTATTTTCATTTTTTTTTTTTGTAATTTTAACCGTCATTGCAGAGAACAGAATATTAACATGATCGCATCGAATATCAAGAACAGAAAAGGGCCCACGTTGCTATCTTTATCTCATAACGGATTTCAAAGACCTTAAGAAGATATTGAAACTTAGGAAACTATTGAAAAGTGCTTTAGATGTGAAAATTTTTCTTCTTTTAAATTCAGAAAAGAAAGCACAAAAACCGTAAGAAAAGCATGCTTGTAATTCGACTTTTATTATTTGTGTAAATATTTCTTGACACTGAACAAAAGTCTTATTTAAAAATTTTATGGTTTTTTATTTACTTATTTCTTTCTTAATAACTCTTAATACCTTAAAATGAACTTGCTTCAAACATAGAAGAAAAAAAGAAGAAAACAAAGAAAAAACGCCTTTGAAATATGTTTAAATAATAAACTTGAGCTTAGAGAAGATCAATGGCCACTAATTGATTTCAAATTCATAATATCCGCATCAAAAAAAAAAAAAAAAAAAAAAAATGAAATTGAAAATATTACGACATAAGCCTACTCCGGCATACGTTAACACTAATGCAAAGATATTTACTTAAAAAAAATGCATTCGAGTGAAGGGAAAATATGATGACCTCTTAAAGAGTTAATTTTTCATCAAGTTTCTCTTGCTTACTAGCAAAGAAGCTGTTGACCTTTCTATACTTGCCCATGGGCACGAAGGTCAAGGTGTTCTTACTTACTATTCTTCATCCAATGATGGTACGAAGTCTACTTTTTGTTCATTTCTTACCAATGCAATAAACCAAATAAGAAAAACAATTAAAAATTGCTACCTAACTTCGACAGGCAAACATACGAAAAATGGCGCTTATCTTGTGCCCACAACTCTTGAAAAATTCAAATTTTCCACGGAAAAAATCTCCTGCAAGCACTTCTGGAATTTTTAGGCGACAACTTTTTTCTAAAAGGAAAAAATTCTTAACACTCCTGAGCAAATTGACAGCGACAGTAAACATATTGAAGCTTGAACGTCGAACGCATCCATGGTGTAAAATTTATGAAATAGAGAAGTAATGGTCGGGTAATTTTTAAAGCATAAAGAAGCAACGAAATTAAAATTTTAGTGGCCATTACAAGGCCTTTTGCCCCGACAGTGTTAATGAATTTAGAAAGACAAGACGTACGACCCAATATTGCGAAAACGAACCAAGGTAGCCATTTATTACTTCATAAGAAACTCCGCTCTACAGTTAACTCCTCAATTGAAAAACTCGAGTATAAATGAAATCTTTAAACCCAACATTAACTATATAACAGCATTAATGTAGAATAAACACAACGCAACCAATAAGTAATACCGATTTTCCGAAATCACAACACATTCTTAGTCGATTTAAGTTCGCTCAATAAACACATCAGTAGCTTATGAAACGACTTACTGGAAAGGGAAAATCGCAATTGAACTATGTTCTAACCACCTTCGGGGTAAAATGTATCAATGGTTGAAGAGTATGCAGCATAGTTTTTGGGAGGTTTAAATAAACTGACTTCTTGTGCAAGTAAACACAATATTCAAAAGGCAATGCTGCTGAATCACAAAATTGAACAGAACTGATCTAGTCTCCACCATCGAGCCGATAATCGAACCGAATTGGGAGAGGATCAGCAGTGAATCTGAACTTGAATTTTTACAAGGAAAACTTGTTTAGATTTGGCGTCTGTCCCAACGAACACTGATAGTATCTGCAACGTTTGCAACGTCCACAAGTAGGCTTCACAGAGCGTATAAAATATGTAAAGTACTCTCGATCAGCATCAAATAATGCGGCGATTTACTCATGACTGTCTGTCCCGCCTGTATGTATCTGCTTGACCCCAAAACCAAGAAAAGGGCAAGTTGTTGCTCTCAAGTTACTATTAAAAATGGGGCAAAACACGGGAAGGACACGACTGTACTCAGGGAATTTTTTCTTACGGATTTTTTTCTTCACTACTCATAACCAACCTCCCCCGCCTTCTCTTCTCCCGCTCTCTCTCTTCCTCCCCCGTTTTTAGCACTTGCCTGACGCGCTGACCACTAGACCATAAGGCACTTGCATTATATTCTGTTTAAATCTTTAACATACGGTAGAATGCAATCCACTGATAAGCTCTGTTGGATGTAGAACTATTTCAAATTTTCACTTTAAATAAGTATTACGCTGTCCCTCTAGGGATAGTCAGCCATAAGATTTTCAATTTCAGTTCAATTAAATATGTATTTGCTCTTTTATTAAGTAAGCTTCGTGCATAAATAATAAAATGTAGAAAACGGGGCATTATTCATTTTGCAATCAAATAAATAAATGCACAGTCTTGTGGAAAAAATCACATTCAAGGTTAAACGCTTTAATATACTTTTGCAAACATAACATAGCAATGCACCATGAGGGTTGGAAGGGTGATGAATTTAATTAAAGGAAACGTTTCCGAGCCATGCACAAGAACGAGACATAAGAAATTAAAGGAGACGAGCCCCTCTAAGACTTGTGGCTTCAACAAAAAAAAAGAAAGGAAAAATGCAAGAAGAGAATTATTAAAAACATAATGATGACCTTAGAGCGAGGACTGATTTGGATTTCATACGGATTGTATTTGAAACTTTTTTGTAAAAGTTTTATCTCCCTATGAATAGGTCCAATGTTTA
Organism: Glossina fuscipes; assembly: GCF_014805625.2. Lineage (NCBI taxonomy): Eukaryota > Metazoa > Arthropoda > Insecta > Diptera > Glossinidae > Glossina > Glossina fuscipes. Next base: position 12,483,817 of record NW_023998417.1, read on the forward strand.
TCGTAGAGAGCGCAACATAAGATGCGAAGCGTATTGAACACTTTGATGAAATATTTTATACTTTCGTGTGTAAAATTTGTAATTTGCGTAAACACTTAACACTTTCGTATTATAACATACAGCAAAATTTTATGGGTTTATTTATTTACTTTTATTTATTTATTTATTTATTTACCGTCATGGTCTACATTCAACTCGATGGCATTGCCCAGAAACGGTAACGATGATGGTCCAGGAATTTTCTCAATTAATCTTACGAGGCGAGCGCGACGTTTATTGTAAATCACCAAAAATACAATTAAAGCGGCCGTTAAGAAAACAGTTATGGGCGAATAGCCGGAAATGAATTTTACGGTCTTCGTTAACAAAACACTTTCTGCTATTAAATTAGTTATGATCTTCCCAGACATACTTGATTTAATTTTCTTTTCTTTTTTTTTTGCAAGAATTTTTCAGTTAAAAAAAAAGAAATATTTTATTTTGTTTATTTAATTTTAATTTAATTCTTGAGCGTCCGTTAAATTTGAAAATGATATTGGCTTACCGCCAGATCAATCTCTACCGAGTTGTTTCAGTAGCTCTGGTCGGATGTCAACTAACACCAGCTCCGCGATTGCATAAAAATTTAAAAAGAAGTTTTAAGAGAATGAGAAAAAATTAATCGGCATAATTCAGTTGTTTAAGATTTTTGTTTTTTTTTGTTTTTTTTGTTTTTTTTTTTTTTTTTTTTTTAGTATTGAAATTCACAAAAATTGTATGCGACTAGCGTTGTACGATGGATGCTGTTATAACGCTGGTGTACAATTATTTAAGCGTTAACTAAAAATCTAAGCAAACCGCACAACTCACTCGCACAACACTAAACAACAAAAGAATCAAAATACAATATGTGCACAAACAAACTGGCTCCGGATGTAAAAACTCTTTGTTTCGCTTCATTATTATAGCGGCCGTTCGTTTGTGCTCCAAACACAAGCACTTTGTTGATGAATTACATCTTATGCTTCCCGCAAAGCAAAACTAAATGCTTCTATTTTTCCAATTTTCGATACATTCACGATGATTTCATTAATTTCATCAAAACTCATTCGTTGTGACTTTGGAACAAAAAAAAAACCCTTAAGACTTCCAGCAAAGAAAACCTCTCATGACTGCATTACATTAGAAGGGAACCCATAATCCATATAGAGCTGAGAGTTGGCATCTGTCATTGACTTCAAAAGTGGCCAGAGTTCGCTAGCGGTTAAACTCTCGAAGAACCGCTTAAAATCAGTCTTCAATTCAAAAACCTTCGGTGTGAGCGAAGGAACTCGTAGAGAGTCGTGCATTGCCACATGTTGTTCGTTTCAAAAGCGACCGCCGTTCACTAGGGATCAAATTCATGAAAAATCGTTTAAAGTTGGTCCTTGATTGAATTCGGTGCTAGCGGGAACTATTAATACGTATTTCAGAGGATGGATCCCATGCTTACGTATTCTCTTAACTAATTCTTGGATGTAGTCGTTCGACTTCCTCGCGCCCTATTGAAGCTCTTAACTTCTATTGCTGCAAATGATTCAAAATAATTCAGAGGATGCGCAGTTCACGGCGGAATGAAAAGAAAAATTTTACGTGAACTCAACTTCCTGGCCTTCACAAATTTAGTCGCCATTTTTTCAATATCTCGGCTCTTGTTTATTTCCTATTATACGGTACTTTTCTCATAGAGCGACTTGCCAAGAACTTCAAACTACGGTTCAGTTGCCGTAATGCCTCCATTACTCAATCTCTGTCCTTTTTCCTGAAGAGCGGCAAAGCGGCGGGTGGAGCATTTATTTTTAAATTTTCTTTTACTAAAATAATTTGCTTCAAATAATTATTAATCAATGTTGACAAATGTCTACAGCGTGATTGTCAAAATTTTATTTATTTATGTGATTCTTCAAATCTTATTAAAAATCACTATAAATCCGTACGCATTTAATGAAGGCGAAGACCAAATATCATAAATCTTTTACTAATGAGATGAAACCGTTTACGATAAGAAATTCCAGCTCTGTTGTGTGGTTAACGTGACTTAATTAATTGTTTACTGCCACTAAATGGGTGACGTGCTTCATATGTTAGACCCATTAAGTAAATGAAAAAAACAATAATAATTTTTATACCCTTTTTTTCATTCAAGTGTGAACGTACGCTGGGTATGATTAATGCAATATAAACGAAACAATTGTTTTAGATTTTATTTTAATTTTTCTTTTATAACACAATAGACAGCTTTTATAAAGATTACTTTATTATCCCTTATGCTTTGCCTTGCATATCAATTATTTGCTTAATTTTATTTTTATATTTAATGCAAAATTGAAATAGAGTTAGATTATCTAAAGCGTAGGATGTCTATGAAGAGCCTTTAAGCTTAAACTTTTTCTAATAACAACAGATATTAATTATGTGATGAACACTTTCGCAAACACTTTACTTTTTATTGCTTACAGTACTTTTTTTTCCGTACAGCATTTGTGATACAAGAGTGTGGTAAGTGCGTGTGGATGTATGCAATACCCAAAAGGCCTTGGGTATTGGCTTACCTTTTAGTATGCTGATCGAAACCGAACCATTTTCCGAATCGAGCTAAGCTTGTCTGTCCGTCTTGTCTTCTTGCGTCCAATAGACCGCACTTTTTGCGATATGTCGATGAAATTTGATACACCGGCGCACTTTAGGCGAATGATGGAACCAGTTTTTCGAACGCTCACCGTAGAAAGTCGTATTATGGAAAATCGGTAGTAAGACATTTAAAAGCCTGTTGTTACTTGTTATTGATAAAACGAACAATTATTAGAGGTCCTTACCTGAGACTATTTGGCTACTAAGTGGGCTGAAATCGTAATCAACACATTGTCTTCTTAATGCTTAAGTTAAACGACACCACACATGTATGACAAATGATTAAAGCTTAGAAGGCAATCCTGGTGGAGATCCTAAAGCCTTCTTCTTATGTATGTTTGAACATAGAGCACGCGTTGTTTTGCTGCAGCAAAAATTATATAAAAATATTTAAGCGGATAATGCGCGCCGCATATATATATTCATTCATTGATTGTGTGCAGCGCTTATGTCCGTTTCCATGCGCGGGTTCGAATCCCGTAGCTACTCAACATTTTTTTTCTTTTTTTTTTAATTTCTGCTTACACGTTAAATGCTTACATTATAAATAAATGGCGCGAAGCAGTTACTCAATTCGTTTGCAAACACATTGGATGCTTCATCAAGGAATGATAGTTTTCGTCATATATCCATAACATAGAAAAAAAAACTTTTTTTTTTGGATTTTATAATCTTTCATTTTAGAAAATTATTTCAATTAATTTGTTTATAAACAATAAACAATATTTCAGAGAATATTGACCGCCAAAAAGGTCATCATATATATCTCTTTTTTAGATATCTACTGATAAAAAAACTTGGCTGAAATTAATTAATTTGCCTTTTCAATAAAACAATCAATGAATGGCTAACAAAAGAAAAAATTTAAATTATTCGCGAAATAAACAAAAAAAAAAAAAAAAAAGAAATAAATATATTAATAAAAAACATAACGTTACTTTTAAGGCGGAAATAAACTTGGCCTTTATCGGTGAAAACTAAGTGGGTAAATAAAAATTAATTTATTATAACCAACCAACTCAAAAGTTCAAAAAGAAAACGCAAGAAAAAATTAAAAAATGCAAAAGTTTAACATAATAATACAATAACAAATATCTAAATTGAACATGAAACGGCAAACACATACCTGTAACCATATATACATACATACATACATACATACATAAGAAATATATCTTTTTGATTATAATCCAAACGAACATAACGTAAGAGGAAACTATAATCTTCATTTTAAAGCGAATATTGAACACCCATCACCACCAGCTGAGTTTAAAACGAACACAGTCTGCTCTCCCGTTTCTAAATTGCAGAAAACCTACATAAACAATGCATAACGAAAGATAGTTTATGAATATATGTTATTTTTATAAAATATATTCTTGAAAGTTGTTTGATCTGCGCAAGTGATTAGCGGACCGCACTTGTGTAAAAACATGTAAAAGCCGGGAAATCTCTTGATGCGAAATATAATGTGTTTAATGAGAGAGTGCAGCGATGCGTATCGACAAACCAAACGCAGTCACTTGGACTGGGCCGATTATGTGTTCCTAACATAAGGAGGGAGATGAATGCAATTAATAAAATCCACGCAAGTCATCTGCAGATGGTTCTCAAAACTGAAGCGAATTAAACTTTGTGTCATCATGTCCAGAAAGTCCCTAAAAATAATTGCAAAGTCTCTGCCCCTTCTTTTTCCAACAATATTCCTAAAATTATATTTATTACTTAATGTCGGGACGGCGCGAACGCCATTCCCGGCTACCAAAAATTACACGCACGAGTTATTCGCATTAGGAATAATCGCGGAGGTCAACTCAACCGAAAGTGCAATGGCCAAGCCTCACTCCGGGGGAACCGCCTTCGTGATCACGGTAACCCCTACGCCAGGTAAGTATGCTTTCAGCCGCTATGAAGCTATCATTTGTATCGCAAATTCCATAAACCGATTAAGAATTTTTGTATACACAAGCAAATAAATTATATGTTCTGTACAACATCCAAAGTGTTGTGTGTGTTTGTATGTTTGTGTTGTTTTCACGCTTTCGCTTGCTTTATTTGAGAATATATCTATCGAATGCTTAACACACAAGCATGTATATAGATATGTAAGTCTTTCAAAGAGTTCTTGTCAGAGAGAAGGCTTGACAACGTTTATTTAGGTGATGTGTGAAAATATATGTAATTATTTTTAATTATAATGTAAAATCGAGAGGTATTTTTTATTGTCTGTATTAGTTTTTAATCATTTTCTTTTTTTCGTAATAGATAGTAATAATAATAATAGTAATAATAATAATAATAGTAATGATAATATTTGAATTATTAAGCTGGCCGTCACGTGAGCAACATAGATTTATCCTCGATTTTTTCTTTTCAAATTAAGTTAACAAATGGTGCCATTTCTTCCCTGACATTGCTTGCTGGGATAAACTTCACTGTTCCGAACCGTTTCTCCGGGAAACTTATTTGCATACAGCTTAGTCATTATAGATATTTCAATAGTTTAACTGATATCTATAGTTTAATCTAAATATCGTATGCTTCGAATTCCATCAAACTAACTCTCCTAAGTACCCGCGCTTCGCTTATATCGCATCTTGACAAGCTTTTTATTTTGATTTATCAAAGAAATTTCTTTTAAAAACTCCTTTCTCGACCAATTGCTCGATGGACGTGCAAAGGGAGGGGAAGAAATGTGGAAAGAGATACAGATAGGGTAGTGGCAGACGCAGCCTAATGGGCTTGTGCCCAATCGGCACAAAGTAGGATCAATTTCTGTTCACACTAAACCATCGTTTAGATTGATGAAGACATCCGCAGGTGCTTCTCTTAATGGATATAAACATCTTACTTCCTTTTTCCATGCTCCCAACGCGGCTGACGACACTTTCAACGATTTTCATTTATGACACAACTTAGGAATCTTAAAACCAAGCACATAATATGCTTTGCACAGTGGCTCACTATAGAAGTAAACGGCTTGTATGGAAATCATAAACATTTTTTGAGGATGAACTATGCTAACAACAAATCCTTACGACCTAATGTTCTCGTCAGTCGCGGACATATTGTTCGTGTTCACAAGTTCTCGAAAAAGTATTAGATGCTTTTGAATAAACACTTGACAATTTCCCACGAAGAATTGGATTTTAGTTCGGATATTTTCCGCTAAATTTTAAGTTAATACACATGTATCGCCTTATTCGCGCCTCCATCTGCCACAATCAAATTGAAAATTCTATGACTTTAGTAAAACTTTGTCTATCTTTTGTCTAACCTACGCTTCACTGAATAAATACGACTTGATCGTAGTCTAGATTTAACATAGTATTTCCGACGAGGGACTACATTTCCTTGGCCGCCATTTTCATTGCCATGATTTTTGACTGTTCAAATTTGATAGGCAAGAAATGTAAATTGATTTATTTATGTACCTTCACTAATAACCTACGTCTTTCGCAAATCCAAACCTTGCAAGGAACAGATTCTCCCGGCAGTGAAGCTTAAGTGAATTACAAACGATCTTAGTTTACATTACTTATTACATTCGAATCTTTTTTAATGATGAAATGTTTGCATCACAATATTGGATGTTTATTCTATCTCCTCAAGATGGCTGTAAGCACCAGTCTACTTAATACGTGTACAGTTAACTAAATGGAATAGAAATCCCATTTCAAACTCTTTATTTTGACTCCTTATCAATGTGAAACTTAGTAAATTAGGTTTCTAAATAGAGTTATTTTTTATTACGAGGCTTTTCTTTCCTTGTTAAACCTAGAAGTTAAAACAGTCTCGCAATCCCATTGATAGCCATGGCCATCCGTTCTCTGTGTTTAGTACAGAAACTTTCCTTTAATCATGAATTAAAGTTGTGCAATAGAATTCCTTGTTTTCTCTTCACACATCGACGCTCTCAAGGCAAAATAGTACATTCCTCCTGTCTTTCGCAAAGAGGCTTTTGTACGCCAGGGTTTAATAAACTAAAGATGATCTTTATTCATGATTATCGCAGGTATGAGGCATTCCAACATATTTGTCGTCTAAAAAATTAAACGAATTATTTACAACAAATTTTTGTAATACCTAAACTACTTACCTATGCATGCTTTGCTTTCTCCTTAGCTCTTTTAACATATTTGAAACATTTTCCTTTGTTCTATATGCAGCCAAAGCAGGAAGCAGCAATTTACTTCAAGCAAATGAAAGTTCGCTGGCTTCATCCTTTGTTACCTACACATTCAACAACAGTTTTCATTAAACATTGATATGCATCTTCAATTAGTTCCCAGCTACGATGTCGTCCTTGCAATCATTTCGGTTTTTGGTTAATCTTATGGAGCATTTGTACTTCAATGTGGCTTTTACTCTAAAAATTGGAAGGCAACAGAATAATAGCTCCGAAGGTGTACCAGAAGCTTGAACACTTACTCACACTTGACAAATTCAAAAGTTATTGCTTTTAACATTTTATTTAGTTAATAATTTAGGCAGCAATAGCCTCCTCTTTTTATTGTTCATTTGTATATATTAACACTGTCTTTTTCAAACGCTCACCAACACTGCACGTAAAAGGTCTTGTTATTTACTGTCAAACAATGTTTTAGTGGTTGAAGTCTTTCTCGACCTGCTTTTCGTATATATTCTCTTGAAAAGAAAAGCGCAAAAAAACAACATTTTTTGTTGTCCTTTTTTTAAATATGAAATTTAAAAGAATTAGGCCGAATATTGTATCCTTACGACGCACAATTGTTGATATTTATCCTTATTCCTTTAAACATTGAAAAATGATGGGAAAACACTGCTAGTAACTTATGTGGTCCCACATACATTATGCGTATACAAATCGGCGTGAACTGAATCTGGGGTTAAGGATGTAGAATCCGTCAATCTAGAAGAGAAATTATCTTCCTCATGCATCAATTATCTTCGTCATACACCAAGGCTATTATTATAGATAAATATTTTATAAAACCTCTTATCCTATATAAATATTTGTGGATATTATTTAGTAGAAATATTTTAACATTATTGAATTAAAAACAGTCAGGATAATTCTGAATCAAAAGAATCCTCTATTTAACTGCCTAAAAACATCTAAAATGGGCAACGTAAAATGAATTTTTTCAGAATTTCCTAAGCTGTTAAAGTGAAAAGTGACCTCAAAAAAATTGAATACATATACGGCTAAGCGGCGTAAGTACGGGTTTCTCTCTAAAAAAAAAAAGAAAATTCAAAACAATCCTTTTTAAAAAATAAACACTCCTACAAAAGGCATCGAAACCATGCAAATTATAAATTTTACGCTTCTTGATGCGCCGCTGTGGTCGAGTAAGCAAAAGATCTCGACCAACACTTTAATGGTCGTGGGTTCAAATCTCAACTGCGGTAAAACTTTTTTTTAAAAACCGTTGGCCTTAGATGCTGGCACTTTAACAATTTTTTTGTCAAAATTTATTTCTCTGATTATTTTAATTATAATTATTAACAATCTGGTTAATTAATTAGGATGAAGAGCCGATAGCCTGTGTTGCTAGTGCTCAATGTCTTTTTTTTAGTCTAAGAATTCAATTCATTAGTCTAAAATTAAAATAATAATAAAATAATAATAATAATTAGGATGAAATTTGAAAATAATACTTTAAATGCTTACTACAGAACTTTACACTTATCTGCTTGTCTACACTGACGACCCAATAATAATAAGATCCATATTCTTCGATTTGTGTTCGGAATTCCAAAGATTTACATAAGTATGCAAAGGCCCTTATTCCTAGCTACCAAAATGCCAACATGCCGAGGAAAGAAGAAATTTTGCTACGTTTTTTTAACTGTCAGATGTTTAAAGAGTTCTATCTAAAAGCAAATATAGTTCATTCGTAAGCTTAGATCTAGCACTCTATTCCTAAATTTATACATATATATATATATCTACGATTGAACACAACGTAAATAGTACACAAAATAGCAGATATTTCGCAATAACTTTCGTTCCTGGAATTGTTGATTTTACTGATCCAACCATTAGTTTTATGCAACAGCCGTACTCTTAAATGATTTTCTTAACAAACAAATCTATGTCTGCTTGGGAAAGGAGCTTGAATCAAAGGCTGAAATCAAGTTTTTCGTATTACTTTGACCAAGATATTAAAAATATGTTTTGCAGAACATCTGGCTCCCTGACTTTAAATTAAAGTCTAGGGTTTGAATCAATTTGACTTTCCTCGATATTAGTTTGTATATATTTAAACAAGAAATGGCAAACATGTACATAAATATTATATCGTTTCGATTATAATCGAAGATATGAGGAAACTACTATGTTCGTACAGCCGGAGATAGTTTGCCTGCAGAAAATCTACATAAACAATGCGTAGCGAAATATTGAAGTTTAGTATAAAATTTGTTTCCAGTGTTCTGTGTCGACTTTAACGTACATAATATGTAGAAAACTCCAAGCTAGTAAATATCCTCCCTTCTGATTTAAATTTATTTTAGATGTCGGGACGGCGCGAACGCCATTCCCGGCTACCAAAAATTACACGCACGAGTTATTCGCATTAGGAATAATCGCGGAGGTCAACTCAACCGAAAGTGCAATGGCCAAGCCTCACTCCGGGGGAACCGCCTTCGTGATCACGGTAACCCCTACGCCAGGTAAGTATGCTTTCAGCCGCTATGAAGCTATCATTTGTATCGCAAATTCCATAAACCGATTAAGAATTTTTGTATACACAAGCAAATGAATTATATGTTCTGTACAACATCCATCCAAAGTGTAGTATGTTTTTGTTGTTTTCACTCTTTAGTTTATTTTCCTTGCTCATGTTTTTCAACATGCACATATATGTATACATATGCATATGAATAAAATGGGAGAGAGAGAGAGAGAGAGAGAGAGTTTCAATGAGTTTTTGATAAAGTGAAGGCTTGATAAGCTTTAATTTAAGTGTTGTTTGAAAATATGTACAATTACTTTTAATAATAATAAAAAATCGAGCATTCTTTATTTTGTATAAGAGTTTTTAACTATTTTTTCTTGATAATGAAATAATAATAGTAGCCAGAGAATAGTTTGCAAAACTTCAACGTATTTACAGTAGTTTGTCAATGCATGTGATAAAAGGTTTAAATGTTTTCATAACGGGCGGTGAATTTTTGCTGCTTTGCTACTGCGCCATTGATATATAAGTGCATGATTTTGGATAAATTCTTTGAGTATCTCATATCGGTTTCCGCCACTTTTGCTAAACCACTATGAAAAATTTAACTTTCGCTATGATTTTCAGCTGCATTTGCTGAACGGCTGAATGCGAAAATGAAAGCTAATTATCAATTACATGACTACCCCCTGAATAGAAAAGTGAAAGCGTAATAGAAAAAGAAGAAAGCATTCTACAATTAGTAGAAATTCTAAAATTTACAAAAAATCCTAAAGAGCTTTATTTACAAACGCAAAGTGATTTCGATTTCACTTTCAGTTTTTATTAGTTTATCATTTATCTTCCATCACTACGTTTCCGTACAACTCTGCACAGCGAACTGCATTGGTTTTCAATAGACAATCGCCAGAAATCTCTGGCATTTAGAAACGAGTGGTTTTTGAGAAAAGTAACAAATTTACTTGGGATCTCGGAGTTGTTTTTTTGTAAATATTATTTTAAAAACTTTAATAATATTAATTTTTCAAGAACACATAAAGAAAACAAGGATTCGTGCAGTGGATAGTGAAAGTTACGCAGAATGAAAGAATTATTTGGATTAGGTGCCGTGTTTGTTTTTACATTAGCGGCCGTTATTGGTAAGTGCAAAAAAAAACCAATTAAAAATAAAGCTACTTTTGTGTTTAACATATTTGTGTGTTGTGTGTTTGTTAAGTCTGTCCATCTAGTATATGATATTTTGCGTATTACTATCTTAATAAATGTTTTCGTTTTTCTTTTCTTTTTTTTTTTGGAAATTTTGTGACAATTGTGTATTTTTCTACTTGTTTTCCCAGATGTGGGTGTAACGACGGCTTCACCTTTCGTCGACAATGGCAAGCAATTGCTGGGAGCTAAACAATGCACATGGGGTCCAACGTTTTGGTGCAGCAATTTAAGGTAAGTTATTGCTAACATTTTCATTTTCACAAAGAAAATGCTTCGGTCATTCAATGGCTGCCCCTAACAGCAGCATTGTAGCTGTTGGCATTGTTGCACAATCACACAAGCATTCGATTATATCCAGAATTGTGGGCATGAGTGGAATGCGACAGAAATTGCACGAAAATAATGCATTAAAGTTAAGAGAGACGAGAAAAGAGCAAAAAAGTAAATATAACTTACGAATTTCTTCTTCTTGCTTAATATTTAGAAAATCGTGAATTTTTATTTGGTCTTGTAGCGATATGAGATAAGAAGTGCAGTGAAGTCATTCATTAGGTTTGCTTTATGGGTTTTGGCTTAACAAAATAAAGAAAAAAGAAATATAAAAATTCGCGAGCTGAGATCGAACTTCGTTCTCCCTTACATATTACAGACTTCTCATAAACGAACGCATATTTTGGACTTCAGTTTCTGATCAGCAGGCCATACTTGCTTTAAGATGATGATAGATTGATGACTTACTTGCTTTTAATTCAATTAGCAGCTAAAACGTTTTCTTGCATTTGTTTTTTACTCTGTTTCGTCATTATTGCTCATTTGTATGGTGACTAATGCTGGCACAATTCTATCATTTAGCGATAAATAATGACTGCATTATAGTATAGTTTGCCTTAACAGGCTTTAAGAATTTCAATCAGAATTGAAAAACTGCTTTGTTTATTGAATAGTATAAGTTAACATAAGAACAGATTTTTTTTGCATTCAACGCTCAAAGTGTAACAAAACCATTTTTCCTCCAAACCGAATCATACGATTACTCTTATTCTTTTTTTAATTACTTCTATTTATGCACATAGATATTCACATACAGACACATACATCCAATGTATGATTGCAAGATAAGGCGAAGATTTTGAGATGGAAAAGCTAGGAAGTAGCATAAGTATTAAGTTCGATTCTTACAATAGATCTTTTTCAAGTGGACGTTGAAACTGAACTCTTTCCGTTAAGTTGACCAATGCCGTTAAACGAATATCCGTTATTTACTTTCATCAAGTATGTATGTATGTATGTATGTATGTTGCATTTCCGTAAAGTGATAAATACTCAAATTCCGATTGCACTACACTTTTAAAAGAAATTGTTGGACCTTGCAAGTGAAAGATCAAAGTTGAATGTAATTTCCTTTTCCTTAATAAGTTAAGCACCAGGCGGAATAAATTTTGGTCATAATGTACTTAAAGAGATGTGGTGGCCATAATTTACATAATAAGAAGCGACTTATTTTAAAATCTAAAGGAATAGTTTTAATACGTTTATGTAAACAAAGAGCCTACGTATTTTTATTTTTGCGATTTCGTATACGTGTACATATATGTGTATATATATATTTAGGTATATATATAATTTGTTAATATTTACATTAATATTGATTATAATGGCCATTAGGTTATTTGCTTATAATCAAAGAAATAAATTATAACCGTAAGTTATGAGAGGAAAAATTGAGAAATTTAGAGAGCGAAGACAGTAATTAGATGAGTTCGAAAGTGGTGAAAGGCATGGTAATCGTTGGCATCAAATAAGTTGAGCGTGCTCTTATTTCCGATTTTCGTCGTGGTTCCCTTAAATTTATTGCTCGATTGACTATCTATCAGGGACTCTATAAAGTGCAAATAGCTATTTTCCAGTTTTAGAACTTGATGTAATATGGCCATATCCCTCTATTCGTCCGCATGCTTAGGGTCTTCTAAAACAAAAGCGTAGCCGCAATAGTTGAAATAAAAAGCTCAAATAGAGCAATTTGTTTACGTCTCAAGTTTCAAAACGGCATGATCCGTTCAAGCTAATCCCTAAAACGGACAAAAATGAAACTAATCAATACGGAAGCGGATATTGCTCTACAACTTAAGGAAGCATGTGTCAGAAGTATCTTGGAATGCTGCTTAAACAAAGTTATAGTGGGTGTGATTTAACTCGGATAACGACCGAAACAGGCAAAAACCGAGCGTTTGCAAGTTGTAGTGCATTTAATTAAAAGAAAAGATGCTGATCGACAAGTTGCCACGACCCTACATAAGAAGAAATTTACAATTTGTATGTATTTTTTCGACATATTGGGTGCAAAAGATTTTTGTTAAGCTCAGCGTTACTTTCTAGTATTCTTGAATGCATAACGATGCAGAACAATACATACTCTGATCTTTTAAAGAGCGAACCTCTAGGCTTCTCATGTATGAATATCGTCTCAACATACTGGATATCCAAGTAAAGAGATTTCAATTTTTTCTTTTTTTTTTTCCAATTTATTTTCGCAGCACTGTACAAATAGAAAATTTCTTGCAAAATTCCATTTTAATTTCTTACTTCATGGAGTATTATGATATGTGTGCACGAACTTCGTTCAAGTATATTTTGGTTTTCTCTACTAAAAGAAAAAAATCGTTAATTTTTGGATAAAAATGATACGTTAGCTTAACACACCTTTTTTTAAATAAAAATAGCTTGCAATAGCGTCAACAGAATTTACTGTTTAACCCTTTACGCTTTCATTGCATTTCGGTCAATTTTTCGCATACAATCTCTTGTGTATTGTGCTGTTAAGAAAACATGAGACAAAATATTCAAGAGTTTATCGCAAAAATGTTTATCGCAAGCTTAGTTAAGCCACTTTGTTTTATTTATTGTTATGGTTTGTTGGATAGAACAGTTGTACTTTGTACTTCTTAATGAGAACGCAAAGGCATATCTTCTTATATCATACAAAAAAAAAAATATAAGTTAAACTTTGAAATCCTTTTACAATAAAAGTAAAGTCAGTCAAAAAAATGTATGCAAAGCAAAGTAAATAAGCAAGAAATTAAAAATTGTTCTTGCACTGTCTCTATGAAAAGCCAAAAAACAAAATCAAATCTTAAATAGTTTACAATGTGATACAAAAATCATAAATTCATTTATATGGCCAAGTGATAGTGATCCGTACGTCGTCTCGGATCAAGCTCGACGGTGTTTGTTGCTTAGCATGCTTTTATATATTTTTTAAATATAATATATTATGCGAAGGAAATCAGAACAGCTTGTGTATATCGTTATTATGCATACTCCCTTAAAGGGAAGCAGAAGCCGATTATTCGCAACTACTTTGTTCAATATCGTACGGTCAACGTAGATAACTAATTCGAATTTCAACATTGCGATTGGCCAGCTAAGATGTTTACAAATAAAAGAACAAAGTTTTGCAATTTTCATACGTTTGTTCGAAGCGAGAGATGCATCTCAGAGCAAACAAACAAATTTTAGTTCATTGCTCGTTTGATATTATCAAGAAACGTGGCGATGACTAAATCTTTCTAGTCTAACAAACGTACATTAACGTATGTACTGCTGCTGCTGCTGCTGCTGCTAAACTAGAACTTTTTGAAAATAATAAATTCAATTATTTTGTCTTGTTTTCTTTCCACAATGATATGATACTCGGGACATATTATTGTTACATAATGAGACAGTTCATTGATGTGGACAAAAATTCAATCTAAAAAGACATTTTGATGATATTTTTCTAAAGGAAGTATTTTTCTCGATAAGTAGAATAATTCTAGATAATTAAGAGTGATAGTCAATAGTGGAGTTAGTTCCATGTTAGGTTTAAGCGTTTAGCCTCTACGATGTAGTGAACATATGTTCAAATGTGAACAGTTTAAGTGATTGGAGAGAAAAAACCTTATCAAAGACTGCTTACTTGTAATTTTCCAGAATAACGATGACGATATAACCATGTTTATTATGCCTTTCAAGATTCATAATATATTTTATCTTTCTTTCTTCATTCATATTTACATGAAAATATCCAAGGAGGGTATACCCCCTTTTTGCAAGTTGTTTTAAAAAAAAACAATTATTCGATAGCAAACTTTGCTTATTTTCTTTGTAAACAAAATCTGGGTTAATATACGGCTATAGATAAAAAAATATCATCTTTCAATTACCATCGATCATAACTGCTTCCTCCTTTGCAGATATTCGTAAATGCCACCGTAAGGAACATGGCGTGCCAGAAATTCATTTGTTTTTAGTGTTTAGTAAGCAGAGGTTTTTTTTTTTTTGTTTTAAATTTAATTAATTTCGGTCAATTTATGCTTATCAAGATGAGACGATATCGCTTATCGCTTTGTCAACAAACATTTTTCATGGTTTAGAAGGCTCGGTTTTCTAGCAAGATTTTTCTCTGATTACATTTACATTAGTAAGAATGTGGTGAGAAGTGGGCTGATAAACAAAGGGCAAGTGAAATTTAACTTTGTATTCAAACAAATTTTTTTAGGGACTTGATATCATTTCAGTTATCGAAGCAGTAACGCTTTTTGCTGATTTCTATCCACTTTTTGCTTACACTATTACTTTATTTTATATTAATAATGAATGTTTAGTGCTTCGTGAAGTATTCAAAAATAAGCACTTCATTCTAAATACTAAACCAAAAGAAAAAAAAAATTGAATATTTCTGGTGTTTACACCATTAAAAGCCTACATTTTGTGTAATGTATTATAAAATTTAATTGCTCAAGATATTGTACACAGTTTGAATGCGTAAAAATCGCCTAATCAGTTAGGGGGTCGGGGCTTATAATGAATTAGTACAAGCCATACACAAAAAAAGTCAAAGAAATAAAAATTTCAAATCAAATGTTTTGATGGCAGCATGAAGTAAAAATCATTTCAGTTCCACAAAGGCAATTGCAAGCATCAGATGAGAAACTATTGATACCACCCCTGGTTTAAAGTCATACCCAACGAAGCAATTCATTTTAAATCCAGTTTTTTTTTTTTTCATTTTCTATTTTGCAGCAACGCCAAAGGCTGTAATGCTGTACGCCATTGTATACAGACTGTCTGGGAGACAAATCATGTACCTGCCGATAATGATTCCATTTGTCAGATATGCAAAGATATGGTAACGCAAGCTCGTGATCAGTTGCGCAGTAATGAAACAATGGAAGAGTTGAAGGAAGTCCTCGACGGCTCTTGCAATTTGATACCGATTAAGATTATAAAGAAAGAATGCTGTAAGTTGGCCGATAATTTTATACCCGAATTGGTTGAAGCTCTGTCATCACAAATGAATCCAGATGTAAGCTAATTTCTAATTATATTTAATGGAAAGTTTACTTTAATCATTTAAAATAATTTGTTGAATTTAAATTTTAGCAAGTTTGCTCTGTTGCGGGCCTATGCAATAATCCTGAAATCGATAGATTATTAATGAAGTATTACGGTGCTGCCTTAGAAGGTACACTTAACGAGGAAGGAGAAGACGAAGACGAAAAAGAAAAATTCAAAAAAGTTAATAAGGAGACCAAACTAGTGGTAAAACCACAAAAGCCTACGCTGACTTGTGGTAATTGTCATAATCTTGCATCGTTAATAGTTCAGAAATTCCAATCAAGCAATCGTGACGATATCCTGGAAAATATATTACATCTATGTGGTGAATTGTCTTCATTTTCGGATGCTTGTTCGAGTATAGTTCTCACCTATTTCAATGATATCCACGATCATCTTAGTAGAAATATGGATGCCACTGGTATTTGCCATTTATCAGGGACTTGTGTAGCCAGATATCATCAACACCCTGATGATCCCAAAGAGGAAGAGCCAATCGATTTAATGGCTCCCGGTAATGAGGATGTACCATGCGAATTATGCGAGCAGTTAGTACAACATTTACGTGAAGTTTTGATAGCCAACACAACTGAAATTGAATTCAAACAAGTCCTGGAAGGTTTATGCAATCAGACAAAAGGTTTTCGCAGCGAATGCCTAAGCATAGTTGATCAATATTACGACGTTATTTATAAGAATTTAGTAAATGGCTTGGATGCCAATGGACTCTGCTTTATGATAGGTATTTGCCCAAAAACTTTGAAATCATTGAACGATTACGATATCATGCCGTTATTACCGGCCATACAACCGGCTGAAATTAAAGTAACCATACGTAAAAAATTGGGTGCCAATGAGCCGAAATTCACTCAAGAAGACTTGAAGTCTATGGCTTTGCCCATTGATAAATTGATGGGAGCTGCCAATCCGGGGTTGTTAGTAGAAAATGGAGAATTGTGTACTTTATGTGAATATATATTGCATTTTGTACAGGAGGAATTAGCCACACCTTCGACCGCTGATCAAATTAAAAATACCGTTGATAGCATCTGTAATAAATTGCCGAAAGGCCTGCAAGGCCAATGTCATAATTTTGTTGATATGTATGGTGACGCGGTAATCGCGCTATTAATTCAAGGTTTAGATCCTCGTGAAGTGTGTCCTAAGTTACAAATGTGTCCCCCTAATCATGCAAATCACGAGGATATAGAGGTCTTTGCTCCGATAGCTGTTGAGAAAGCGGAAACCGACAAACCCACATGCCCTTTATGTTTGTTTGCCGTGGAACAAGCCCAAATGAAAATCAAAGAAAATAAGTCAAAGGTAACTTTTGTTTTATATAAGTTTATATTACCTTCGAACTTATTCGATTCTGTTACGTAGAAAAACATTAAAGACGTTTTGGATCATTTGTGTGGACATTTACCTCAAAAACTGAAAACCGAATGCGTCGACTTTGTCGAAACCTATTCTTCCGAGTTAATCGATAAATTGATTTCCGATCTAAAGCCTCAAGAGATTTGTGTGGACTTGAAGCTATGCCCTCAGAGTCACAACTATTTAGAAATTATGGGCCTTAGCTTTGAAGACAGCAGCGAGGAATCTGGTAAGCATTTTTATATTACGTTAAAACATAGAGTAAGGGAGACTTAACTAACTAGTTTTTTTCCTTCTTTTTTTTTACAGACTCCTCCAATAAAGTTGTAGATGATAGCGACGAAATGCCAGTGGGAATTGTTTTCCAATTAAATAATGAAGAAAGCTCTCCAAATTGCTTATTATGCGAAGAATTGGTCAAATTAGCTGAGAAACGTATGCATAAATACACCACAAAGGTAAATTGAATGTAGAGAAAGGCATATAAAAACGAGTAGTGTAACAGTTCTTTGCTTAAAGGATGAAGTCAAAAAAGCTTTAGACGAAAGCTGTGAAAAATTGCACATTGCCAGCTGGAGACCAAAGTGTCATAAGTATGTGGATAAATATGGTGACAAGATTGCTGGAATGATTCTTAAAGAAATGGAACCGAAAGTAATATGCGTCGAGTTGGGTTTGTGCATATTCAGCGAACAAGAAGATCGTAAGTGTTTCCATAGTAATTTCGTAGAATATTTTACTTTATAAGAAGCTACACAAATTAGTTGTGGTCCGTAAACGGATGTTCGATAAGTTAGTTACAGGCTGCAATTTTGCAGATGGTTTAATCGAGAATGTAAAAATAACAAGTACAAGATAGGTAAGCGCCGGCTTTGGCAAAATTCGGCAAATACCACGTTAGCATGAAGAAAAAAGAATTGAATAGTAATATGAACTTGTAGGCCAATAAAGGGACATGGCTATGGTAATCAATAGATCAACCATGTACAATGAGGGCAGGCGGTATTTGTTTAGAGGAAGAAGAAGAGCTTGCAGGTTCGCCTTAACAATTAAACGAGTCTAAATCAAACAATTAATGATTGCACAAAATACGATTGATTCATAGAAGTAATTATTTTCGTTGTCACTTTGCGTTCGGTCTCTCGATCCAGTAAAATGATCTAGCTCGGCGTTTATTATATATTTGATTTTTACAATCTATCTAAGAAGATAATAAGTAAATGTTATAGCAAGATGAGGAAACCAACAGAGGCGATTGCCCCTCAATGAGAACAGTGTGGTAAGTGTAGACTGATATTTGTTTATTTATCTTCTCACTTTATTTTAGTGGAAATCGATGAAGCTCTAAAGTACGATGTATTTGCCGTGCCCAACCATCCAAACATTATTATACAAAATGATCGTTTCGTTGGTATGTTAGCTGATCCATTGCAGATGCCCAAGTCAGCCGATATAATGCAGGAACCACCTACATGTGTTTTGTGCGAATTCGTCATGACTAAACTTGAAATGGATTTGAAAAATAAGACTGAACAGAAGGACATCAAAGATGCTATAGAGAAAGTTTGTCATTCGATGCCGAAAACTGTAATGAAAAGTTGCAATAAATTTGTGGAGGAATATGCTGACGCGGTTTTCGCTCTGCTCACTAAAATGCCACCCAAAGATGTTTGCAAAAGTTTAAAATTGTGTTTATCTAGCAGTTTTGATGACTATTTTATAACTAATGAAATTGTTGAATGTGGAATTTGTTATGGCGCCTCAATGGCTTTGTTGCCCTATTCCAAGCAACATAGCAGCGAACAAAACGAAAATCTTCCGCTCTCTGATTTGATTGCTATAGCATGCGACAATTTGCCGGCTAAATATTATGAGACAGTAAGTAGTCAATGCAGTAGTTAAAAGCTGGTTGAAAGCGAAAGTCAATTCATTGTATGATATATGTATATATAAAAATTAATTTGTTTTTGTTAGTGCTCTCAAATGGTTCACGTCTATGGCAGGAGTATAATGCGTTTGTCAGAACGGGATGAAGCAAATATTTGCGCTGAGATTGGCAAATGTTTTCAAAACGAAAAATCTTCTTCGGCTTTTGTCAAAATCACGGGTAATTTTCCTATTCACTTTCAAATCGATTTAATTCGTACGTTAACGTTATCTGAAATCTTGCAGCCTAAACTTTTAAGTTTTTACATTTGAAAGCCATATATGGATGGAGTTACAAAGAGGCAGGGGTGGAATTCTTAATTAACAGCAAGTTGTGATGACTTTATATATTTTTTTGAAAATATTTTAATCTTACAATTTTTCCAGTTAGCAAATGTGTATTTGTGAGAAGCATCTCTATTACCAAATATAGAAATTTTTATATGGAAAGTTTTATTCTTTCACATATTTTTTTGCGGTTTCACCCATGTTTGTTTAAAAATTTTTACAACTACTCTTTTTTCGATCTTTTTGTATGTAATAATGTATATGTTTGCCTCATATGTTATGTCTAGTTTTTATAAGTCACTGTAAGAAAACCGATTTTTTTGAATTTTGAAAGGCAATTTTATTGAACTTTGCTTTTCATCACTCAACATCACAACAATCAACAACAAATAAATTAATTAAGAAAAAAAAAAAAAAATATATATATATATATTTGTCGCATATTTTTGTTAGCCGTCTATCTATTGAAATGTTTGAGGATACTTTGTTAATAATCAAAGCGGATTACATGCATAGACGTAAACAATTGTTAATATATTTGTTGAAGAACGGTTTTCAGATACAAGGGCAACGTCGTTTATTATTTTCTCCCGAATTGGCCGCGGCATTCTATGATGATTTGGTCGATAGCCCCAATTTTATGATGTACGTAATTCTATTATCGAAAGGAAATTCAGAGGCTTATATATTGGCTAAAAATAATGCTGCGCAAGATTTATTAAATATAATGACTTGCTATTTGTAAGTAATTACACTTTGAGCAATCAATAAATTTCATTTATAATACATAATTTCAAGTGGCACTTCCGCGGAATTGGATTGTAACGTCCATGTAACTACCTGTCATCTCAAAGTCCAACGTGAAATAAGTTTCATTTTTCCCAATTGTAATTGCTTTAAATTCTGTTGATGATTGATGAAATCAAATTGTTTCCTTATGACAGATATTTATGAACCAATTTATTGCCCGGAAAAATTGGCATTTGGTACAAGAAATCCTATCATTAAACCGTTACTCCAAAAATTGTACGACATAACAACAGAAACCGAACCAGATCATAATAAAGTATGGAAAGTTCAAGTGGCCGATTACCTTAACAGTTCCAATAAAAATTTGCCAAGGATTTCGAATCTCGGTATTCGCACCACTCTACGCAATGTGCAAGAAAGAGCCCAACAAACCAAATTCACAACGTTTAAACAATTTAAAGTCCATCCGGGCTTGGACAGAGGAAGCGCCGCCACATTAAAAAGTCAGATCAGTGGAGGCTCCTCTGTGCACATAAGCACATCGTCATGTGTCTCTTGTTCGGATTTTGGAAGTACTGATGAACGAATACGGCACATCCATCGTAAAGAACCCTTAACTGATCTAATTAAAAAGAAGACAGCTCCGTTGACACCCAGTAGTGGCGCTCTATCGGAAACTGAGAAGGAGGAGCAGGAAGAAGGCAAAACACGAAAATTATTTCGTGATGTTCAAATGGATGTAATGAAGCAGGTCGATGTAATAAGACAAATGCTTGCAATGGGCGCTTCAAAAGAAGAGGCAGTGTTGGAAGGGGAAGTTATAGAACAGGAGTTAATAGAAGAGGAAGTCATAAAAGCCGATTTACATACACTGGAAATAGCGAAATCCGCACTAGAAGAGGTTTCTGAAAAACCTGAACTTGCAGAAGCTGTTGAAGCCGTCCGTTCCGATAAGGGTATCGCCGAGAAACCTGGAAACGGAGAGCCCGTAGTCGAACAAGCTGCGGTCGAAGGCGAACAACCTGTAATCGATAAACCTGCAGACGAAGAACCTGTTGTCCTAGAGCATGTAGTCGAGCAACCGGCAGGTGGAGAATCTGCAGTGGAAGAACCTGCATCCAAAGAACTTGCAGCGGAAGATGTACATCCTGGTCCCGAAGAGCGTGCAGCCGAAGAACCTGTTGCTGTTGCAGGCCCGCAAGAACAAGAGCATGCTGAAGAGGCTCCTGTTGAAGAATAATCGTATTCGCCGTACTTTCTTCATTTTTAGGTTGATAGAGATGTTGTGCCTTATATTTTATAAAATGTACTAACTGCAATAAAACTTGGTAACACGGTTGTAATTGTATTTTTTATGGTCGTCACAGAAGGCGGGGTGTAACAGTTTTTTTATTTTGCTTGCAAATAGCGTGTGTGTAATTCGATAGCGCAGTGTCGTCTTCACTGTTGTTATTTATTTAGGATAAACTTTTGTTGCTATAGGTATTTGGGTTGAAGACTACAGCTTCAGCTGTGGTGCGAATTTTCCTCTGACAATGAAAAGAAAGGAAAGTTTCAAATGCTAAATTTTTCTTAATTTGTGTGCACATATTTTCCACGATTGTAATATGCAACATTTCTCGTGTGAGTCGAGACGAAATCCGAACCCCCTTCTCCTATGTTCATAATAGGAATCCAGACTATCTAGGCTCACTTTTATTTATTTGTTTGCTTTTCGTCCAGTCCGTATAATGGAACTTACGGGAAAGTAAGATCTTGCATGAGATCAAAGTCTAATGTTGAGTACTGCTTTAACAAGCAGTCTAATTTTTGCTAAACTTAGGCCAGGTGAGTTAACGCACTGGATCCTCTTCCGTGCAAAGGCTCTCCCAAATATTATGCCTTTAGATGGGAACAAAGTACAATGTTTGGTATTTTATCGCGAAAATAGATGAAGAATTTTACTGGACGATATGGCAGAGGGCTCCGTCCTGGTATGTTAAAATGTTATTACTTGTACTTCTCATATAATTGAATGAAAAAACGAATAATTCAAAGAAAAAAATGTTATTTATACATTATTCAGGTTGTCGTGTTGACGTGTGAAGGGTTCAAATATAAAATTTATTTAAAGAGGTGTTTAACTAAAATTGCTGCGTATTTTATTATCGCTAAATCTAACGAGAGACATGTTCGAGAATACTCTGCTGATAATCAAAGCAGATTATATGCACAAACGTAAAATTTTGCTGAAATATTTGTTGAGGCGTGGTTTTCAGATGCAAGGTCAGCGCCATTTGTCATTTACCGTGGAAGAGGCTGCAGAATTCTACGCTGACTTAGTGGATACTCCTTATTTTATGATGCAAGTAATGTTATTGTCCAAAGGAAACTCTGAGGCATACATAATGGCCAAGAAGAATGCAGTAGAAGATATGTTGAACATATTGGTTTGCTATTTGTAAGTGCCCATAACCTCAAAGACACTTTTTGAAATGCATTTAATTAGTAATTCTCAACTTGTATGTATAATGCGCGGATTGAAGCGGGTCTTCCATAGAAATGGATCGCTATATTCATATAACAACTTGTTCTCGTAAAACCCAAAGGGAAATAAGTTACATTTTTCCCAATTGTAAGTAACTTCGCCATTATTATGCACTTTCATTAAGGCATCGTTCCATTAATTTTTCTCTTCCTTCTCGTAACAGATATTCATGAATCCATTTTTCCTTTAGAGCAAATAAAATTTTGCACTAAAGCGCATGTAATTGGGCCTATGATTCATGAATTGTATGATATTGTAACTCAAAAAGATGATAAAGATGCTAATAAGACTTGGAAAATGAAACTTGCAGAGGCATTGGAATCAAGTCATGCTGGCTTGCCACAAATTTCAAATGTTTGCAATTACAGTCCGTCACTGAATATGTTGGGAAAAGCCGTTCAAACTAAAGCAACAAGCTTTAAGCCAATCAGACTGCATCCCGGGGCAGGCACCGGTAGTACAGCCACATTAAAGAGTCATGTAATTTCATATACAACGCAAGCCACTACTTTCGATTCGAGCAGTTCTTCGTGTATCTCTTGTACCAGCTTCGAAAGTATTGAGACTTGCATGCGACAGAGTTATCGCAAAGCGCCATTAGTTGATCTAGTCAAAGCGAAAACAGCTCCTTTAGAAATCTGTGGATCGGAAAGGGAATTACAAAAAATTGAGATGGGAGAGGAGAAGCGGATTGAAATGGAGATGTTAGAAGAAGCCGAGATGAAATCAATTGGCGAAGAGGAATCTACGCATGAGCAAGACGTTTTTAGTATAGAAATATCTTCTGCTTCTAGTATGGAGATATCTTCTGGAGAAGGGGCTGCCGTCGAAGATTCTGTTGGCAAAGAGCTCGTAGCCGGGGAAAGTATTGTTGCAGAATCTACTGCCTCAGCGGCTACTATCGAAGATACAAATGGCATAGAAGCACGTGCCGAGAAGTCTGCTGCCGCCCTAGCCGTTATCGGAAAAGATGATACCGAAGGAATGGTAACAGCCTGCGCAGTTACCTAGGAATCTGCTGCTGTTGGAAATATTGGCGAGGAACCAGCAGCCGATAACCCTATTGTTGAACAGCCTGTTACCAAAGGCCTTATTACGGAGGAACCTGTTGCCGAAAAACAAGTTGTCGCAGTGCCTTCTGCTGTCCTGTCTGAACCTGTCACTACAGACGGAGACCACGCCTTCAACGAGGAAAACCAAATACCGCAAGAGGTAACTGAACAAGAACTCGCCGAATAAACAGTTGCTGACTAATGTTTTGCCTAGCGGTTTTTCATTCGCCCAATGAATATTTATTTTGTATGTATTCTTTTCATATATAATAACAGCCACTTGCGAAACCTTCCCGAAAACTTTATCTACAATTATCACTATATTAATGTCAATAAACTTTTAATATTTATAGAAGGTTGCAGTGTTTTTCAGAAATGTCCCATATTGGGTGAAAAATGGTACGAACGATTGTCAAAGATTGCGGGTGCATCGGCTCTGCCGATCTTTCATTTGTTGTAAAATTATAATTTGCCAATTGCCTACGAATATCAAAGTGGGCGTTGCAGAAGTATATATATATGTTCTTTAAAAAACATACACACAATTACTTGGCTTGGTGTACAATTCTTCACTTATATCCGTTATGCATTAGACCTCCTTGTCATATAAATGCTTATTTTTCATGAGAGTTTTCTATTCTATTCCATCATCATTCTTGATGAATCACACCGAAAAACTAAGGCGTGTATACACGCGAGTATCATGAATTCCTACTTACTTTAGAGCAGATGCCTATCATCGTAGTCCATCGATTATAAATTGTGAATGTATGGAGTTTCTTTCTACTCAGTTTCGTTTTTGTTAACAAATCAGCTTTGGTTTAATTGTTTGGAAAATTATTTACTGTTCAGGTGTTTTTCTGGTAGTACAATATTTTCCAACTTACATCTCTGTTTCTAGTGACTAATTAGATTAGCCGGATAAAACTTTTTATGTATTAATTTAATTTTTCTTAACTGTATTCAAAAAAATTTAAGTTTTCCTTAAGACTTTTTTCATCCATACTTACGATAGGAATAAAAATTATGAATTGCGGTTTTTGTCATGAAAATAACATCGGTCCACGAATAGCTCCTTTTGGGGGCTTCATATGCTCCAATGACCATTTACAGTGTTCAAAATGCAATCAGAAAAATTACGGTCAATGTGGCATTTGCGATAATATGACCAGTTTTGTGCAGATGAAAATGGCTGCGCCAACACATCATTTGGCTATAATTCAGGCAAAAATTGCCGATTTGGCTATCAATCAGCCACCCTCTGCTCCGCCCATGAACTCAAGTTCTACAGCAAACGAAATGTTTACCTCGAAAACTCCGTTTGTCGAAATCATAAGACATCCACCCTCGCACACGAGCCGTCAAGATACCCAAGTATTCGATGGCGAGAAGCAAAACGGGGGCGAAAAGTTGCCCCCATCGACGGGCCAAAATGTCGTTAAAATTGCAATAAAAGACGAGCCAGATACCTCGTCGATCGTATCTCAAAACAGCTGCAGAAAAACTTTTGCATTTATCCCGGAGTGTGATAGTGATGCAATCGCCAAGTTGGAGGGCGATTGCAAGTCAATTGAAACATTTGCCTATATACCGGATAATAATATTGAGACACAGATGGGCATTAGCAATAAGGCAAGAGAACAAGATAAAGAGACGATAAATCATCCTCATCGCCCAGTTCGGGACGGCTATACAACTAGTGAGAGCACGCAACGAATGAATATTTTTGTATTGGACGATGTAGGTATATAGTCTTATCTTTGGCTTAGATATCTCAGAAACACTCATTAGTCTATTTTTGGTTGTAGGAGCTTGAAGATGCCATCATTGACACTTCGGAAATACGTTTTATGGACTCGGCGGAGAGTCTAAAAAGTCTCTATCCAACCGGTATTTCGCAATGTACGAAAAATTCAATAGGATGTGAAACCACAAACTCGCATATATCCAATAAAAGTTACGATTATGATCACCGGGCGGCAGATGGTTTATCGACGAAAGCATTACTCGATTTTGAGGCTCAAAATACTGCGAAAAGCGGCGAAGTTGTTGAGAATTATTTGCGCTCATATGGTCCCATGACATATTCCAAATATCCCATTTGTAATTGTCAAAATGTTCAATGCGATCTTAATGCGAGAATGCAGTGGACGGAGAAAACAGCACAAGACGGTGCAGTCAGACAGATGAAGTCAGCTTGCGTTTCTACCGAATCAGATCCCAGTTTGAGATCAGCAAATGTACGTCCGCCGCTTGAAGTAATTGAAGTAACATTGCCAGCGAAATTTCCAGCGCAAGAATTTCTCGTGATGCGTACGATGGGTGTCACAAAGCCTGACTCTGATGTATTGTCGCAAACGGGTAAAACTGGACGACCTAATTTAGATATGCGCATGCAAAAGATTTTGGAAACATTTCAAGAAGATCCACATCTTAAGCTAAAGGAAAGTGACAAACATGCTAAGGGAAACCTCATAAAAGTGCCTGCATCAAGTGTGCAAGCTAAGCCACCAGCTCAAATAAGTTATGAAGCGAAGCCACCTATAACAGATTCGCAAAATCAGATCTCTTACGAACTGACTGAATCCGCTGGCCAAATGAATTTGCTTGAAAAGAATTCTGTGCTGCTTATGCATCTTCCAAATGTGCACAGAGCCTACTACAATCCAAGCTTGCCATTAGTTGTACAGTCATGCAATCGGGAATTGAGTCCTCAAGATCCGCCTCACCCGCAATATCAACTTATTACTTGTTCTGCGGCCGTAGCCCAAGAGCTGTTAAACGTAAAGGCACGATTTTTGAGTACAAAACCGGTGCCAGCTAGCTTAGTGAATATACTGCGAACACCAATCCGATGCCCCGAGTCTAGTTGCCAACGGATGACCTTTGTTTCCGATCTCAATAAGCATTTGGTAATCGATCACAATTACCTACCTATGGAACGTATAACACCTTTTCAAGCGAAGAGTTTCTTCCTCGATCCCCGAATATCTCGTTGCGGTACTACCAAAAGTCACATATTGTATTTGTTGCGCGATAAAATTACTGATTTGGGGGTCAGTAAGTATAAAGATTTCCTACCGCTGGTAGTCATGAGTTCACGAATAAACCTAGCACAAATTTGTTCGCTAAATGAAAATGAGCATGGCGAGCATATTGACATTGCTAGGTCTACCGAGTTCCTTCTAATTTGGCTTACTGGTATAGCACCGGAGGATTCTCCCATTTCGGTTAGCTTAAGACTAATGTGTTAATCAAATCTATATTATAATTTTCTGTATTAGGTTAGCGTTACGGTTTGGGCGAATTCGGGCGAAACCCCAAAATGTCATTTAGTGTATTCAGGGGAATTGTATCCGATACGAAATTCCCAAAAGGGCATTGATGTTTTTAAAAGTGGTAACATGCTGATGTTGACCGCTTTGCAACTGGATCTGCTGACTGAAGGAGGGACGCAAATGATTAACGCACAGATCGTTGTCCACTAAGCTAATCGACATTGGATAAAAATCATAGCCGCTGAATGTAGAAGAGAAGAAGTAAGTACTTTTCTTCGCCTCTTTTTTGTTCTCGAACCCATGCGTCTTCTTTCTCTCCCCCCTCCCTTTAGATAAATATGGAATTCCGAGCTCGGCTAGATTTGAATGAACGATGATATTTTGGCATAAAAAGAAATCTTTAATGTTTTGGATGTTCAAACTCTCGTGTTTTTATATATATGTGTATATTTATCTATGTACTATCTTTCATAAATTATAAATCAATTCAACTTAGATTCATTGAAGTAACTTAAAAACCGTAATAGGGTCATAGAAAAAGCATAGAAAATATGCTTTCAGAAAACACTATCAGGCAGTGAATGCAAATTAATGGAAGCGGGGCATCATGAGCGCTGGTATGTGCGCCATCAGCATTATTTATCTAATTGAATTCTAATGGCCACTGGGAATGGAGACGTAAAATTAAAAAAATGGTTCAATCGTTTAAAATTGTTAGAAAAACCCTAAGGCCCAATTCAAGATCGGGGCAAAACATACAATTGTACTCTAGACCAATTATGACAACAATATATTATTATGTTTGCGCAGATGTAAGTGCCGTTGAGAGAAGTTTAAAATCGATTTCAATATCGGGGTAATTAGAAGCAAAGTCCTTCAAAAAGTCGTTGTCCTTTGGATGAAATGCCAAATAGTTTTATGGAATTCTTGACATTACATTATATGCAAAGGTCATTTTGCCAGTTTAAAATGGTCGGCCTTACCTGACTAGAACGTTTTACCTCTTCTTGCCACACTGTCCGTACAGGAAAGTACAAATTTCAACGTTTTTGCTTATGATTATCTAAGATCAAGTTAAGATGTTAAATAAAAAGAAGAAGAAGAAAACGTAACGAAATCGGATTAAAATACAATATTTGAAAAGGTAGTCTTAGACAACGTTTGAAATATTTTAAAACTTAGATGGCGGCATAAGTCGAAAAAGTGAAAATCATATGTAAAAATGCTTCGTTTTCCTTATTGGGTTAAATTTGTTAACAGCATAAGTAAAATTTGTAAAAGTTGTTAAATTCAAATTGTTACACGTATTCCATTAGTGCTAAATTTCTTGCGATGTGGGAGAATACTTTATTAATAATTAAAGCGAATTATATGCGCAAACGTAAAATTCTTTTGAAATATTTATTGCAGCGTGGCTTCCAAATGCAAGGATCGCGAAGTTTGTTATTTTCTCCTGAACACGCTGCCGAATTCTATAAAGATAGGACGGACGACACTGACTTTATGGTTTTGGTGATCTTATTGTCTAAAGGCATTTCGGAGGCTTTTGTGCTAGCTAAGGACAACGCTGTGCGGGATTTGGGTGATATTATGTGTTGTTACTTGTAAGCACCCATGCACTCTACATTGCCACCCATTATCCCAGCTCTTGCTAATAATGATTCGTATACATTTTGTGTGATTCCAGCGGTTCTTCCAGTGAAATGGAACGTATGATTCATGTTACAATGTGTCCCCATAAAGCTCAACGTGAAATCAGATACATATTTCCGAACTGTAAGTAATTTCTATATAGGTTTCTAATATTTAATTTATGCATTCCTTCCTTCATATTAGATATTCACGATCCAATTTATTGCCCCGAACATTTAAAATGCTGTAACGACGAATCTTTAATGAGACCCATGATCAGTAAATTATATGATATCATAAAGGAAGATGATGGGAAAAGCTTTAAAGTATCCTGGAAAACACAACTAACTGACGAACTAATGTCAAATCATGAAACTGTAGGAACAATTACAAATATCTCCTCTTACAATCCAAAAGGCATTGCTGAGACTACACAGACTAAGGAAACATCTCTTAAATGGGAAGACGAACGTCATACATTATTAGAAACATTATCAGTCTCATCCGGCTTAAGTGTTAGTACTTCGTCTTGTTTATCTTGTTCGCCCTTTGGAGATGACGAGAAATATGCGAAACAATTTCATCGCAAGACATCGTTGGTTGATTTGATTAAAGCTAAGACAACCCCGTTGAAACTACCTAGCAGTAGCAGAAGTACTTCTTCAATGAAACCAATCCGTAGAAAAGTCCAACGCAAAGAAAGGAAAGTAACGGACGCTTCGCACTTTAGTTTGGACGTTGTAGATGAAGAATCCTTGTCGGACAATGTGGATGCAGATAATTATGGAGATGAACATTACTCCCAATTCGATGCAGAGTCTGAAACCGGAGCACAGTCTGAATTTAAGCGCAAATTGAAATCACAACCTCCTACTGATTTGCAAGGTGGCACTAAGGCAAAAGCAAAGAGTGAATTGGACGGGAAAGCTCAATTTGAACCCATGCATAAATCTGCGTCTGAAGCTCAATCTGAACTTCGGCCCGAACCTCGATCTGAGATTCGGCTAGAAGGTAAGACTGAACTCGAGGAAGAAATTCAATCGGAACCTGAGCATGTATTAAGACCTGAACTAGAGTCTCAACCCCAGCTTGGATTCCAACCGGAGACTGAGCTAGAAGCTGAGTCGGAACTAGTGGAGGAAGTTAAATCGATACCTAAGCATATATCGCGGTCTGAACTACAGTCTCAATCTCAGATTGAATTTCCACCACACTCCCCCCCGGAAGGTAACACTGAACTTGCAGAGGACATTCAATCGGAGTCGAAGCATGCACTTGAGGGTGCTCCCATCGAATATCATCTGGACGAAGAAATAACCGACGAAGAGTTCCAGTAGTTAATTGAGAAATAATTTGTCCCTCACTAAGCATCCTAAATAAGCAATAAATTCATCTCTTCGATCTACAGCTTTATTCAGGCTTCTTTAGTATTTTTTCGTGAATTCCTTAAGAGATGCAGCTACTGAGCTACGTCTAGTTTAATATAAATTAGGAAAAGTAGAAGTAGTCGTTTTGCTTCGTATGGCAAATATGTCTTAAAACACGAACCGCATTTAGAGAAACATTTAACCTCTGATCTTCCATAGCATGCTGTACAACTTTTAAAAGACTCGAATGCGAAATATTCAAAAAAGAAAGGTAAAAATTTTCAATGTTGCTCAGCTCAATCGATATTTCAATGGATTAGAAACTATACCTTACGAGAAAAATATTCTTTCGAGCGATCACTTTGCCAGCAAGGTAGTAAACACTGATTATTGCAATAAATAGGACCCGGCTAAAAATACATGCTTAATACGACCGAAAGTGGAAAGAAATTGAAACAACAGAGCAGGTCATCATTGCAAAATGTTTTGATAGTTGGTCAACTGATATGTCCGATATTTTTAAGTAGCTAACTGTAATGCAACATTTCACAAACTAGATCTGTTGCATCTTTTGCCCGAAGGGATATAAGAAAATTACGTAAAAATTTTAAGTAAACAAGAAAACTGCATTTAACACATTCAGAGTGGAAAGCGAAATTTCTTATTAGCGCCTAGTTTTGGACCAAGCGTTAGCTTTCAAAATGAAAAGTGCAAAAATAACGAACACTTAAAACCGAAACATAAACATCTTGTTAGCAATGGTATGCACACCATGCATGTTAAACAGTCGAAGTGAATGATTCGAGAGACAAATAATTTAATTAAAACATTAAATTATATCAAAATGGATTTATTTAACAATTAAGAAAACGAAAAAAAAAAAAAAAAATATATATATATATATATATTAATGACGAAAATATTTTGGATTATAAATGTAAACTAAACGAAACACTATTTCCTACAAGTTAATCAGCGCAAACGCGGAAACACAAGTGAGCGTATTTCGATATGAGCGAATTTTATAGAGTTGGACAAGAGAGGAGACAGTACATAGTACAACAGTGGCAGCATAACCCAGCCATACTGGGCTCGTAAGGTAAGTGGTTTTACAAGATGCGTTATGTTGTTATGTTGCATGGCAGCAAAATGCAGTGTCGTTTCGCGATATGCTCTGGCAGTGATAGCGG
The DNA here is from genome assembly GCF_014805625.2 of Glossina fuscipes. Lineage (NCBI taxonomy): Eukaryota > Metazoa > Arthropoda > Insecta > Diptera > Glossinidae > Glossina > Glossina fuscipes. The sequence goes on from NW_023998417.1 coordinate 12,515,100, forward strand.
TAAAGCGCAATGTTAAGTATCATTTAAGCGTTTGATATATCAGTCAAGACCCATATTTCAAGGCAAATTAATGGCCTGTAAATGTGGGCCGCATTAACAATGGAACTTTTATTTTCAGTGTAAACTTACAAAAAGCATTACAAGTCAACCGTGCGGTTGCTGCTTTTCATCACAAAAAACGCCAAAAAAAAAAAGAAAAATTCTACTCTTTTTACAAAAAAAAAAAAAAAAAAAAAAAAATAAGAAGAAAACATTAAATTAATCCGAACGGATTATGTTTGTGTATGATTCTTGCATATATAAATAAGAAATAAAAATGTGTATATTTTTGTTCTTTCGGAAATGTGAAGAACAAGTTTTCCAATCTTAAAAATCTTAACGTATGTGAATAACGAAAAAATGTATTGAATGTAACCCTTCCCACTCCCCCGCAAGAGCTGATGATGAATAACGTTAACATTGTTAATCATTGTTACGCTTAATTGAATTAAAGTTTAATGTCAACAAGTGATAACAAGGAAGTGAAGGAATTTTTTTTTTTTTTTTTTTTTTTGCAGAGAATGAAAAAATTTTTGTTAAAAAAATTTATCATTAGTATCGGTTGCAATATTGATTTTTCCCAAGGTTGTGAATTGGTCAGTGTTTTTGGGTTTTTCCTTTTTTCGTGCATATACGCTTATATGTATATATATATATATATGTGTGTGTGTATGCGTGTGTGTGTATGTATATGTTCTGATTTTCCGCGAAAATTCATGTTTTTCTTCCATAAACAATTTCATGTATTGTTTTCTCCTTTCTTACTCCACACCTAAATACGTGCAGTCACGTCCACTCGTCTCTCATCTCTCATGTTATGAGCACATATTCTAATCGGCTCTTATTTCAAATAGAATATGATGAGGAGAAATTATAAAAACTTGTTTAAAAGCCGAGAATTGCATTCTTTATCGCATAGCTTTACTATGCATTCTAATTTCAAATTCAATATATTTGACGAGAGAAAGCACACAAAAATTTTCGCTCAATATTTTATTTACTCTTCTCAATTATGCAACAATTTTATGCAGGTCCTTTACCAGGCGGTATCCTAAGTTCATCGAAAATCATGTGACATGCTTAAGACTCCAATCCTAGAGAAACCTAATAAAAGATTTCGTGGTTTGTTGACAAACATGGAAGACTGGGTGCATAAAATATTTAGCTAAAGAGGGATGAGTTCTAAGCTATGCTTGTTAATACGATTTTTTTAAATCAGCAAGTTCATTACGCTAACTGTTGAATCGAACGCCTTCAAAGTATACATTCACTGACGGAAGACTGGCATGTAGCCCTCTCGTTGTTTTCATTCGCAAGTAGAACGAATAGAAATATGCGTTAGATTGAAGAAGACTCTAAAACCAAAGATGTCCAACTGTGGTTTGCTTTGTTCCCAAGATCGTGCCACTATACCTCTTTTTTTTTTTAATCACAAATTACTCATGTGATGCGTGGTGCACGTGTAACACGCTGGTGATCAGAAATTAGTGGGGAAAGAGAGAGGGAATGGCTGATTGCGCGCCGATTCGCTACAGAGTGATTTTAATTTTGGCTTTCTTACGACCAAAAGGATGTCTTCGGCACAATTCAAACTTATTTGTCGGCATAAAATTTTAAAAAACAAAGTTTCTTCCACATATAGAGAAGGTCAAGCGTGTACATCTTATCAAAAGATAACAAAAAATCGATAATACTTCCATTGAAAGTGAAAGGTGTCAAAAGATTCGTGATCGATGCCGCATATAATGAGCCTTTCGTTTTGTTGTTACTTCCAGTGTGTGTATGGATTATTGTCGATACTGAAATTGTACAGTGCGGGTACGTGATGATGTTAACACTGACACATAATGATAATAAAATGAAGCGCCACAATCCATTGCCCTATAAGTGCGATACGCTGTGAAAAAGAATTAGAGATATTTTGCCTTTCTTCCCTAAGAAAAATTTGCGAGAAAAAAAATTAGCCGAATTTTTGTTATTATGTTTACTTAAAAAGCATACAAATCAAAAGCCGAAAAGCATCAGCAATAATAGAATTAGTTATGTTGAATACTACCGGCAATCAGCAGCAACAATCACAACAACAACACCAGCAGCAACAACAACAACAACAACAACAACAACAAACAACGCATCATCTCATCAATTTCAGTACGCAGCATTACGATGCAAATTTGAATTTTGCTACATTTGCTGAACTATGTCGACTATGCTCGATACGTAATGGTCCCGCCAAAATTCACTTATTTGAAAAAGAAGCTGAACAACGTAATTTGATCTACAAATTGCGCTTACTGATGCCGGTTAATGTAAGTTAATTTGTTAGTGCGCTTTCAAGTTGTTGTTGCAACGTTTTCAATTCTTTTTTTTTTTTTTGCAGATAGCTAAAGAGGATTTTTTACCTAAGAATATTTGTGAACATTGCGTGCAAAGAGTGGAAGGTTTATACGAGTGGCGGCAAGCGAGCATACAAAACGAAAATATTTTAAGAAATTATGCCGATTCGATGAGAGCTGTTACCGCCACCATTAATTTTCAAGTAAATATTTTCATTTAATTTTTTAAAGTAATAAGTAATTTATTGTCGGTTCAAGTGCGGTTGTCATGTCTTGCTTCTGATAAGTTTCAAGTCCGAAAACAGGTCTGCTTTACCGAACAATGTTTAAAATAATATTTTTTAAAAGCTTCATGTAATAATACCGTGATTATAAACGTAAGGAAGGATTCCAATTTGATGGCTACAAGGCAATGTCTGATCTGTGAGGCTTAATAAGGCACATTTAAATGATTATTCTGCGCTGAGTTATTATTGTCTCTCTCTCTCTCTCTCTCTCTCTCTCTCCCTGTCTCTCTCTTAGCCTTTTCCCTCGAATATATCATTTACCTCCATTTATTTAATTGAAAAGATTGATTATAAAATACTTGCAAACATAAACAT
>NW_023998417.1:12518476-12519312 GCF_014805625.2 Glossina fuscipes
CAACAACAACAACAACAACAACAAACAACGCATCATCTCATCAATTTCAGTACGCAGCATTACGATGCAAATTTGAATTTTGCTACATTTGCTGAACTATGTCGACTATGCTCGATACGTAATGGTCCCGCCAAAATTCACTTATTTGAAAAAGAAGCTGAACAACGTAATTTGATCTACAAATTGCGCTTACTGATGCCGGTTAATGTAAGTTAGTTTGTTAGTGCGCTTTTAAGTTGTTGTTGCAACGTTTTCAATTCTTTTTTTTTTTTGCAGATAGCTAAAGAGGATTTTTTACCTAAGAATATTTGTGAACATTGCGTGCAAAGAGTGGAAGGTTTATACGAGTGGCGGCAAGCGAGCATACAAAACGAAAATATTTTAAGAAATTATGCCGATTCGATGAGAGCTGTTACCGCCACCATTAATTTTCAAGTAAATATTTTCATTTAATTTTTTAAAGTAATAAGTAATTTATTGTCGGTTCAAGTGCGGTTGTCTTGTCTTGCTTCTGATAAGTTTCAAGTCCGAAAACAGGTCTTCTTTACCGAACAATGTTTAAAATAATTTTTTTTAAAAGCTTGATGTAATAATACCGTGATGTAAGAATACCGTGGAAGGATTCCAATTTGATGGCTACAAGGCAATGTCTGATCTGTGAGGCTTAATAAGGCACATTTGAATGATTATTCTGCGCTGAGTTATTATTGTCTCTCTCTCTCTCTCTCTCTCTCTCTCTCCCTGTCTCTCTCTTAGCCTTTTCCCTCGAATATATCATTTACCTCCATTTATTTAATTGAAAAGATTGATTATAAAATACTTGCAAACATAAACAT
>NW_023998417.1:12519412-12560923 GCF_014805625.2 Glossina fuscipes
AAAAGATTGATTATAAAATACTTGCAAACATAAACATACAGTAAAAGAAAGAAAGAATGCCATCAAGAGCTTTATCTTCGTTCAAAGCAACAAAAGCTACCATCGTACTAACAATTTATATCTGGCGTATATCTTTTTATGTCAATTACAAACGCAAGAAACTTTTTCCTGTAAATTAATGCGCTGTTAACAAAACTCATGTGCTTCGCTAAAAGAAAAAACAAATCACATAAATCGGGAAATTGACGCCTTCGTCCTGATAACGAATTTATGCAAATTCGACAGGTTTTTATATGAACATTGTTTTTGGTGAGGCAATCTTTTTGTTATCGTACGTTTGTTTATGTGTCACTCTTACACGATTACGGCTATAAATATAGACCGCTTAGTGTTTACAGTTACGTCATGCGTAGATTATGAATAAATTATTGGCAAAAAATAAATAAAAACACAATTTTTAGTTTATATCATTTTGCGTTCGTTCCATGGCGAGTACAGTTTCTTGCCGTTTTCTATTTTTTCGGCAGAAAATTCTTTTCTTCTCCGCAAGAAATTGTATTTAAATGCTTATATAAAAATTTGGAGAATTCAAGTTGAAGTTTTTTGACGAGTGAATGGACGCTTAACCGTGTTTTGTGCCCAAATCCATCAGCACACTAGATTTGTCAAAGCTTATGTTAGTGCTTCTACGCTATGCTTCTATAAAGTATGCTTGCATCGGATATTATTTGTATATATATAAAATATTCTCAATATGTCAATATGAATCACAAAATAGATTTAGCCATGTCTGGTCGACAGTTTTCCGCTAGAAATTATAAATTATCCGCCGGAGCAGCCGAGAAAGTGAGAATCGGGACTATCAGGTCAGTGTCCGCGGGTTCAAATCTGAAGCTGTGCTGAGCAGTGAGTCGGCAAAGGCATAACACTTATTGATTGGGTATACGCCTACTAGGCGGCGAACACCCACTCCCTATTTCTATCTTTCTATCTCTTTCCCCACTTCTAGGGCCCATTCCCTGAGTAGTTTACTAATACTTTTGTCTTAATATTCATTACTTTATGAAATCGCCAACAGGTTGAACTGCTGTGCACAGATTTTTTCATTTTGATTTCTCAAGCTATTTAATGAACTTTTTATGTTACCCTTTTTTCACAATTTTTTTCCTAACTTATACGTGAGGTTGTCCTTTTCATTGCTACATTGGTTTCTTACACACATATCGAATTTTGCATTTGAAAAACCCAGTGGAGATCAAAGAACCGAATAGCATTCAAAGGGATTGAAAGCATTTCTAATTAACATTTATGGATATGCTGAAAAAAGAAAAAAAATATTGATTTATTTGTTTCAATTCCGTTACGTTTAACAAAAACTTTACTCAATAATCTTTGTATTAGGCTGAAAAAAAATAATTTAAAAAGCCGAAGACATACCCTCACATAACAATCACGAATGGCTCACAGAAAAGAAGCGAAACAGGAAAAAAAAAAAAATTTGAATGTAAACACAAAGATACGACAGTGCATTTTATAATTAAGGCCCATTTCTAATTTCAAAATACCCAAGATATTGACGAGCTTTTACATTGTTTTCCCGGGCAATTATAAAAGATGTGCTTAGATTAGGCAATAAAATGTTTAAAAATCTCGCGCCTAAAAGTAGACAATTATGTTTTTTCCAAACGCATGAATTGTTTTTGTGCAGATTTGGATTAGATAATCTTATTTAAACTAACTATCGTATCTATTCAACCCTTTGAATTCCTAAACTTTTAAGTTTGATAGTCAGCAGATAGATAAACATGGTCTTATTGCCTCTGAGTCGGAAAATTTACCAAAAATCAGAAATTTATGCAAGTCCTCGAAAGTATTTCGGACAAAATAATTTATATAATCGTCGGCATATAACACAACAGTCACGATTAAGATAGCTTGCCGGTATCCTTTAATTATAAAAGCCATCGTAGTTTGACAAGATATTTGTATTTACATAAAATTTCAGTCGTACATTCTCATTTTGTGCTTCTGGTGTTCGATTGCACCCCCGTTTCGTATTTTGAACGTTTCAAGCGACACTGAGCATTAATTTTAATGCGGAAAAGCAGCAAGCAGCAAGCAGCAAGTAGCGAGCAGTTTTTTGCTTCTCTTGTACGCATTCTAATTAGAAGCTTTTTTTTATTGTATTGGTTGGTTGGTTGGTTGGTTGTTTGGCACTCATTATAGAGAATCATATAAATTCGGAAGTTCATACAAGTGCACAGTAAACAATCGAAATTTTGAGTACAAGCAAAACACACATTCATATTCATTTATACAATTGAATTGAAAATGTCGGATTTAATGGCAACAACAATACGAAAGAAAAACTGAAATGAATATATTAATTCGTTCTCAAATAATGAAAATCGACGCAGTTACCGACAAAAGCAATACAAAATTCGAAACAATCAAACAAACAGCAAAATATATAGACATTCGTCGTCTCAAAAATGAGTAACAAATCAGTTTCACAATACATACACAAACAAAAGGTGCTGAAAAAAATTCATTCCAACAAAGTATACTTTGCGGGTTTTAGCGAAAAAAAAAAAAATAAAAAAAAAAATTAAATAAAATAACCAAAAAATTCAAGTAAACTTATATACATTTTCTGTGCTCCCCATAAGAGTCTATTGTTTCTTGATTTTTTAATATATTAATTATCTGTTGTACAAGTTTGTCTGGATTTAATAATAAAAAAAAAAAACCAATAAATAATATTTTATGAAAAATTTGGTAATTTTTTTTTTGTTTTTGTTTTTTTGTTTGTTTCTTGTTAATAATTAATTAACAATTAATTATATTTTCTATGATTTAATAAAAGTAAAGTAAATGCGGTGAAAAGCAGGTGTAGAGAAAATTATCTAAAGCAAGAGTGCGCGCGCGGGGAAAATCGATTCATTTTATTTTATTAGAATGAAATGCAAATTTCGAAGCAAAGTAAAGAGATATTGAAGAATTTTTAATTTTTCTTTTGTAATAAAATTAACTTTTTTATTAAAGAGTTGAAATTCTAATGACGTTTGTGATGTGACGGTTGCAAAGTGTAATCTAAAGTAATCGAAAAAATGTTAAGCCTAATAATAATAATAAGGATAATTGCTTAGAATGAAACGATTCGAAATGGTGGTATGAATAAGCGAGTGCGTGAACATTGAAGACTCGATGTATCTTAGATTACCTAATAAAAAAAAAAAAATGGTTCAGAAAAATTGTAATTTTTCTTAAAGAACTTGTGGGAAAAATTGAAATTAAGAACTCTCGGGTGAATCCATCGTTTTTATTGACGATGGATAGGTCAGCAATTCGATCAGGACCATTTTCAGTTTAAACTTTTATGAAAGCTATTTACCTTTCTGGACCTGGTCGCCATAAGCGCTTCCGAATATAACCCCGGAAATTAATTTAAGGATGTCTGTGTGTTTCACATTTCGTTCTCCACTTTCTCTGCTTCAAGTATAGGTATCCAGACATACATAAACATGTGAGCGTGTCTTTTTCACGGACGTAGTAGCAGCAGGCTCCCAATTGGTGGTCCTAAGATATTCGGAAAATACCACTCTGATTACCGTCAAGTGGATCGTGATGGATTGTTGACAAATATATATTCTTATATAAAGCGCCCGTACATCTAGATCTAGGGTAGATCTTTCAATGGCCATTATTTGGGCTTTACAGTTTAGTAAATATAAAATTCGATGCCAGAGTTCATTAGTCAAAAATTTTTCGTTATTTCTCTTGCTCTGGCGATTCAATTCATTTGGTTCTATGAAAAGAAATAAATAAATGAAATATCCGATTAATGCAAGTGTAAGCATACTAACATCTGCCCAAGCAAAAGCTTTTTATAATTTTACTGCTGGATATCATATCTTTTGTGAATTCATTTTATTAGCACAAAACGGTGCGAAGAAGTGCGTAAACTCTTATCATTTAGCGATAGAAGTGGTGTATTCCACTCAGAATCCTCAACGCAGAATCTTTGCACTTGAAGCTCACACTATGTGCCGTTAAAACCCGGCAAACATAGAAAACCGAAAACAAGTCTCAACATAAAAAGAAATACATAAGAAATGCTTTCGCATAAAGTGCAAAAAATTGAGTGAAATTGAAATTAAAAAAAAAAAAAGAAGAATTTATCACTTTTATAAAGACAATGAAAAAGCTTTCGAACACGAAGAGGAAGAGATTGGATGATAAACTAACATTTTAGCGGTTAAATAATAAAATTTCTCTCTCTCTCTCGATGAATTCGAGGGGGTTGCAATGTTTCATTTTCATTTCGGTTATGGCTGAGCGAGAGAGAGAGAGAGAAAGAGAGAGAGAGAAGAAGAAGGTTAAGATAGGTTTCAAGCATTGTATTGTTATTAGAATGATAAAAAAGTGTATATAAATATAGTAAAAAATTTTAATTATAATTAAATCATAACAATAGTGTAACTTTTATTGCTTTGTTGTTTTCTAGGACGGCACAGTGAATATGGATAAAATGACGGTAGCGCAGAAAAATGCATACTTGGAGGCGCATATGGCTGTTCAACAGCAAATGGCTCAGGCGGCTATACAATTTAAGCAACAGCAGCAACAACAGCAACAGCAACAGCAACCTTGTAATACCAATACAATTGTAAGTGATTATCAACAACAGAATTCACCTAATGCACATAATAACAATAATAATAATAATAATAATAACAATAATAGCAATGCAAGTCAACAACAACAGCAACAACAATTGCAACAACACTATGCCAGTACTATTAAGGTACCACAAATCAGTTCCTCAAGCTCAGCCGGTAATGAGAGCACGTTTACGGTACCCGACGATGTGGGTATGGGCTTTGAAGGCGGCGTTCGTGTGCTGCAAAGTCTGGGCAGTTGGTCATCGGATAATGTTACCTATAATATACCTAAACCGAATTTGATACCGTTTACCGAACCATATGTTGAGGGTGGCTCTATGCATCCGGCCAGTCGTTTAAAAGCACTCCAACAGGTACAACAGGCATCGTCGGGGGTTCGAAAAACAAATCCTTCAAAAAGTATATCACAATGCAATATATCATAACTGATAACTGATTATCAAGAATAATTGTACTAACTACTACTCTTAGGTACGAATAAAGCATTCGAGTGCAGTGTTTGCGGCAAAGGTCTGGCGCGAAAGGACAAACTTACCATACATATGCGTATACATACCGGCGAGAAGCCTTATATTTGTGAAGTATAATTTTTTGTACCCGACATCTGCATAGATGTCTAAGATTAGTCTTCATTACTGATATACTTTTCCTTTCTCATATTATGATTGATAGGTATGTAATAAAGCTTTTGCTCGACGCGATAAACTTGTCATTCATATGAACAAATTTAAACATGTTACGCCTACAAATATTGCTCCGCTTGGTAAACGTCTTAACAATTTGGTTAAGAAGAAAGAACCTGAACCCGAAGACAATAAACAAAATTTAGAATTACAATTACAACAACAGGCCGTTCAGGTAGCTACGCAAAATATAATCGTCCAAACTGCGGGAACTCAGCATAATGCGACTGGACAAACCACCGCTATACCCGGTATTATTATACCACATCATCATCAACAGCAATTATCATGGACTTGCGAATTATGTGGACGTATGTTCAATAATCGAGACGAGTGGACATTGCACGCCAAAAGTCATCTGGAGGTGAGAAAATGTCGGTTGATATTTTATACACACTTTGACAGTTAAAGCTTCAACTGTAGTGGCGAAGCTTGATATTATTTCATTGCTTAAGTTGTACTCTTCCTATTTTTACTAAGAGTTTCGGTTTTTTTCGGTAACAATTTCTTCTCTTTTCGTTCGCACATTTTTTCGAATTGCGTTTTCCAAGCTATTGTTAGAATCGTTTTATTAGCAGAACATACTCAGTAGCAATTTTTTCTTTTTTTCCAGTATTGACACCAGGAACAAATGAACGAGCAAAACAAAACAAGCAACAAAACGACGGTTATCGCCAGTCAGGGTGACTATCAATTGGAACCGAGTAACCAAAATGCGAATAATAGCAACAATGGTAGCAATATTAGTCGGGACGAAAGCTTACATCGCAAAGAGAAAATAATAATACAAAATCAAATGTTTATTAACGTGCAGCAGCAGCAGCAGCAGCAGCAACAACAACAACAACAACAACAGGTGCAACAGCAGCAAACAACCGCAGAAGTACAAACAACTCAACAACAGCAGCAGCAACAACAACAACAACAACAGCAAGTGGTAAAAAGACAAGTTCGTACACTTACTTGTTTCTGCCATATTGTGTTGTACTTGTACCGTATAATGTGTGTACTGCCTGTCTGTATGTGCATGTTATGATACAATGTTCAGACATGAACCAAAATTCAAGCATTGAGCCGGCGCCATACGCTCCTAGATCGCAAATTTATTTTGGATTCCTAAAATAATGAATAGTTTCCACAATATTTCTCTCTCTATTCCTTAGCTTACTATCCTTTAGGCTAATGCCGACATTTTCAGGCCATTTCCAAGCTATTGATTGAATTAATTCGATAAAAACTCAATGCAGAAAACGTCTCATGAAATAAACAGAATAATATCGTCAATTGTAAAGGCAATAAGAACTGATATAGCAAGAAGAAGAAGACAAAAAAAAACCAACTAGTTTTACAAATACTAATGAGAAACGATTTATTGCAAGACCAAGGACAGCAGCATTGACAGCAACATTGATAAAATGATATAAGAATTTAAAACATAAAGAGTCTAATTGAAAAGAAAAATATTCCAAACAGAAAAATATTACACTATAGGCCTATACATACATACATAAATAACAGGTCATTAACTTCATAGTTTATTCACTAATACGATGTTTGTACATATAGAGGTAATCATCTTTAAAAAAAATTATTTTTTTTTTTCGTTTTATTTTTTATGCATAGATTGCCAACTTTATTGCTAACTCACCGACCGCAGCTACTTATGTACAGGCTCAGCTGAACAACATCAACAGCCTGAGTATGACAGCAACGGATCAACAGCTTTCGTCGGGTACAGTAGCGGCAGTAGCGTCTGTAGCGACAGCTACGGTTAGTGGTTTACCAATAGTCACCTATAATGGCAATCAATATTGTGTAATCACTCATACGGGTGATGTAGCGGCAGCCATGGATAAGCCTGAACTACTTCAAGTCACCACCGATAAAGAAGGCAAAACCAATTTCGTATTGATGTCGCCACCGATGCAAATGCAAAATCCTAACGGAACAGTAAATCATTGAAAGGATTCAAGAAGGATGGAGAGGAAGAAATGAGGAGAAGGCGCGGAGGAAAGGGAAGTGAAATTTAAACGCAGAAATGCGCATCAAGTAAAAGTTGTAATATAACAGGTTTTTAAAATAGAAAACTTGCGATATTCAGATGTTCGGTTTTGTTTGCACGATTCTGACGATTACCCCACCTGCTAACCGCACCGCATGTAATTAATTTTTATGCTGTTGTTGAGAAATGTCCAACAATTGATCATTTCCGAGGACTATAGGGCTATTGGATATTCTAACGGGAGATTCGTTCGCCCTTAGGCTTTAACACCTATTAATTTTATAGGTTGATCACTGGGGTCAAAAGAAAACCTAGTTGGACTGCGAACTAGAGTCCGATTATAACAACTTTAAGTACTTTAAAGCTTTTCCTCTTGGCTTTTCAGCGTACGGAGAGATCACGTTGGGGGAGAAAACCTTAAGATCTTGCTACCTTTTCGATGCTAAAATAATCTAACCTAAGACGATAGATAAAGAAAATAATCGCAAGACTTAAGGTGCCTTCCATTCTTGTTACGATGAAAGATTGTTTGGCAAAAAAAAATTGAAGTATTGATGAAAATGTTCAGAAAATTGTGTCTAAAAAAGGCATCCATTTTTCCTTCACAAAGGAAGTTCAATACAAAAAAGGTTTGCATATCTTATCACAATAGATACGAAACCTCATTACCTCTCTCTAAGCAATTCACTCATGATCACTGTGGCTTTGAATGAAGATTAATTTCAATCTCGGATTTTATATGGAATATAGCTGAGATTTTAGGTTTGTTTCTCTCCTCCTCGGAATCCGGAAAGCCAAAAATGTCGAGTTATAAGCCACTAAGTGACCTAAGCGTGCGACCGATACAACCGATTTTGATTTCAATACAACTTCGGGCGTTTATGATGAGCTCGCCAACTACTTAATGATTTCTGTATCTAAAAAGGCAAGCATTGAACGGAATACCACTCTAGCACTTCCTATGTATGAAGTGCTTAACTGCCGACTTAGCCTACTTTCTACTCCAGATGACGAAGTTACACAGGCTTCTAATTGTAAGTTTCCCCATATTTACAGTTATTGCCTATGCAACAAGCAACAAAGTTTTGTGTCAATCCAATGGCAAACGTCTCGACATCTACCATGATAATAAATATCACAACTATGTAGTGTTTTCTATATAAAAACCTGCTATATTATTTATTATGTATGATATGTCTGAAAATCTTTTATAAATTTATGTTGTTTTTAGAATTTCTTACGATTTTTTTTTTTTTAATCAAATTTTGATATGAACTCAAGAAGAGATTCGATCTCATTTAGAGATTCTTAAATTAGACTCCACAGGAAAGGGATAAAAGTAAATTTCAGCATAGCTTTCGTAAAGAGTTAAGTACTTTCATGCTTCATGGCTTTGAGCGAAGCTCTCTGCAAAAATCTTTAGATATATTTCAAAATTACTTATAACACTAGTGATAGATGATGGACCAGATGAAAAACCGCATGATTGCCAGATTTGTAAGATTTTTAAAGATCGAATTTGTACATGGACATACATACAGTTCTTGTTGACGTGAGATACTTATCGAATGTCCACAACGCAATATCGTTTTTACTTTTCGCATTTGGGACTCAATTTGATGTATGTTTTTACCAATTCGTCCCTGTGTCAGTTATAATGAGCGTAAATTTGCTTCAGTCTACTCTTACAGTCCGAGTTCTCAATGTCAAGATTATGTTAATTAGGTCGAACTTGGATAAATTGAAATGTCAAAGGAAATTTACATCTCTTTGTTTTTAAGAATTCCTTCTTCCATTTTTGCTACGATTCAATTGTGAAATTAATTTGTGAAAATTTTTCAGGCCTTCGCTTGTCTTGTTTTAATTATTATTTGAAAATTTGATTGATTAAGAAAGAGTTTTAATGTAAATAAAAATCCATTTAATATTTGATATAAATGCAATCCATTGTATACATGTTATGCCGTAGTTAAGGTAAATATCGAGATCATAACTAATAATGAAGTTTATAGTTTAAGTATTATTTGCTAATGAGAGAAAGTATATATGTTAATTTTTGTGGTTGCATTAAATGCTTTTTTATTTATTAACGAAACTGAACGCAGCTTAACGACAAGAACAGACTTTAAATTACGATAATTTTAAGTTAAAAACAAAAGTAAAAAAAAAAATATATGAAAACGAGAATAAGAGAAATTTACACACATTTACAAATCAACATATCTAAGATAAGTGAAAAAGCAAAAAAAAAAAAAAAAAAAAAAAAAAAAAAAAAAAAATTTAAATATTTTTTAATTTTTTTTTGTTTGTTTTTCTTTTCTATCAATAATTAAAATATGTGCAATTTTTTCTGTTATAATATCTTCTCTCACACTCCCACTTGCAATCCAGTTATTCTGTCAAACAGATAAACATTTTTTTAGTTATATACGACGATGTACATTTGCATATGTATGGTGTATACGTGTTTGTGTATTAAGAATAAGCAACATAATTAAATATCGTTTAGAAGGCGTAAGTATTTTAAGGTTTTTAAATTCAATATTTATTATATTAATGAATTTTATGTGTGTGTGTATGACAAATTCCATAATATATATATATATATATATATATATATGTATATATATATGTATGTATTCATGCAGCCATGTATGCTTTCTAAGTCTACAAGATAGTTTTTTTAAAAAAATTATGGTGTGAATGTGTGAAATATATATATAAAGAAAAAATAAAAAAAAAACGCAAGAAGAAAATATAACAACAATAACATTGTTAATAAAAAGCGAAATATGAAAATAATTGAAATAAAAATATTGTCATAAAGGAAATAATTATTTATTTGTAAATGTAACAAAAGGCTGGACGAGTTAAATATACTCCTAGTAGTTCGTTTGCTAGTTCATAAAGAAAAAAACAAAGGCTGGAACTTGGCACACTTGGCATCCGTGACAATTGTATACTTGTTGCATTTGTTGTTTTTTTTCAATATTTTTGGCCTTAATTTCTGAAAACCAACATAACCTCGTTCGGACGCATAAATACCTAGATATGTTTAAATCCATTTCACTAGCTAAGCTAATCGCGATTATGCAACTGTGCACTCAAACTTGAGAAAAAAAAAAAAACTCATTAATTAATCAATGAACCATTGAATCAACTCTAAAAGGATAGATCGCTAATTTGATTGAGTGGTTTTGATAGCAAACAACACTGTTTTTAATTCTTGCTTAATCGCGTTCGCGTCAGTCCGCGAGAAAATTTGTTGAATTTTAAGTCGGAAAAAAATATTGTAGGAAACTAGAACACTTTTCCAGTGAAAAGTTGCGAAAAATGCGAAAATTGCCCGGCAGGCCAATATATAATAAAATTCCCAATTAAATTGCGTTTCTTGAACGCTTACATGTTTTTTTTTTTCTTGAAAAGTCCAAAAATTGTCCGCCATTTTGTATTATGCTGAAATGCTTGTCTTTGCGGTAAAATTATTCATTTTCAAGTCGCGGTGATTAACACATGTTTCTCATAAGTTTTTTTTCCCGCCGGTAGTGAATTTCGTGGCCAAGACTTTTTTTGTGGGCGTTTGTGTTGATAGGATAAAGAAACAATCAGCAAAGCAACAAAAGTAAAATACTCAAGACCTTGGAGGCTTAAGCATTGAATAATAAAAAATTAATGGCAAATTTTGTTTTTATTAAACGCGGATTCTTTGCTCTTGCTCGCGAAAATATTTATTGAGTTTTATGCAAGAGTAAAGGGTTTTGTAGTGAGTGCCAAAAAAATTCTCATACTTCGCGTTTCTTGTGTGCCATTGTTGTGCAAATGTTGTGCAAATTTCAATAATATGTCCGATATTAAGAAAATTCATTTTATATTACGGGTAAAAGCTCGTCGCCGTGTGGGACAAGGCGCATTTCCCAAGTCGCGTTGATTAACGTGTTTTTCGTAAAATTTTTTAAACTTGTCGGAGTCGTCGCTTTGTGGGCCTTTGTGTTTATTTTTTGAGTTTGAAGTAATATAGAATAAAGAAAGAATCGAAAAAGTAATACAAGTAGTCAGCGGAGAAAGCATAAAGTGATTTCGGATTAATTAACACATCGAAGACATAAGCATACAATATTAATAAGACAATAAGTGGCAATGTGTTCTTATTAAAACCAGGCTTTTTGCTCCTGTTCGTGAAAATATATCCCGAGTTTTAGGCAACAATAAAGTGTTTTTTAATGAAAATTGTGAAAATTGTATGCAAGGAATGCCAATAGGAAGTGTTAAGCAATTTTCGTATATTAAGAATCGCTTTTTTAAATTGCATTATATTGGAAGGGCTCCCTCTGCTTTACAAGCAATTGCTTCCAAGTCGCGGCTTTACACGGTTATCAATAATTTGTTTCTTATGTTTGCATTGATTGGCTGCACCTGCCAATGACATTCGTGGTCGTTCTTTGTTACATTTCTTCCGCGAAGTGATGTAAATATTTTCAATTAAGACGAATGTAGGGCATAAAAGGAACAGTTAAGCACTATATAATGAAGGATTAAATTAAGTGTGTTGTCATTAAGCGCAGATTCGTCGTATCAATTTTCAACCTGAAGCAAAGAAAATGTTTGTCACTAGAGGTAAGTGAAGTCTTAAAATTTTTCATTGTCCCTGATCTTGTTTTTATATATTTTATATTAAAGAGATAAAGCATTTGCCTGAAGGAGGTCATAGCATTCGCGAAGACACTTTAGAGGTTGATGAAAGTTTTAAAGTGATCTTCCTAATGCAAAGCCGTTCGTCAGAGATTCACGAATGTTCTAAACCGTCTTTTGCTTATACCATCTACCATAACCACGCATATTTCCGCATAAGCGTATAATGAAGAGCCGGTTTAGAATTTTTATAAATCTTTAACATACGGTCATATTTTATAAATCGTTGGTCTCTGCGTCTCTACTTGCTTGGAGATTCATAAAATTGTTTATACGGTTTAACTTAGTTTTTACATATGGTTTTTCCTCAAATATAGAGAATCTATGCGATTTATTATTCAAACAGAAGCATATAAATTTATATATTGCCTTTCTTTTAGTCGGTGATGGGTATGAAGGATTCGGCCATAAGCGAATGTAATTTTGTTACAATAAACATGAGGAAGTTCGAGTTGAAAATTCTTCCAAACTTCGTCCCGCCTTGTTCCTTACTTTGCGTTCTCCTTCTTTATTTCCACAAAATTTCTGGTGCTTGCACCGCTTTTCAAGGTTTCCTTGCTTTTAAAAAGCTTACCCGCATGGGCGTCGCTTTCAATTTGGTTAGGGCGCATCCGTAATTATCGCAGTAACGATAGGTCGACTTTAGCTTGCAGATTGGATTAATTAATATTACTTTCTCAGCTGATAGGGCAAACAAATCAAATCTAGCGGAAGTTAGTTATTATTCAAATTATGCGATACTTTTAAACATGATTAACAAGACAATCCGAAATGATTATTTTTATTACGTTTATGAAATTTTTTTTCTTTATTTAAAATAACAAAAAAAAAAAAAAAAAACTTGATTCGAAAAATACAAACACTACATAAACAAACATCGATATATACATATAAGTAGATTTACATATTTCCAGATTTAAAAACTCTTATAATACATAAAATGTTTTAATTTCTGTAGACAAACTAAGCTAATAAGAAATATTGCAATTTTTCATTTTGTTTTCATTTTACTGCAAGTAGGTGTTATTCTGCTTTGTTCACCTAACATGCAAATTCAATTAATATTTCGTATGAAAGCAAAAAATCAGAAAGAAAAAGAGTAAAAACTAAGTTAAGTAAATGTCTCGCTAATACGGACAGCGGAATTGTTTAACACTTGCTTGCTTCTCAAAGATCAAAAACATTGCATTTGCTTTCAATGTTAATAGGCGAACAACTTTGCGAAATGTGTCTCCATTGCGACTAAAGAACTTGTAAATATTGATGACGTAGACATTTGATTGATTCTATTATGGTAATCGAGAGGAGAAATACTGAACAAGTCCGCAAGATTGCTACATAACGATCATCATCATCATCATCATCATCAGTGAGGTAAGCTTACCGCAGTTTAGCACCTCCACGTGCCGCCGTTTGTCGGGCTGTAAACTATTCTTTTACATCATTATCCGCAATTATTTCGCCGTCATGAAAACATAAACTACTGCGTAAATGTTTTAAATTTTTTGTCGATGTTGTTTGTCGCGATTGCCGTCTTTCAGAAGATTGTGACGATTTCATATTAATTGCTGTGCTTGCTGGTGCTTCTCGTGGCGTTTGCTTAACATCATCTTGTTTGTTATTGTTGCGGCTTGTTTTATTTATGGTAATTGCGTTTTGTGTATGTGAACTATTCAATGTATTGATGATATCGTTGTTATTGTAATTATTGTAATCTGTATCGCTTGGTTTAAAGCTACCTTTTACTGCTTTAGCTCTATATGGTAATGTTGTTGATATAATTCCGTAATTGTTGTTGTTATTGTAATAATTACCGCGAACTGGTAGTATTAGTGACTGGTGGCAAGTTGGTAAATATCCATAAATCATATTTAGTTGGCTGGGTCTGAAAGTGGGTGTTGTTTTAATATATTTAGGTTGCAACAACATCAATATATAATCATTACCATAGCTTCTATCGTCCCATTCTGGTTGATAACTTGTAACTCTTCTCGGACGCACAGCACCTCTTAAATGCATATTATTCATCCGTTCTTCGATATCTTCATAATCATATGGATAAAAGTGATTTCTTAAGACTCTCCTCGGTTCAGGAATTAAAAACTCTCTTTGATAATTTAATTTTTCCCGTCGATGATCTAGGTACGCTTGATCGATTTGTTCACAATCGTGGAAATTGTCTTCTAAACGTCGATAGTCGTGATCGTACAACGGTTCTCGCCGATAAGGATGACGTCTCTCGTTGAGTCTGTCCGGGGAATATTGCATGTTGGCAGGCTGATGGTGGTGTTCCAAGCGATCTTCCCGGTATCTTGGCCGATTGTTGAAAGACTTTCTTAAATTATCCTCTTTCTGTTCCGCAATATTTTCAGATGTCTTCAGTTGATGTTGTTGACTTTCATTATTGTTAATCACTTTAGGGCTTTTTTCCTTTTCTTCGCTAAAAGTTCTAACATTATGCTTGACTTGTAGTTTCGGACTGTTTTTTGTATTCAATTCCACGTCGCGTTTATCATTCATATCCATTTTAGGTTTTCTCATATTATTCCGTTGCATTTGCGGTTCCGGTTCATTGACATAATCGTAGAATTGAATTTTCGAAGTGTAAGCTTGTTGCTTTTTGGCAGCGGTATAAGCCTCATCGACTACACTTTCAGGCATCTCCAATTTGGTGGCAGTGGGTTTTTCCGCGATTTCATTTCTCATTGATTTCGAGCTTCTCGCAAGCCTTCTTGTATTCTTTGTGTTGACGTCTTCATTTAAATTATCGTAGAACTGTATGGACGATTTGGTGAATTCTCTTTGAAATCTTTCCTTAACATCGACTTCATCATCATCTGTTGATATTTGTTTTTTTAATTGCGGTCTTTCGCTTCGATCCGATAGAACGCTATTTCTACGTTTCACTTTACTCTCGATGGCCGAATCAACTTTCGTATCGTCGGGCCAATATAAATGAGATTCTAAACGATTTTGCGTTGGCGTTCCATGGCGATCAATCATTCTGGGCGGCAGACCCGTAAAGAATTTTCCATTAATCATTTTTTTTTTTTTTGCTTTTATTTGCACGCGATATGATTGCTAGGCGATCCGTCAACTGTTTCGTACAACGTTATAAGCTCAACTAAATGCGAAAAATAATTTACTCAGAATTCACTTGGCTGAGAAAGAGAAAAAGAAAAACAAAGCGCAACTTGGTTATGGTGCTAAAGTCGTAGGTGTTCAAATGCCAATCACACAGCATCAACATGAGCAGCTCTAGCAATGAGTTTGTTTGTCATCGCCGTGCAATGAACGTTGTATGCACTCAC
This sequence comes from Glossina fuscipes, assembly GCF_014805625.2. NCBI lineage: Eukaryota > Metazoa > Arthropoda > Insecta > Diptera > Glossinidae > Glossina > Glossina fuscipes. Next base: position 12,534,783 of record NW_023998417.1, read on the forward strand.
GATCTGATATCCAATATTTTTGTATATCATTAACGATACTCACAATTAATGTAACCACGAATAGCTTAAATCACACAAACACACAAACACACACACACACACAAACACAGAGAGATACACATTCATTCATTTAACCATTCATCTATTTGTTTTTTAAATTAGTCGTCGTTCAGTAATGTGGACATTTTTGCTTATATGCGGTTGTGTGTGTTTGTGTGTGTGTGTGCGAATAATTTATTTTTAAATGTTGTTTTGTTGTCTGCTTTGGTCGATTCACCGACGCCTCCAGCCGAAAATATAAATTTGTTAAACTTACAATTCTCTTATGTGTGCGCAGGTTTCTCAATTTGATTTTTTTAACGCTTTTTCTTCTCAGTCAAGTTGTACGTGTGTGCGTATATGTTGTATGTCATTTTATTATGTGAATATATTCTTGTTTTTTTGGCATTTATTTTTTTTTGGCTCCGAAATCAGTTATAGAAAAGGCAGCTGACCTTTCTTAAACACAACCAAAAAAAGAAGAAAAACAAAAAATTCTTATATCAATGATTTTCTGCACACAGTCGAAACGTTTACTTTTTGCATTCATTTCTAAAACGAGGCTTTTCCGAAGGATAAACAGCATTTTTTCAAATTATCCAAAACGCGTTAAGATATCACATTTGTACGTCTTTCCATACAATTTCAAACATTTGCAATAATTGCAGGCTGATCGGTCCGATAGATAGCGAGTGGAGTAGAAAAATGGCTAAGACTAATTTGAGCGCACCCAATAAAGCTAACTAAAGGGTAAAAGTAAAAATGATGTTACAACAGTTCGGTGGAAAATCGGTAAACTCTAGATTAGAACGCTACGAACTATCAAAATACTTGAATTTCTATGGAGTTCTGAAGGTTTTCACCAAAAATCTCTTATCTTATCTTGGCTCTCCTATCGAGTTTTGAAAAACAATAACAAATTTTGATAGTTCCTTTATTACTTTCTTTGGAAGTCTATTCAGACACAGTGGCTTCAGAGACAACGGTTACCCTCACCTCACAATTTATTTTTGTCCTATGGACTTGGCGTAGTAGAGATCTTGCAATAGTTGCAGCCAGGGCGAACCGAATGTCGTAACTTTATGAAGAACTTTCTAATTCTTTTTCTAAAGCCTTACGGCGATTTACGGAAGGTAAAGGCCTCGTAGCGTGAGTAGGGATTCTTCTCTTGAAAGGGGAAAATCAATATTTGCACTTATACAGTGCACACCGTGACGGAGCTGATGGGAATCTCTCTTTTCCTCTTACTCTGAAACCACCTTCACTGCTCTTCTCCTTAGGTCAGCATTAGTCTCTTTTCTGTACAAGATTCTTAACATCCCATTGTGAGTTAAACTCTTAGGGCGATAGTTGGTGCGACCTATGGTGAGTTCTTAGTCGGTAAATTGAGTGTTTGTTATGCCACTAGACCGCGGCGACTTCTTATTTCTCTCTGAAGGTCACCGCGTTGCACGTATAGGAGACGCTCCCTAAGTCATCGGTCATCTTAACTAAAGAAGTAAAAAATGCAGACATTTGATAAACTTTTCGAATTTAGCTTCTGCTTCGCTTCATCTTCACTTACTTGCTAGACCTTAATGTGTACACGCCGATTGAGGACAAATGTAGCACGAAAAGTATCCAAGTATAGTGGCGACGTGGACGTAGTAGCAATCTTCCTCCACAATTTGCGTTAATCTTTTTTTGACATGTTCTCTGACTAGACAGTTCTAAGCAGCTATTCGAGGGATATGCTGAAGCATGTGTAATTGAAATGTACTGTTAGCACTTGGTTGCACACGCAACCCGACAAGTCGACTTTAAACCTTGGCGTTGTATTTCGCAATTCTTCCAAGTCAAAGTCCGAGTCGATTCAATTGCTATGATCACGGTGCGGTTGAAAAGACGCCAAAACCACTTGAGTAACCATAGACTTGCTTAGAAAATTCTAAGCTACGGGTTATTCCTTCAATTTGTGATTATTGTTTTTGCGAGATTGCAAGGGCCTCCCTTCGGCTTCCTTTGATCTTTTTATGTTTTATTTTTTAATCTGCCGTATGTGCTCAGTGCATTCATAGGGAGGAGGAAGGGCAATTTTCCAATAAGTTTTAATGATTAATGTGAATTTGCGTACCTTTTTACAGATAACGGTACCATGAAATGCAGTAGAGATGCGATTTAATGCATAATTAACTTCACTTGATGCTTTTTGCTTAACTCTATTACGTATGCCGGCATTGACTTCCTAAATTAGTGAAATTTAAATTTATTCCGTTGTCATCATTTAACGTGGGATTAAAAAAAAAGGAGGCGTAAATGTCTCTCTGCTTACATGAAGTGCAAGTGGGTTTCTTTTTTTTTTTTTTGAATAAAAAAACTTTACAAAGATTTTGAACTTGAGCTTGACCTTGTGAAAGCTGAAAATATTTTCAAAACCGCAGTTAAGGTAAAAACAATTATCAAACTTTTCACAAATAAAGTCATTTTACGTTAACAATGTAAGATGCCAGCCAAATCAATCAATAATTTTATAAAAATGAAAGAAATAATTAAGCCGAAGCAAGTTATGAATATATATATATGTATATGTATGTATGAATTGTTATACGGGTTTCTTAAACATCTGAAATTTGAAAGTGTTTTGCGAAAAGATTACATAAGAATATCTATGTTGGGCAATTCATATTTTTTTTCTTTCCTTTTCTTTTTTTATTTTTTTATTTTTTTTTATTTTGCTTTAATAATTGATTTCACTTTAGAGCCGGTTATGTCAGTTTTTCTTTCCTTTTCCGTTGAGTGTGTTCCGTATTTGGTGTACATCCATCCCGCCATGATAATCATAATGATGATGATGATGATGATGATGATGATGATGAAATTGGAAAAGTCAGGAAATGACATTGAGGAAAAAAGTATACCATTTACGTTTACCTGAATGCCGTTCAACTAACAACGCAGACAAACTAAGCTAACCGTCTTACAATGGAAAAGATTTGAAATTTTTCAAATATTTGAACTTTACGTTTTATTATTTATTTCGTTTGTGGTTTAAGTGGAAAACAATTATGATAATGACTTTTAAAGAAAACCGTATGCAATACCAATTAAAAAAGTTTATATCGTTGCGAGAAGAGGAGTGCATTGATTATCTCACACGATTGATAAACGCAATTTCCAAAAACAAAAACCTATAACAAATTTTTAATTTGCGGTCCCTTTCCTCCTTCGGTATTCTAATGTTTCGTATTTAATTTCGTATAGTCGGTGTAAAGAGCGAGAGGGAGAGGAAGACAGAAAACAAGTCAAGTAAATGTTTGAGGCAGTTTCGGTCGGTTTTCATTTCTTTGGGTAACCGTAACGGTTTTTTTTTTTTATGTAAATTTTTCTCGCTTACTTGGATAACAACAATAATTGACTTCAATCACTTAACCAACTAACCATACATTTAATAAGCCTTTCATTTAAAGCAACCGCAGACACGAGCAGCGGCGAGAAAAGAAAAGAAAAGAAAAGAAAAAGAAGAAAAAAAACTGGTGCAGCCAACATGCTTTATACGTTTTGTTTGCATTTCCTGATGTTGAACCTGAACTTCACTTTCAATCGAATGAAATAATCAAAGATTTTCCAGCCTATTATGCAGTCATGAACTATTGCAAGCAATCGAAAAGATAGCTTCATTTATTTTTATCTTGGCTTCAGGTATTTATTAGTGCAGAGAGTTGTGCAGCACACATGCACTGAATGCATGCGCAATACAACAACAAGCATTCACAAGCCTTCACAAATAGTTGCTTGTACACATTGTTACTGTTTGTCTGCATTTGATTGCTTAAACTTAAAAACACTTTTGGCGTACGCGATTTTTCCGCTGGCCTGTATTTGTAATAAACCGGTTTCACATAGTATAATTGCTATTGCAAGCAACAACAAATATTTGGTAACATTTCAAAGAATTTACGTTTCACGAGCTAAACATTATTTTGATAATATTGTCAATGTGTGTGCGTTGAATCGTTGAATCGTTGAATCGTTGCATCGTTGCATTTGTCATCGGTTGACACTTGCGCATATAACAAAATAATCGATGATTCGATCAAATTGTTAAGGAAAACCAAAGCAAAAAAAAAAAAAAAAACAGGAAAATTAAAAAATGTTTTACGTTTAATTAAAATTAATTTAAGTTTACTTGCATTTGAGTTTTATATACATATTCAGACACTTTTGTTAAATATGTGTATGTGTTTTCAAGTGGATTTTACACTCGCTAAACATGCGCTAAGCCTTGTTGTTTAGTGAGCATTAGAACTTTGAAAAGCCGTGCGGTCGAGCAGGCAAAGGGTCTCAACTAACTACTCGAGGTTCGTAGGGTGCTAGGGTAGGGTTGCAATAAAGCCGATAGTCTGAGATAGCTGAGTGCTAGCGCTTTAAGACTTTAGTCTTAGTATTTGTTTCTCTGGCTAAATGCTGTCACCGTAAGTCCAGTCTTTAGGATGCTGTTCGGAGGACTTGTTCACAAATAACAAAGTATTGTTTGTAGTTAATCTCTCTCTCTCCCTCTCTCTTTCTTCCTTTCTTTCTCCTCCTTGTGGAAACATACGTAGGAGCCACACTAAAAATGTTGCGCCTCACAATAATTGATTATCACTTTTCTAAAAGCCTTTTTATCGCTGTTTTACATATATAAGCTATCAAGATTTCTGTCAGAATGGCGACCACATCAAGTTAGCAGTGCCTTAATTCGTCAGAGTTCAAACCTTCTTGAAGTATATTTAATATAATTGAAAGGAAACGTGTTGCATTAACCAATAAACATGCATTCAAGTTAACATGACGGCAAAGCTCGTTGAGTGTTAGGCTAATATCTCCTTGCGTTCACTAAACACAAAGCTTACGAGGCTTGTTCTAAATGACGGTTTGACAGATCATGGAAAAGAAGAATTTTTTTGGGTTACCTAACTCATCGTACAACTGCAGATCATGTGTTCGTTGCTTTATGGCATAAAATAAAGTTTACCTTGAATTCTTAAGATAATCGAGTCGAGAAAGATTTTACAAAAGAGGATTTAAACAAATTAGCTTCAAAAGATTCAAGCATCTCCAACACGGCTATACGATTAGTCATCTTTTTTGGACTGTTTACGGGAGCTTAGGCTTAAAATTAAAGATTTTGCAATTTTGCCGCTAAAATTTTAGGATAAAATGTTTAGGATTTTTTGGTAGCTAAAGGCAGATCCATATTATGCAGAATTTCAACGATCCTCTCAGGCGAATTGTACTAACGTGTTTGTTTGTGGCGCCTGTTAGTAGTATTCGGTAAGGTAACGTTACGAGGTACAAGGCATTACAACTGCCTGCGACTCCCCGCTTGAGCAAGAGTTCGAAATTGTTAGGAAATTATTCTATCATGTGTTCCTTCAACGAGAAGGATGCTCCACCCATAAATTTTCTTTGATGCATAGTATCGCGTACCGTTAACTTTTGCAAATTCACTTGAATGCACTTTAACGAATATGAAGCAAACTACAAATGTAACTCCTATTTAAACGCTTAAAACAATTTATTTTCGAAACTTTTGAATACAGTTTCGGACTTGAGAAATACTTTGTGATTGTCGCTTTAACCTGATCACAAGTCATTGCGGCTAATAAGCGCTTATATATTGATTGATCAATATTAACGAGGCACTGCAATGACATAAGAGTTTAATTTAATAATAACTCACTCAGAGAGTGACATGAACTGCTAAGAATTGTGTACTTTCCAATTAATAAATGAAAAATCTCACGATTCGCGTTAGTTTTCCCTTAACTCATAAAAAAAAAAAATCTAAAGACATTGAAATTTCGTTAAATCATTGCTTTCTTCATTGCTTGCGATAATAAAATATGCCGGATAAATAAATATTTTTTTTTTTCGTTTTGTTTTTCGTGCACCACAGACCTTGTGTAAATGCATATTAAGTAATTTGAATATAAATCATATTTACACGTATATGAAATGTTACATTTGCACACATATATCTCTTTATTTTACATCATAAGTTGATTTGCATAAGTAATAGTGCAATGTAAACAAACACAACACTATAACAAGAAGAAAAACAAGAAGAAGGGCAAAAAAAGAGAAACATTTAATTGCTTTTACTTTTTTTTTTATTTTTATTATTTATTTATTTTTAAACTTATATAGTAATGGTAGTTATACGAAGCATTTTTTCAATCGCTGCAGTTGGTCATCAGTAGTGTAAGTAAGCGCAGGAGAAATTGCTTTAAAAAGACAAAGCCTTAGACACGAGATTTGTATGCGTGTGTTTGTTGTAAGCAAAAACGAAAAGCAAATCTCCCGTAAAAATAGTAAGAAAATTATGTTGAATTGGTTTTTACACAGTTTTGGGCTCATGAGGAAGTTGGCATAAAACCACTTCACTCAGTGGAAAAACTTTCAGTTTCATTTGAGCAACGTACCGCACAACCAACAAAGAAGCGTAAAAATTAAAAAAAAATAAAAATAAAAATAAATTTATTACCAACATTAACAACAACCGCAACGAATGATGATGTTAGTTATTAAATAATAATTAATATTTTGTAATAATAAAAACGTTTGCTTAAACAACAACAACAACAACAACAATCTATGCGTGAATTTCGATGCGAAAATTTTTGATAATAAGAAAGTGGAAAAGTGCCTGAAAACACTTAAGTAACAAGAAAAAGAAACAAAAATGAAAACTCTGGTGAATGTAAGTAAATGCCAAAAAAAAAAAATGCTTTTCTTTTCCTTTTTTTTTTTATGTTGCGATAACGTAAATTATTGCACATTAACGCATCATTTTGCATAAGCAGTTTTGTTCAAGAGCTGTTCGCCGTATTTGCTTACACAAGCTTGATGGGTTTCCATCTGTCAAACCTTTCCAATTCACACTTTAAATAGTCGTCGCAAGGATTGAAAGCTTATTTCGCATTGATAAGTAATGAAAATATATTGAGATTTGCTTTAAAAATTTGTAAGCATTGTATGCTTGCGTACCTCTACTTGTTTGTGAAATAATTTGTTTATTAGGAAAAACATTTGTTTACGAAAATGTTAATTAGATAAAACAGCATCATTTCGTCATGAGATGCGCTTTCAAATGCATGTTTTACTCATTTATTTTATATCTTTATTAGTTAAATACGAATATATTGCTTGTAAGGTTTTCCAAAAGCTGAGGCTAACATTAGACAAAATTATATGAAAAAAATGTAAGAAAGTTACTTGGCGGGCGTCCAATATAATTAATTTAGAATTACTACTTGGCCTGTCGCATTCTATTCCTCGAATCCTTTTGCTTGATAACCATATCGACGACATGGAAATTTTCGCCTACTACGTCATTACGTCTGTGGTGTATAGTTTGGAATTAACATGCTTAGCTGGTCGCCTTCCACTCTCCAAGTCTTTTTATTTGATACCCATATCGAAGACATTGTGAAGAAAAAGCTTAGCCACTGCGTCCTGGTGTCCATCTTAACTAATGTGGAATTGACTTACCTAGTTTGCCGTATTTTATTCTCCAATTCCTTTTATTTGATGCCCATATCGAAGATATTGTGAAGAAAAAAGTCAGCCACTGCGTCCTGGTGTCCACCTGGTGTCCACCTTAATTAATGTAGAAATAGCTTGCTCAGCTTATCGCATTCTATACTCCTACAAGTCCTTTCACTTGATATCCATATCGATGGTATTCTTAAGAAAAAATCAGTCGTCCAGATCACGTTGTCCACCATATTTATTTTAGAATGAACGCAATTTTAGGCAGGTAACACGCCTTCATTTGACGAAAGTACAAACATGTCTTAAACGTTCTGTCTTGCTTGCCTAATGGCTAATAAACCACAAAGAAGTGAATAATTATTTTGATTATTTTGAATACTCGATGTATGGATAACTGTGAGGTGACCAGGAGGACCCTGCCTCACTAAAATTCTTTTACTTGTTTCTTACATATTGATTATATGAATATTTGAGGAGTGAGGAAAATGCGAGTTCTGCTCGCTCATCGCCTAAGGCAGCTGCCTACAAATCCTTTCTCTTGGTCAATTGTGGTTCTGTTAATAGGTGTTAATGTGGTTTGTGAGGATTATTTTTCATAAGAAATTTGCATAAAACTTGTATACGATTAACTATTTGTTCGTTCGTGCCACGGATAGGAATGATAGATTGATTAATGCTTCTCTCTCCTTGAAGTAAGGATGAGGAAACATCCTTTATTTCTTACGGAGCATTTCGACGAAGGATATTCAAGGCAATTTTTGATTTGAAATTCGATTTTGTTACACTCAAGGATCCTTTTCAACGGTATTCAAAAATCCACCATAACGCGGATGGGTTCATGGAAAGACGATCGTGTTCACTTTAGTTAGGGACACGATGATATAAACTGCCAGGGTTATATCATCTTAATCTTGTCTTGTTGGACGTGAAAACAAGCCATGGATTCTAAGAAAGTTTAAGGAAAACCATATTTATTATTAGCGAATTTTTCCATTAAATAAGTTTAGGAAATGAAAGCACATATCAAGACTTCCGTTTCGTGCAGGTGTGGCATTACAACGTATTATCAATAATTTTTAATCGCACAGTTGCTGCAAGATGGCCATAAAAATGGAACCTGTTTATTTATTGCATCAAGGAAATGAATGAAATGCTTTGTCTTTTACACAATTGCTTTAGGCTTCATTTGATTATCTGATCAATTTGCTTTTCAAATGCGATTAAGATAGATTGTCCCGACATACACGTTTGCGTTCCGTTGCAATTGCCATCGCCTTCATGAGATTTTGCTGGAATTACAATTTTCATTGAAATTTCTCTTTTTTTATTATAAAAGTTTTTTCTCACCATGTTGTTGGCAAATATAGCCGACTCGTGTGCCCAATCATCGTCGTATTCATATTTCACTAACGGCATAGTTCCGTCGGGAACGCAAATCTCTAGCCAACGACATCCAGCTTCTTATCATGTCGATCTGGTGCAAGAGCCAAGTGAACGGCGTCGTGTTAAATCCAAATATACAAAGAGAAAGAACTATAAACCATATGACTCGGTAAGCTTCTGTATTGTATCTCAATCCGTCTCATCGTGTTTCGTATAATGTGTGTCATTTTTGCTGATTACAGGAAGAGGAATCCTCAAGCGAAAACTATTCGTCTTCTGAAGAATATTCTGGTAATTCTCCGGACTCGTATCGATCCTATAAGGAGAATGACAGTCGTGAATATTCGATTGGCACGCACATTAGAGTTCAACATCCGATAACAATACCTAAGAAAACTTTACCATTGCAAGGGAAAACGAAATCGAATAAATATTCCACATTGGCCGAAGATTATTCACAAGAGGTACGAGAATTTGAACCATCAGCGGGGGCGAAAAAACAAAAGTATAGCAAATACTATGAACCGCAGGCCATACATATTATTGCTCCGCCAAAATCTACGGTTCCAGCTCATATTACTGCCATACCAACCGGTGGTTACGACGTTTACGAACCAGAAAACCTATACACTCACCCTCATGTCGAGCATTTGAAGACAGCTTTACGCGAGCAACTCAAAGCGGTAGCTTCTAAAAAACAAATTGATAAATATCTAGAGGATCAACAGAAAATTCTCGACGAATCATTAAAACTACAATTACTGAGTAATCCGAAATTCAAGCAGCTGATAAAATTGGCTGAAAAGGAGCAACAGCAGCTTGCACGAGACTCGCATTATAATGATGACTATTTCCCGAATGTTCCGCCACCTTATCATGACAATTATCCCAAGAATTTACCGCCGACGACTCGCGGTCGTAGACGTCCGCAAAATGATGCATTTAAATATACACCAAAACCGCCGGCGGGCAATCTGCTATCGAAGCCAAAGCGGAAATATCGGCAAGGACATGTTTTAATTTAATTCCAGACGAGAACCTTACATCACGTGGGACGTGACAAAAACTTTTTAGGCTTAACTTCTTTTAAGGCTTAACTTGTACAAACATTAAATGTTCTTTTGACTTTTCGTGTCGGATGTTTGTTTCGGCGCTGTCATCAAAAAATCATTGACTGTAAAAACTGTTGAAAGTGGTTTTATAACTCTTAGGTAAGGAGCAATTAAATCTTACTTTCAATTGTCTTATGGGCACTATAGAGGAATAAGACATAAGAATTGAGAACATTGCTTCCAATTTAATATAGTTTCTAAATTAATTATTAAGATTATTTATTGTAAGCGAGAGAGAGAAAAAGAGTTTTTTTTATACTTATGCTGCTGTTGTGAAAATCTTGAAACCAAATTTTTTTTTTTTTGTTTTTTTTTGTTACAAAAATTGTAAAGTTTAGAAAAGCATTTCCAACTGCAGATGTATTTTCAATAGATTATGGCCCACATGTACATTAAATGTGTTTTTTATATAAAATCCTATGTTTTGTTTGAATTTTGGGCAACAATTTTTTTCTGGGAATTGCAACTATCATAGAAAAATGCGCTGCTATAATGTCTATAAAATATGAAATATGTGTGATTTGCATCTTGAAAGATTGTCCTGATAAAAATATGCATCTTTACAGTTTAAATACAAATGTTTAACTACAGTTATTCTTGCCGTTGGTGGAAATATTACAGTTTGCACAGCGCTGTATGAAGAGTATCTTTGGGTTCAAACTGCTACGTAATACTTTACCCCCCAAGTTATGCTACATAAAATTTGAATATATTTAAAATTTAATAGAAATAATTTACGCCATTGTTGCATTATTTCGTAGCATTGCGCATACTTTTTGCAAATGTTAGTAGAAAATGTTTTCTGCTTCCATGGAAAATAATGAACACTATATATAGCTTATGTAGTCTGATTTGCTCGGTTTATTTACTATGTATTTACTACGTATAGTACACTAAAGAGCTCCGAAGCTATTTATTTCCTTAACGTGTTACTAATATGCCCTACAATTTGCATATAACGACAACCGCTTCAACTTGAACCGTCAGCAACCGTCCTGCGATACATTCGCGCTTCATTTACAACGTGAGCACCAGAAGCTGCATGGGCAGTAAGATGCGCAATAGAAACCGAGTACTTGTTCCCTTATCTCGTTTTCTCGACTTTAACGTACATAGGGCGATTCGAAAGTGCATTTGGGGACAACGAGCTACATAAGTTAAAAAAGAAATTGTTTGGTCACTTTATGTAAGAAAACCTCCTCCTACATATTGAAGTTTTGTATCTTTCGACCCTCGCAGGCACATAACAAACATACATATATATTTATTATCACCATATTGCCTAATTCCCATTATTAGTTGATGTTGGTTATGCCTCATTATTCTGAAGAATTGAATAAAACAATAATAATAATAAAAAAAAGGGCTGCAGTAGTCAATAGTTAGAAATCTATAGAAAATCGAAACCATTAATTAATGTTGTAATGAACACATATATTTTTGAACAAAGTGAATAGCAATGGAGTTGGAGTAAATTTTATGAATTCATATTTTAAAATTTTTCATTATGACATTCTCTCTTCAATTCTTTTTTAATATATGTGTGTGGGACTATTACGCAAAATACTATTCACACACCCACACTTAAAGTTCATTGTGATGATTCAATCATATACGTTTGTGCGCCAATTGAAGTCACGTTAAGAGTTTTAAAACTTTCATTGGAGATAACATTCTTATCGCCTGCATAATTTGTCCATGAAGATTTCTAGCTTCCAAGAGCAAGAGGTTTCTTGTTTTGGAGGAGATTCTTAAGCTATCCCTAGAAAAAAAGGCATATGGAGGAAGAAGACTTGCTTGGATAACCTTGAACCTATCAGTGTAATACACAAAAAGTAGTGTTTAGAAACAGTTGCCTAAGTTTAAGAGACAGTTGGATTTATCCTTCTATGCGTTACGTGATTTATGTCAGCTGAAACTTGCATCTTTAATAATTGCAAGCATTTTTCAATGAAAGAATGATGATCCTATTTACTGTAAAGCATCCACAATAGAAATTTTACGCTCCATTTAGTCAAGAGCGTGCGTGCTCAGCGGCCTTAATCTTTGTTCTGTTCCCACGCCATAGGCTGTTGAACGATTATGACTGTTTTGGTTTTGTTGCAACTTTTATTGTCTTGACATGAAAGTAAACATATAATTAAATCACAAAATCGTAAATAACTTGATGTAGAAATGGCGTTGTTCTTCCTACCGGTTAAATCTAACTAAGGTACTTGTCGTAACACAAAACATTCCAAGCGTAAGCTAATAAACTTCAATTATAAAAAAAAAAAAATGACCTTGAAAAACGTTAATTTCATTACTTCGAACTGATCATAGAAAGCTTGACATTAAATATACGAACACATATGAGCGGTCGTCATAATAAATGTGAGAATATGCGAACGAGTTAGTCGTCCGGATAAAACTCGTAAAATGTGAAATATATGAGTTAATAATTTTCGTTCTTTATTAATGCTGTAACGAAAACGGTTTAGCGGAATAAGTTTATAGATATAAGGAAGGAACGATGCATTTCTATTATGAGGTATGGTTTGAGCAGAGAGATTGGCGGATGGTAAATGATGTCCTTTTAGCTTTCGGTATTGAGAGCGTGCTGGTGAGATTTCTTGTCATAGGGCGTATCCGTGTATGTACTATCGTACTATCGTGGACAGAGGGTCAAATAGACAACTATAAGGACAGACCGACGGGCACAAGTCGGGTTAGGCTGAAGGGCATTCGGACATTAATAAATTGATGTAGGACTCCACATCGATCAAAAATGCGTATGAGTTTTATTTTTTCGGCCTACGATGTTAGATGTTAGAGCAATCACTCTCTTTGAAGTGTGTCTAGGAGGGCGCTAAGTTTCGCTATTTTATTAATTTTAACATATTAATAATTTTCTCTCTAGTCACTAACTGTAAAATTTGAAACAATTGAATAATTAATTCATTGCTTTCAATTAAAATTACTATGGTTTTATATATGTGTCTGTAGTGTGTACATAAGTTAATGAAAAAAGTTTCAATTTTGTTGTATAAGAGCTACCGCAGAAGAATGTTCTCACCTTTTGTTTTATTGGGCTTACACTTTTATACGGCCAATATGCGGGTGTGTATGTCGCAAAAACAGAGAACGTAATCGTACACTCCCAGTGCATACAATCATACTTTTTTTTTTTGCCTATGCATATATATGGAAATGCATCTACATGCATATTATATATGTTAATATTTCCGTTAAAAGCTTTAAAAATTCTATTTGCAATATACTTGCATGCTAAGCAACTAAGCACATGTGCTCACACATCCACGTTATGAAAACTTGTTTCTACAACTTTACGATAATTTTTTCTTGCTTCAGTTTCTTAGCGCGTGCATTGTTTTATTTATACATTAATTGGCACAATACATGATTTGATAACTTTCCACTTTGATGGAATGCATGTTTTTGCATTTTTCAATTTACGTCTCTATCACACTCTATAGCGTGTCCGTATCTACGTACGTAAGTATATGTAGATCGATAAACATGAGCATAAAAAATAGATGTAATAACATTTGATTTGTTAACTGGATGCGAATGAATATATTTTTGTAATAGGCATTCAAAGGCCTATCAATTCTACTCTATATATATTCATATACATTCAGTATGTATGTGTATAGGGTAGATATATTCACTATTTACATTTCGGAAGGCAGTGTTCAATGGAATTGGTCGTGCTTTTTAGGAATAATCGATCTTATCTACTTGAGCGACAGCGACAGCATATCGGATAAAGCGTTCGTATCATCCCATGTGGGAAACACCCATGCCTCCTACCTACAGCATACCTAAAGCATATATGACTGGAAAATTACTTTTACGTGATAAACGTTGCACTCGAAGTAAAAAGATTTTCATCCAATCGGAACGTCAGCATTGATAACTATTTTGCGGAGAAAGCTTCCGAGTATTATTTGGACGCTGGATAGCTAGAAGAAATAAGGCTACAAAGAAGAAACAAGATGAACTAAAAGCGAAAGGATGGAAACTCTTTTTTAGGTTAAAAACTTTTCAGCCGACCTTCGTATACCTACTGGCCTTTCAGATGAAGATACACTTCAAATTCTTGCCGAGAGAGATTTACAAGAAGTAAGTAACGAAATTATATTCAATTATGGGTGGATTTTGGTCGCCTGTTTTGCCTGGCAATTTTCTATTGATTGGATCTGGTTGAGCCATCACAGGGATCAGGCTAATTTTTTCTTTGCAGTTTTGGACGCTCGTAATAATGAGTTTATCCAAATTCCGTATAGATATCACCTATGAGCCGTTAGTTGGGTTGCTTGCCGCATTGTAAAAGGCGTACTTAAGCACTTGTGCGTTTCGTTCTCTATGTTAGTTGATGTTTATGTTTGAGTGACGGTAAGAGCATTTTTTATCTGATCTGGGAGAATGTGTTAAGTCTTAGCTTTCTGCTGTAGTGGATATGTACCTCCGATTTTCATAAAAATAGACCGATGGACGTGATTGAATTGACTCATTCTCTCAAGACTGCATACTTTAGTGGATCTTTGACTCACAGTCTGTGTTCTACAAATGAATTAGTTATTTATAAAAGGTCAATTAAATTGATCCTCAAGTCTACAAAAACTTGGAGAAACAATTGATCAGTTTTTGATTATCAATTGATCAATTGTGTGCTATCGTCCAAAGCTCACAGACAACCACCTATGGATAGTAATATTATTTATTAACGCAAGCTCGTCTTCTGTTTGCTCTGACGATTTTTGAGGTTAGTAGTAAATGATCCTTGCCCGCCAGGGAAAATGTGCACAAGTTCTTATCACTTCAATACTCTTTAATACCAATCGATGTGGATGCGCGCCATCGCAAACTTCAAGTATTTTTAAAGGGGAATGCATTGAACGCATTTTGAAAGTCTTCTTGAAAAACTTCTTCAATAAAAAACACGTCTCTCTATTCCTTTCATTATCAGATATTCGCAACGTTTATTACTTATTTTCTTATAAAGCACACACTTACGTTCTTATCTGAGTAATACGAAAAGTCCACTTTTTTTAGATAATTATTTTTTTTTTTTTTAGGAATCTTCTTTTCTATATATTAAATATTATTAACACAAAATTATAAAATATTTTTTAATGACAAAAAATTAAAACTGTTGCAACAATTTTTTTTGATATCACAAGAATGCGTATTGAAGAGAATAAAAATGATACTAGACAACATTTCGTTAAGTAATAGAAGAAGAAAAGAAGGCAAAATATGTGAGAATTACAGAGAGAAAGTGAGAAAGAAAGAGAGCGAGGAGCGGAAAATAGTAGAATAGATCGCGATCCCTTAGCTAATATGTGAAAATAGGTTCTGTGGGTGAGAGAGGCAGTGTTGTTGGCTGGATAAGATTACGAATGAAAGAGCAAAATGGAGAATGTTATGAAAGAATCTTAAAAGAGGGAAGAAGAGAGAAAGAGAGAGAGAGAGAGAGAGAAGGAGAGAAGGAGAGAGCAAAAGTCAGCTTTAGTTGTATATTCTTTTTTTCTCACAAATATCATTAAATATAAAAAAACTCAATCTATCACTCTCTGGATCGAAAAGAAATCAATGTCTCTACTATTTCTTATGCTTTGGTCATCCCTTAAGCTTTGTTAAAACTGTAGGTGAAACCGTCTGGTGTGCGATTTAGGGAGAGTTTACCGGGTGGTGAGAAACGATGGGGATTTGGTGTTGTTGTGGGATAGTATTGGGGTTGTTGTTGATATTGGGGTGCGGGTGGGTTGTAGGCGGGTGCTGGAGGATTATAGGCAGGAGCTGGAGGATTGTAGGCAGGGGCTGGATTATAGGCTGGCTGCGGTGCAGGTTGTGGACGATATTGAGGTTGACTATATGATTGCCCTTGACCAAAACCGGGATCGTTGTAACGCTGATCGTATGACCCGTCATCATAATCATTGCTGCGGAAAGCAGGTCCAGCCGGTTGTTGTTGGTACTGAGGTTGATATTGTGGTTGTGGGGCATATCCCGGAGTGGGGATTGGTTGTGGTGGTGCAGGCGGAGGCACTGGCAAGTGATCTCCCTGAGGTTGGAAACTGAAATTGACGAAAAGCAAAAACAAAAAAAAAAGAAGGAAATTGAATGAATGTTGAGGTAATGCTTATTTTATCTCATGTTGGTCAAGCTTGTATCAAAGCAAAAGTAAACGGGTACTTTAAACTAGTTTGTTTTAAAGCTACAGTAATGTAACTAAAATGTCTTGGCTGCTTGGTGCGCTTTCATTGTAACCACACCACCACGTTTGGAAAAATGTAGCACATGATAAAGCCACAAAAGTATTAGAAACTATACTAAAATTGTCAAGTGATTGTTTTTAAGGCCTTGAGAGTTGATCGACTTGTTAATTATTTGTTTTTTGTTTAAACTTTGGTTAATAGCCCAAAAAATATTGAGCCTCATAACAAAGAAACCGTACTTTTAAAGTTAGTGAATGAACGAATTGAATGAATTCTCTTCCTCCTGCGCAATGTCAATTATAATCGATTTTTTTGTAGGTTCTCTTACCCATGTTTCCCGGCGGTATACGATATAGTTCTTCTTTGACCGGTCGGATCTACATAACTGTAGCTACCATGACGTGTGCCATCAGCATCAGTTTCTTCTTTGAAATTGATACCGTCTTCCTGTGTATAAGCAGCACCAAATTTACCATCACCGGATAAGTAACGTTGCTCGCTGATAATGGCTGCTGTTTTGGGATCGCGATGATAATTTTGACCTGCAGCTAGCGCTAGGAATGTGGCTAAAATGATCTGTAAGAAATAAGGCTGAGTAAGGCATAATAACATCGAACAGTTTTTTTTTGGATCTTTGCAAAATTTGCATAGAATTTAAAAAAAAAAAATTCAAAACTGATCATAGCTTTGCAATCAAGGCAGTAATAGTCGTGTGAATGTGCGAAGTGAGAGGGAGACGAAGGAATAGAGATATGAGTGTGTCTAAATCTGCTTAGATCTCAATTAAAGATATTCATCCTTTTTGCAGTTGTCACATGTGAAGCTAAAGGAATAAATGGCAGTTTGTTCAATTCACTTCTTTAAAGCCAGTTCTTCCTCTTATAAGGATAAGCAGACAGTGTTTTTTTTTCTTATTATTAAAAATCGTAATTTTAGTTTCTTCTTATGATCTTAGTTGAATAGAATAAACTCCTTCAGACTTGTTAAGATACTGAAAGTGTTTTCATTAGTAATTTGCTTTTAAAAGAACAATCCACACTCCAAGGACCTTATTTGTAAACGCTTTTTGAAGCTGTAAATGCAAGGAATTCAAACTACGTATGCAGAGAGTGGTAGCCTGATATTCAATCGTCAAATTTGTTTTAACGATAAATGCACGAATGAACCATATTAACGTGCGATTCATATATTTTTTGGTTACAGTCCCCCAGTCCATTCATTTAAAATCGCATTTAGTTATACTTTCTTGATCATATAACGCGCTTTTCTCTTAAATGCCTAAAAGTGCTTGTCACAAAAGTCTTCACAATCAGATATCCGCATTTTTTCCCTTTACGTGTGCAATTAAATCCGTTACTCTCTTCTCATAATGATCCTGATTAAAGCGAAATTTGATCCACGTATGCAAATATTAATAACGATTTTTTTTTTTTTTCGTAATGAAGTTATCTCGCTTTCAATACAAACAGATTGTATAGATTTTGTGATTAGGTTACACCTTGTTTCGGTTAGGTAAAGAAAAGGATATAAGAGTTCTGTGTTCATTGATGATTAGTGCAAAATATGGTGACGATAAGTTGAATTTATTTGAATTCATATGTTAGTATATAAATCTTTTCAAAAATATTTTTAAATTTTATTTGAATTATTTTCTTCATCTTATCTTCTTCAAAAGTTTTTAAAACTTATTAATAGATGTTTAGCAGTTCTCTTTATAAAAAAAAATTCACTCACAAATTGGAACATTTTGTTATTGTAATTTATATTTTTGCTTTGTTTGAATTTTTATTAATCCTTTAGACGTAACGCAAATATAGGTAAACTGCTTAATCCGGAAAGCCTTTACGTTTTGTTTGTGTCCGTGATTTGTAAAGCTGACGGATATAATATGATACGAGATCGAGACCGACAGCAACAGACTATTTGAATAAACTGCCTTCCGCAGTGACACAGCTTACACTTTTATAGCTGACGTACGTACAACTAAACCTTGGTCAAGACGGTAGTAGTCAATAATCTAACGCTCAATAAGATTTTTAATCTAGTGTTGGTAATTTTTGTTGCTAACAAGTCAGTCAGTTAGTGAGCTTGTATGTAGCGAATCGTAGCAACAGAATGGTAGAACCAGCTGAACATATAAATACATACATAATGCATGTTGGTATATGTGGAACAATTTGAGAGTAATGTAAAAATGTAAATAAATAATAATAATATAAACAAGAAAAAGAAAAAAAAAAGCTAAGCCATGACTATAACCACAACAAATCGAAGTAGAAATAAACAAAAGAAACGAATCTCTATGCTAAGCATTTCGCAAAAGTAAAGCGAGTGCAACACCAACACATTCACGTGACCTGAACAGTATTGCCTTACTCGCTTACAGTGTTGGTGGTGTTGGTTTCTTATTTTCTAAAGAGGTTTTGACTGCTGGTGGAGCAGTATATGGAAAGGTGTTGTTTATGAATTGAGCTTTTTATCAGCTTTTTTTTTTCATTTTATTTTATTTTGTATTTATCTCCGTAAGCGTGTTCGGTTTTCTTTTAATTTTTTTTTTTTTTAATTTTAAATACAAAAAATACTTATTTTTACATACATACAATAATGCAGTCAGCCAGTCAGGTATTGTTGCTCTAAGTACTTATTTTTAATATTTCTGATAAATTTCAGATTTCTTATATCTGTCTGTGTGTGAAACAATAAACTGATCTTATCTTTTACTTAGGTTTAGATATTTACGTGTGAAATAGTGGGGAAGGGAAGGGGATATTTGGATTGGAACGAATCCGGAGACGAAGGCAAGTATATGAAAATAAGTATTATTATTTTTTTACTTAAACAAAATTGTGTCGATGAACTCAGTGCGCTGGAAGATCTTCTCAGTTCGCCTACAAAAATGATCTAAAATTGTAGACAGAATTGTATCACCACAACGGACTATTTATCGAGTGGTGAATGAGTAATGGAAGTAGTCCTAGCACCTTAAGTAACGCAAGCGAATTCGTTCTAATTAGCTAGGATCACAGCAAGAAACTAAAAACGCAATTTATATTAACAAGCACTACCTCCTTATCCTTGGATCTAAGGGTGACTACAAGCTGAAGAATTAGATTTAAAGGAGTGAACTTAATGTTTTGTGAGTTCTGAGTGAAGAAAGGGATTGGATGTTGTCTTTATTGAACAAAATAAATCGATGGATTGGTTATCTTGCTCGGAGATATCATTGGATATCGTTGTTTTCAAGAGAAGATATAATTATCCTAACATGATAGGTACTTTCTTTTACATAAGGATTGGATGGATTCTTAGGTGTTGTGCAATATGTAGATAGTTCTACGACTAACCAAACAATTGTATCAATAAGGGACACCTTCACCTACTTTTCTTCTCTTCCTTTGCAAGTGACTAGGGAGAAAAATATATGTCAGAGATCAGACGAAGTACTTGAATGACTTAAGCGAAACGCTGATTGTACAGAGATACAAAGACAGAGAGGAACATCATGTAATTGACTCAAACTCTTTGGATGATTTCCGTGTACCTGATTTATGTGCTCCCTTATCCGCTTATCTTATTGTTACAAATGATGTGAAAAATTGATTACGCTCTCAACGGCCAAGCGGATGGTGTAAGAATTATTTTATATGATAAAAATAGCAATTATTATTAATTTGATAAATTTAAAAACCGGTGTAAAAAGACCGATTCCTTTACGTAAACAAAAGACTTAAGAAACGAACTTTTGTGAAAGTCTAAGCTGCCAGTTTGGGTTGCTGACTAAGACAGATTCTAAAAGAAATATTAAAAGATTTTTTTTATTTTTATTTAAACATATAAAAGCAATCTTGTAGTTCAAGAATAATTTTTTTTATTTTCAAAATTTTTTTTCCAGATTAACAGTCACAGATATGTAATGCATTCTTGAAGTGCCTAACCTTAGCCTTTATAATTAAATTGAAATTCTTTATTTATTATAACAAAACCCATTACCAGCAAGAGCAACTTTCATTTTCAACCTTAAATTTTTTCCTTTTCATATTTTTCGAATTTGTTTTTTATTTCATTCTACTTATTTAGATATACGCATTACGTTAATATCTCGCATTTTAATATTAATATTGAAAAACAAAAAAATAAAATAAAAATTTACACAAAACGAAAACCAAAACAATTTGCTTAGCATTCGATTGCATGCAAAAAAAAAGAGACTTGAGCAACAAACCAAAAGAAAAAAATCTTGGTTCGTTTTAACCTAAAAATTATTTTATTTGAACGCAGCGACCGGCCTGATGTAATAACTCTATTAAATCCAATTGGAATATTTTCAAGTAAATGCGTATAGCGTGTACAACAACACCGGCAAAAGCCAAAGAAAAAAATGTTACAACAATTTCAGGCGTTCTTTATACCATGATTAACTCTCAACTCAGATTAAAAAAAAAAAAAAAAAAACATTTCACAGATTAAAAGAAAATGAATTTCTTTGTAAGACAGTTTTCACCTTTTTTCTACTGACTCACGAAAACCAAACTCGTTTTTTTTTTTTCTTTATTAAATTTTAACAATTAATTTAACAAACTTATATGTATTTCTTATTTTCTCTTGTTCATGTAAAGTTCACTATGTTTTTTGTTTTTGCAATAGAAGTGTAAACAGAAATTATACGTTTAAGTTTCGTTATGTGTACGCCCACCTTCTTAACCATTATTTTTAGCTTAATTTCAGTTTTGCTTTTTTATTATTTTATACAAAAAAAACTTTTCGAAAAAAACCCCTTCTCTTGACTGCGGTTATTGTACTGCACATGTGCCTGCACACAGACACACATTTCAATATCTTGACTAAAGTTTCTTTTTGTTTCTTTTAAATGTTGTTTTATTATTTGTATAAGTTTTATGTAAAGAATATTGAAGCAAATACAACCGCACACAATTACCGCACCCTAATTAGAAGGGAGTTAGTCCGGATTTTTTGTCGGGAATTAATGTGATAATGCAACTCTACAATAACCGGTTAAACCAGGTCGAAACGTATACGAATCACTTTTTCTTTTCCCTTATCCTACTAAGCAAATTTTGCAAAATTCATTAATATGCGAATCAATCTGATTTATATCAAACTTTCCAGTCTACATATAGCTTGAATTAAGTAACGTTTTTTGCTTTTTGTGCACTTAAGTGCAGCGTTTAACGGATATCGCTGAGTAAATTGATTTCAAATATAGATTTTAATTTCTGCTCTTTGTTCCGGCGTCTGTTTTTATTCATTGCTGCCCAGCATGTAGAGTTTCGTTCGTTCGTAGCGTATTAGTGTGATTGCAGAGGCTGTTTGTTCTTCTTGATAGAAGCAAAGGCTGGGCTGCTCGTTCCCACACTTTAGATGATATTATTAGGACAACTACCAAGACTATGCAAAGCTTTCATAATGAAAATCGCTGAGAAAAATGCTTCGTTTAACGGCCATTTCTATAAAACTCCCAGGCGGTATTCACGTCAAGTGCTATATAAATTTCATAAATATTGTGGCCGCGCAAATCGATCTCAAAGTTACGCTTCTTATCTCGAATAATGAAGATAAAGAAAGATAAAAGCAAGCATTTCTACTTCAAGCGGCCCAGAGTATTCAGCGAAATCCCGTCCCTGAAACGATCGCAACCTTAAAGCGGGCTCCAGGTAACACACCCTGTTGCCACTTGCAACAAATTCTCTTCTAGTACGTGTGGCCAACTCTCTAAACTTATTGAAATGATGGTTATGTAGCTGGGCCAAGTACTATCTCAAGTTGACTCCTTGGTTGTACTTTGTACTCTCATGAGTTTGAGCCTTTGTTTTTCATTTTGATTTTATTTTTTCTTCTTATGCTTCGCTTCTACGCTTTTACTATCTCGTCTTTCTATGCTTCTTTTATTTCGTCATACAACGCTTGATTTTTCTCATCACATCTCATGTCCACACCTTGTCTCGCCCAAAAGTTCGCAAATTTTTCAACTTGACTAAAATACGATAATAATTTATAAGCGAATTCTAACTTGTGACTAGATCAGTGCGACACAAATGACGACCGTGGGCAGTGAAAAACGGCACAGATATCCAATAGTAAAGCACATATTTACATAATCGAAACTCTTGCCACGAATACGGCGCTGATTTAACTAAATACGAACAGTATTGCTATCAAATCTCAGCTCGACGTCCCAAATTTACTTATATAGTTCAATTACGAAAATATCCATTAATCCCATCTTTCTAAGTGTAGTTTGATGGCAGAAAACTTGTCCGTGTGAAACGACACGATGATGAGTGCCGCTTATGGTGTTGAAGAATGTGTTATACACGACTTTTTACAATGCTTCACAACAATTTAACTTTAAAGATAGCGAGTGTCCGAGCTTACTATTGAGACATATAACATTTTTTCATTGATTTTTATTTTATTTTATTCGCAAATCTGCGCATATATGAGAATAGCTCTGAAACATTACCAAGATATGACATCACTCGATGGTTATCTTTTCGAATAGTAAGTATTTGCTTGTGGAACATTATAATATGTAACATGTCATCCATGCCTTATATATTACTTTAGTAAATGACGACTGTTGAACACTCATCTTTTAAGAAATTATTAGTCATAGGTTGATTTTCTTCCTCTCTCTCTCTCTCTCTCTTTCTCTCTTTTTCTCCTACTCACCATATCAATTTAGCAGAAAGAGTGAGTACGACAATTCGTCGCTCGTCTTGAATTGCGGACAAGAAGCTTTAGTAGACCACAAGACTTATTCGACTAGAAAATCAATCTAGAGATAATCTATTATAAGTGAAAGCTGACATAGAAGTATTGACAGTGAATTATCAATTTATCAATCCAAAATATTCTAACTAATCTGTGTGCTTCTTCTGCCGATATTCGACCGTTCACGTCTTCAAATAAAGAAAATGTTTAATAGGAAATTACGATGGGAACTAAGAGGAGCTTCTCATCTGCTAAGCATATTTATTGACATTATTTGACCCCTCTTGTTTATAGTTATATAATAACGACTTTATTTTTATAATTTATTTAATTATTTTGTGTAATTTAATTCAATGGAAACCGCAATTTTTTCGATTATATATTCAGTGTCTTGTTTGCCCATTCTATCGGTGAATATGTGAAAATAATCTCATGTGATTCCATATATTCATTACACATACTCTTGTAGAGTTAAGTAATGAAAACAAAAAAAAAAAAAAAAAAAAAAAAAAGCAAAAAATAAAAACAATTTTACGCCATTCAGATATTAATCATGAGATGTAAACCTGTACATATTCATAAATATGTGTGCAACAAAAAGTGGTCATAACCAACTGGTGGACATAACTAGTATATTAAATATAAGGAGGAAAAAAAAAAGAAAAAAAAAAAACAAAAACAATTAAAAATAGTTAAGAAAATTATGCCATTACCTGCAGATAGATAAAACTAATAGACAGACGCTTTGTCATTTTTTTAATGCATACATTTTATGTAACATTCTTCTGACGCAATTCACCAAATGATTCGCTTGTTTGTTTTCTATTGAAACGCATGACTTGGCTTCATTTATTAGATGTATGTCATATAAGTGGCTGACTACAGCAGTAATTTTCTTGTCACATAATCTATGTTTAGAGAGATTTCTTAACCGCGTACATTGTGTGTGTGCGCTATGCTCTATTAATATTGTTTGGGGGCGAAGGTGGCAAACAATTGTAACCTTGATAAGCGAGAACTTGTTTCATTCGTTGCTGAACAACACACACACACCCTTATAAACATGCTTTTCATTTTGATATACACTAGTCTAGTATATATATATACGCATATATGTAGATCTATTTGTATATATTTCATATCCGCTTTTAATTGATTTTTAAGAAAACATAAAACCAGAAATCCATCTATCAAAACAAAAAAAAAAAATTAAAAAATAATTTTCAAATTTTTTTTATTTTTTTTTTATCAAAATCCCAAAAACATTTATCACGTAAATGCGGATTAATGTTGTGTATCACGTTATGCGTCTATTGCTTACACATTTTAGTTAATTATTTCCGCATCGTTAAAATTTCATATGAACGGGCGTTAACACACACACAAATTTGCTCGCAACTGAGGTACTTGTCTGCTTGCATTTGTATATCTTAGCTTGAAACGGGTTTGCATTATGCGTACACGACCAATAGTTTTCATACGCAGACATACCGTGTGTACGTAATGATATTGGTATTGACCTTGATTGAAATGTAAACAATTTTTACGCTATATCCACCACTAGGAGTATGCCAAGTTTAGAAAGGTATGCAATGCAAAACAATACTCTTCGGTGGCTCCATGCATTGCGGGAAGTATTCTTAAACAGTGCTTGTTGTATGTTAGGAAACGCGTAACGTATGTGCGCTCTCCTCGTAAAGCAGACCAGGGACAAGCGAAAGGTAGAACGTTTTTACGACAGCTGACGTTTTTGTCTATCGTTTACTTTAGATGCGTTCGAAGCCGTACATTGAATACTACTTTGCCATAAGCTGTTTCGGCATTTTTGCTGATGTGTTACATATTCGCTCCACAAAGTCTCAAGTATATCCAAGGCGTAAGTTTTGAAGACAATAATAGCTGTCTTCGCCATCACAGCTCACGCACAAAGAACTCAACGTTTGAAGGTGCGTAACAGAACGATATCTGTCGATATCGCATTGCTCTGATGGAGGTTGATTTGGGTCGAAGTGTGTTTGGTTGTTTCCATGAAAATATCTGGCTAACAACTAGCGGCACATTGGCCAAAACGTTAAACGTTCTTAGACTTTTTCGAGCCCCAGTCTGATTTTTTTTCTGAAGAAAATGCCAGTTCTCGGCTACGACAAGAGCACCGTACATAAAGTACTGTCAGTTGTCTCGGCTTATCTTACAAATCGAACAGCCGTCTCTTTTCGCCTTCATATACGTAAATGCAGCGTTTCTCAAGTGCGTTCGGAAGCGGAACGATATAGACCTTTTGCGCGGGATTCGTTTTTACTTCATGATGGCCGTTGTATTCTAGATTAATTGGATTCTAAATTCGAAATCGTGCTGAATTTTGCGACAAATTAGATGAAAATCTTGCAAAGTCGCAATTGCGTCGGTAAACACTGGTGTGGCGTGCGACTTAGCAAAGCAAGACTTTCATGTAATATGCCGCAATTGGCTTGGCCAGCTGTGACGTTGTCCAGCAAACGGAACTCATTTTGTAAATCGCAAGAAAGCATCGCTCAAATGTATTCACTAACACACTTTTTTCTTGTTCGCTAATCGTCCTTCTCAACTTATTACTAAATAGCAATAGATGCCAAACATTCCTCGAACCCTTATATGTTCACAGTAATACCTAAAAAAAAAAAAAAAAAAAAACGAAGAAAGAGTGGACCCCAGTCGCAAACTAATATCTTTTTGGTTATTATGCGTGCGCATAAAGCGGAAAATGAAACGATGCAAATACTCGGAAATAATTAATTTTTAACATTTAAAAAAAAAAAGGAAAAAACATCGATTTGATCTCTTAATCACTGAAAGATATTACCTTTCATTACATTTCTCATTAACGATATCCCCAAATGCTTGCTGCTATGTCTTTTACTACTCGTAAGTGTAGTGCATTTTAGGATTTTTCGCAGATGCTCAATTAAAGTCAGATATATTTTTCTTTGGTTTCAAATTACCGGCATAAGCTTCCATTTAATGACATTGAAAATTTCTGACTTTTCGTGACTGGCGCAATTAAACTGCGCGAGGTAGCTCTTAAACATTTATAATAGCACAAAAATATCGAACTACACACACACACACACACACACACACACACACACACACACACACA
>NW_023998417.1:12560933-12587534 GCF_014805625.2 Glossina fuscipes
ACACACACACACACACACACACACACACACACACACACACACACATAATTAGTGTTTGCGTGTGAGTTATCAGCGAGTGATTCTTTTCGCTACGACCGTTCTCGTATATCGTTCACCATTTTCGTTCGCGCAGAAGATGCACGAGTGAGTGAGTGAGTGAGTGATAAACACGGTAATATCAAGTTACAAATCATACCAACAAGTTTAGCCAGTTTTCCGTTATACGAGTTTGACTTTCTTATTACAAATGTTTGATTTTTTATCATTGATAACGTTTAGCATTATCACAATGCTCGCATGTAATGCAACACAATGCAAAACATAAATATATATATATATATATACATATATATATATATACAATGGATTGTTAGTTAACCTTTCCTTCTAACTTTTGCCGTTGAACAAAAATTGTTTGTATATCAGTGTGAGTGCGTGTGAGGATAGGATGGACAAAGCGACTCAACCATTTGTCTACGATACTCTACCTACTGTAATGCTTCTTAAATTACAAATAATCGCAATTGTCTATCGTATTTTATAAAAAATTTGCTGTAGTCTTCAGTTCATGTGATGCACAATATTTTTGCATTCTCTGTTTTCTATGGATATGTGTAAGTGTATGCGTGTATGCGCGCGTGTGTGTGCGTGTGTGTGTGTGTGTACGTATTAAGGTAGGCTTACGTTGAAATATAGCAGCTGAAATAATTGAGTCAAATACTCGACTTATTAAAAGAGAAAATTAAGAGATAATCTCTATACGGTATATGAGGCCCAAAACGGGAATAGATGAAAAAGTCTTTCAACCATCACAAAGGCGTACAAAACGCAGAAGAAAAACGATAAAATTTTGAACTCAGCCTTAATTTTTCTACAAAGTTTACGATAATTACTATAAACGGCGTTATGTAATTTATAATTAGTTTGAAAAATACGCTCGTAATTGATAAAAGCCTGCAAAAGAGAGAGAGCGAGAGAGAGAGAGAGAGGGAGAGAGAGAGAGAGAGAGGGAGAGAGAGAGAGAGAGAGAGAGAAAGGGAGAGAGGGAGAGGCTTAGCAACCATATGAAGAAGGTTCGCAAAGTTTAGATATAATGAAACGTAGACAATGTGTAGATAATTGATATTAACCTTCGGCGATGTGCTCGTTAAACGTGTAGCGTGTGTAATATGCAATTGGATTGTAATGAAGCGACGTGACGAAATGACAAATTTATTTACTATAATATATATTATTGCGGAAAAATACACAGTCCTAATGATAACATTTCATGAGGAAATCTGAGGAAAGGACTGATGGAGGGGATGATGACGTATACACGCATTATGCAAAGTTAGATGAGTAGACGGGTGGCATAGCTGGCCTTGGCGAGTGGTAGATTTGTAATGCAATGTAAGGCAAAAGATGCTCCCATTCATGATACATCTCTCCACCCTTTACCATTTCCAGAAAACCATCTTATAGACACCTTACCACTACCACTAAGTCCAATGGATCATTTATTGTCGCTTTGCTGGATTCTAGAAGAAGACATTTTAATGTTCTCTAATCCATGGCACTTTCACGGTACATTTTGTTAGTGATTCTTCTTCCTTTTTTATTATTACTAACATCATCCATTAATATACAAAAATTTTTGTCCAGCAAAACCACCCCAAGACTAGGTTTATACCATTAAAGATGAAGTGAAAAATGTGTACTTTTTCATTTCCTTCCCTTACAAATGGAATTTTTTTTTTTATTTATTTATTTTTTTTTTTTTCAAAAATTGTTGCTATTGCTGTTGTTGTTATTGCTGATATTGTTTATCGTGAAAACCCTTATTATCTATTGTGTTGTTGCTGTGTTGTGATTAACTTGCAAATCTTTAAAATGTTTGAAAAAAAAATATACATAATAATCACTCACAATGGCAGAGACATGGCATACGTGAAAAAATCAGTTTGTTGTTGGGTGCTAGGGATCGCATCAGACAAACGCCTCGGAAATCAAAAAGGCAGAAATGCGAAATATAATATAAAAGAAGAAAATATTGAAATTCCTTTTGTCCACAGTATGTCAATATGATTACGCTTATGAGTCTAACGGTTTTACGAAAGCTACCATAGAAAGGCTTCTCAAATGCCGCTATGCAGCAAGACAACCCTTAAATTGTTATTAAAGGAACGACGCGTTGTGACCATTAAATTTGGCTAAACTGTTACAGTTCCATTTAGGAGAACGAAGAAGAACAAAAAAAGCAAACAAAAAAAAAAAACAAAAAAGTAAAATAAAATAATGGCGTATTTTACGTATATTCTCGACAGCTTGTTGTTTATTTTTCTTGCTCGAAACGTCAACTGATTTAAATCCATTTTATCTTTTAAGCAGAAAAGAGAAGGCAATCTTGGTGGAGTTTTAGTTTTTTTTTTTTTTCAAAAACATTAACACCCGCTGAGCTCAATCGTTTTTTGTTTTTGCTTCATTGGAAGAGGAAAAGGAAGAGAGAGCGAGCAGCGCGACAAGTTGGAATAGGATGTAAGGATTTTTGTTTTACGATAAAAAGGACAAATGGTGCTTATTAACCTATGTGTCATTTTGGGATTTTAATGGTTGTATGATAAAAGCCAAATTGTCTCATTTCATTGTTTTTTTTATTTATTTATTTTTTTTTTTGCTATTAGACGAGCTTGGCAGGTATAAGTAGTAGTGTAGCAGGATCACCCGTATAACGTACATATAAATTTGTAGGGTTGTATAATCCGATTCCTTTCTTGATTTTTCGGAAACGAAAATACTCTCGGCCTACACTGCACTGAGGGACTGTCTGTTGAGTGATTCGACCCATTTTTAAAACTAACTTACGTACAACAATTTCCGGTTTATTTGCCAAATGCGAATATTTGCGCCAGACAAAATGATCACGACAGCTATTACATAGATATCCAGACGGACCGACTGACAAGTGAGCAGATGGACATCTCTGAGTCGATTCAGAGTTTATTGCCGATGAAGAACATATGTATACACTTTATAATGTTTCTCAAGTTTCGTTCTGGGTATTGAAAATGCTTTGACAAAATGAACATACACCGAAGCTGTCAGAGGTGGGTATAAAACTCGCAGCCGTGGATGGAATCAAACATCATTTTGTGCCGCTTCAAACCAGAAATGGCCGAGGCGCTCAAAAAAGTGGTCACAAAACAAATTACATCAGAGTTGAATGTTAACTACAAAATGGAGGAAGCATATCCCGGCGTTGATTCACCAAAATGCATAAATATTTTGCCCATTTTTTCAGTCAAGCCTAGGTCATTTTGATCGATAACCTCTTACCATTTTTCTTGCGAAATAATTATGCATTCACTGTAGAACATGTGAGGTTTCCGGTGCGAAAAGGTGAACCGAATGACTGAGTGATTTGAAGGTAACTTGAGATTATTAAGAGGTTTCTACAGAGAGCAGAGTGAATGACAATCGGATGGGACAATGTCTGAGCATAAAGCAGGGAATGCATGAAAACTTCCTAGGCAAGATTTCTGAATTTCTTCAGGGTCATTAAGCAGATGTTCGTGTGGTTTGACTGTCTATTAAACTTGGTTCCATTCCGTTCCGCATCTGTGTCTTGTCAGACGAAATGTGCCGGCTCTCCCTGACTTTATGTGCTAATGTGCTTGGTCGACTAGAGCGCGGTGCCGCTTTAAAATCGCCCTGGAAAATAGCAGACTGGAAATCGCAAGTTCATCCTGTGTGTGGCTAATTTTGCTTAAATATTTTCTCCATGAATTTTTCCATTAACCTACAAGTCGTTACCGTTCTGATCAAAATGATGATATAAAATGTTGCAAACTTTTCCAAAATCAACATATTCTTTATCTAACGATTGTCACTTTTTATAGGCGCTACAGTTTGATTCGAAAGGACCAATGTGGCCAAAACTATGCGACTCTAAAGCCGTCTATGGAGTCGTCTTTAAGTATGCATAACAGATTTCTTTTACTTATCCTTTCAGATAATCTTTACGATCACTGATAACGTATGCATAACAGTAGATAAAACCAGGAAAACTATGCGTTGTTAGTTACTTTTAACCCATTAGGTAATACTTGTTCTTGTTTCCCTCGACATCTCAAATTAGCGAATTGGATTGCTTCTCTCTACTCTCTACGCTCTACTTCTCTCTGTTGGATTATATCTCGTGGATACCTGAAGTTGGAATCTTGGAATCTTGTTGGAACTCAAGGCGAAAAATTCCAAAATTGAGGATTTCAATAAGCGATAGGTTTACGATGATCAAGAAGAAAATGCAACTAAACACGCCCCATATTACTTTACAGCCAAGGTAAAGAAGTTAGTAAGCTTTCAAGTTACGATTGCTACGTAGACCAATACTTTATTTCTAAAAATTGATCTCGTCAAACGTTCGTACATATGCGCATCAGAAATATTCGTCTCATTAAAATTGAATGCATCACCGAACAATTAAGTATGAACCAGATTTTTAAAAGAAATTACCACGACAAACACAAACAAGCTTGCATGCGGCAGAATAGTAGCACTCAAGCCTTATTATAATTATAGGAATATCACGACATGAACATACATCTATCGCATATGTGACGTAGCGACGAATGTCACATCATTCGGCAGTTGTGCGTTAACATGGCGTTACGTTTTAATGTAGCAAGACTTAATGCTTAAGATTATCTTTTTAGTAAACACTTACGTAATCATCCCTATTTTTGTGTTTTTTTTTTTTTTTTCTTAAAATAATGAGGAAATGTTTGCAAAAAACTTAGCCTAAATTATGAAATCTATTGAGAGCTGAAGGCAATGCCAATAATGATAGCATGTAGTGTTTAGTTTATGAGGAGATATTTTCAAGTATCTGCGGTATAATTAAGTCGTTGTTTATTGTTTAAGCAATCGTTGCAATACCAACGACCCAACGACCCTTTTCTCAGTAAATGGATGGTGTCCGCGTGCGTTAATAAAAATACAAACAACGAGCACTAATAACGGCTGTTTTCGACTTTACGAATTGTCACCGGACGCCTTTTATATAACGCAAAGCTGACAAGCCAAACCAAGTCGAGTCAGTGCCGCTTAACGCAATCTGTTAGTTTGATTGTCGCCATGTATGCAACTTTTTTATGCATGCTTGCCGGCATGCTAATCCCCGCTCTCGTAGCAAAAAAAATCTCTGCAACCACCAATCCTAACAACCACTAACGCCATTACGACGCACATGTACATGTTGTACGCATTTAGGTCATTGTCACCCATTTAAGGACATCATGCAAATATTAAGTGTTTGTCAGTACTTGAGAATTTCTGTTTCCCATGTGTTTATTTCGTATGATCGAACGTACGCCAAGTACCAAAATCGTTTTACTTTCTCTTACTAATCTCTCTGGTAAATAAAGTTGTCTCTGTCATCTTATGTAACTTTCGTTAATAATGTTGTTGTAATTTTGTCAAAAATTGATAATTATGTTAGTTTTTTTTTTATTTTTATTTTTTTTATCGTCAACCGTTGCATCCGTAGCGTAGCATACCGGCTGCCGCTTATCTGGAACATAGCTGAAGTCAGCATGTAGTCGTTCGTTTTTTCTCTTCTATTATCAAAGGATTAATGGATTTTTTGTTTTTTATTTTTTTTATTTTTTTTATTTTAAGTCTCTTCAATGTGACAAACGCTTTGTGTAAATAGAAAATTATGTTAACTGATTGTGTAGAGATCCTTCTTCAATTCGAATGTTCATCGATTGATTTAAGAAAGGATAACAATAACCGAAAAGGGCTCAAGGAAACGCGACTGGTTTCATTGACTAGTGTTATTGATAAATTTCTATTTTTAACATCTCTGTAGTTAGCAATATGAAGATAATATTGATAGATCTTTTCTGCCTGCCACCACTTCCATTCGCCTATAAGTGCTCTTGACATGATTCCTATTTCTGAAAAGTTGGCCAATGCGAAGCGTCTGACTTGTAGGCACATCGCACCGCTTTCGAGAGCATTACTGAATGCGACTTTAGTTGGATATAAGAGCATTGCATCTTTTTTGTATTTTTGCGGGACCAAAATAGGTTTCTTAATATTTTCTGCAGATTGAGTACATATATATATATACAAAGTCATGGGAAGAGAGTAGTGCTTAGCAATTCATTCTACTGTGTTTAATTAGAACAGAAAACTCGCAAAACTATATTAGATTACTTAGTACTCTTAGATACTTATTATCTACCAAAACTCTTATCTCATGTCAGAGACGATACTTTAAAGAGAAAGAGAATATTCTTTTTTTTTTTGAAAATAGGATAAAATCGAATGCCACGCCTATAAAAATTGTATAAAACTATTCAGAAGACGTACAAGGGGAGATGAATTTATATTTTTGATACATTTATATAAAAAAGATTATATATTACATTTCAACCAAACCATTTCCGTGAGATGTAGGAGCAACTGCTACTAACTGAGAAAGGAGCATTTAGAGCATGTAGAGCATGTAGAGCATGTAGAAACACGGCCATGTGGCAGAAGGGAAGTCACCGCTGCCCAGGAAAAACTTTTCGTGGATTTTGTTTTGGATTTTTCCGAGAGTTCTTCGGAAGATTGCTATCTCTAGATGGAGAGATCTCCGCGCAGGCGTATTTAGGAACCTTGTTGTCTTGTGAGCTTTGCTAAGAATTTCGAACTTTTTATTTCTGATCCCTCACAGGTCAAGAATCGACTAATAATCCTTAATAGCACTACTAAATAGTAATAAATACACAAAGTAACAGAAAAACAAAAAAAAAAATCTCTGAAAATCTTTTTCAAATGGAAGGATAATAGGATGCATTTGTGTGAACAAATGGTTTGCTTTTTTGTTTTTTTTTTTGGCTTTATTTTTGCATTAGCAACGGACAACTGCCTGTCAAAACACGTACATGAAATTTGCAAGCATTTCATTATTAATTTTTTATTTTTTTTTTTTTTATTATTATTTTTTGTTGTGAAAATGACTTGAAATTAAAAAGTGAAAAAGTAAAGTAAACCGAATTTTTGTATATTTACGCATGCGTAACCTTTTTGTTGTTATGCCAAAGCAGGAAATATTAGCAGTTCTTTGCGTAATTGCAGACAACAAGCAACAACAACAAAAATAGTTGTTTTTGTTGTGCCATTTGCTTTCATTTATTTCTGATTTTGGATGAATTTATTAACTTATTATTATTTCTCTCTGTTATGCCTAAAAAGAAACCGCAACAACAAAAGAACGTAATAAGGTTGCAAATGTTTTTCTTTCTTCTTTTTTGTTCAATTTTTCCCTAAATATTTATACATAGAGAGTTTATTATCTGCGCAGTTAATTGCATTTTAAAAGACTGAACAAAGTAAACAAACATTTGCTTAATAATGCACACAACTATTTATTTATCTCAATCTTCGATTCATTTCGTACATTAATGTGCATTTAATCTTGTTATGGGCATGTTATTGGCGCAATCAATAGCATATACAGGCTTAACTTATGCTACTAGTAGTGAATCTAGCGATCTAGCGATCTGCTTGCTTAAGACTTTCACTAAGGTTGCTGCCTGCTCAAATCAATCAAAGGATGTCATATTAAGTTGGATTTAATGCTCTTTTGATGACGATTGCATTTTACTTAAGGTCCTCAATAATTCGCAAAACAGCAGCTGCCTTTGTAAACAATCCTTAAAGATCGTACAAAATAATGCTGCTGGCGGTGAAAAGGTTATAAAAGCAATCAGCAGATAGTCAAAGGTACCCCTGTTGACGCCTCGAGACAAATTTGCTAAAATGTATCTGCAAAGTTTCAAGTCCAAAAAGAAAATGAACTCTTTCTTTAAGACACCGTCCGGAAGGCTGGAACAAACAACAGATGGGAAATGCAGAAAATTTCTTGCTATTAGCAATTTCTTATGTAACAATGCAACGAATCGTTTTTTTATGTTATTTAAAATATGCCATGCCTGTGTGTTTGCCCAGGACGTAACACTTACCGACC
Source organism: Glossina fuscipes (assembly GCF_014805625.2). Lineage (NCBI taxonomy): Eukaryota > Metazoa > Arthropoda > Insecta > Diptera > Glossinidae > Glossina > Glossina fuscipes. Next base: position 12,568,936 of record NW_023998417.1, read on the forward strand.
AGGCGCATTATCACTAGGCTGCAGCAATGTCCTTATCTGTTTCTGATCATTACCGTGTTGCACGAATAGGGAAAATCCTCTGGATGATTGGTCATATTAGAAAAAAATTTATATATATCTGCCTTTGGATACCGATTCAGATTGTCAAAGCCAATGTAAAATTTCAGTTTAATTCATTTTTCCGTTTATTTATGTTGGCATCTGGCATTTGTCTTTCTATTATGACCCGCTCTTGCCTTGAACGAAGAGCTATTAAAATTAGATTAAGATAGATATGACGTTTACAGCCCGGAGATTGCAAAGCCACACATGTACATGAGGAGCTGCTCACTATGTCAATTTTGTACTCGTGATCATTGCACGTCGTGTGGTTAAACGTCATCGTGCTGATAAGATGAGAAATATTCCTTCCGAGGCTGCACTTGATGAACCAGCTCCGTAAATAATCTATTGTTGAGGTTAATCTTCGTTTGTGAATGCTTCCGTGCGGACCGCCGTCTCAGTCAATAAAGAAGCAAAGCAAAATTGAAATGTACACCATATTTTTGGACAGAGGAAATAACTATTTTTGGTAGATTCATGCTTTTAGACGGTTGATGATGAAGATGAAATGCCCGTAGCAAGAAAATAAGATATAGAATCTTTCAGAAAATCTTCTTTTTTTTTATTAAACTAAAAGGTGGAGTGCCTCCCTTGCAGTAAGGTAGAGAATGGTGTGGAAGACTATACTATCCAAGTAGCCAGTAAGTAATCCGTCTTATAAACCAATAGGAGAACGCGCAGCCTTAAAATCGCTCGAGTAATTCGGTTAATTGATGGGATTATTTTAGAAGATTAGAGCCTAATGGAATTTCATTTTCAACAACTCCATTGCTTCCAAGTCCATATAGTACATTGCATCGCACGGCTGGTGTTTCAAATCATCTTAAGATTACCTTATTAGCTGGCGTTAGTGTGTACAATTTCGATTTCAACTATGGACTGTCAGTAGAACTTTATTTGTGAGAAAAACATAACACACACACGATAAAATTATTTAAAAAAAAACAAGTCCAGGACATTTAAAAGCTTTCGACTTCCGTTTTTAGGAACTAAGACAGCAGGTGCAACTGAACTGGAAAACAACTCCAATTAGAAAAAACGGTTAAAAAAAAAAAAAACAAAATTAGAGGACAACCATAAGCGGCAAGTGTAGGCATAAGAGTAACATATGTTAAGTGTCAGATAATGTATCTTCTAAACGATAATGATGAGCCATACAAATGGCAATAAACTATAATTGCACAACATGTAATTGACAATTTGTCAATAGTGTCATGACACGCAATGAATATTCGAATATCTCACACGGCGTGCACAGCAGTATGAACCATGGGAATTTTTATTAAAAGAATCAAATATTTGCGTTCAAATGCTTGATAAAATACTACTGCTACTGCGTCATTTTCGATACAGTCGTCAAGTACGCAGCTACATGTAAACGTCAATCTACGGTCACGATGGCAACTGGTGTGGAAGTAGCGAGTAATGTAACAAACTTTCAAAGCAAGAGATCGCGATCCTTGTGCTATTGACTACATTTTCAACTGCCATAGCATAGCGTTAATGTTATTTTGCTACATTTTCATTAACCAGACCATATGTCGAATAGATCCTGTAAACATCCCCGTCCTAGATGTACAATGAAACAAACATCGCACACATGTGTTGTAAATTCTTGTTATATGAAATTCCATAGCGTTTATTAAAAGTTCACATTCACGAAGAGACCTTATGTTACTACATTACTACTACTACTACTACTACTACGTGGTCTGCTAAAAATTAGAAAACAATATCAAGTAAAGCAAATAAAATTAAGTTTAGAATGAGGCCAGACTGAAGCGAATAAACAATAAGACCAGCCGTGTAAGCACTTGAAAATGTAACAAATCGACTTTGACAAAAGTTTCGAGATTTGTGCGCACAAAAAAAAAAAAAAAACTCTCTCACCCTAAACCACAGAAACACAAATCAAAAAAATTGAAACAATTTCTCGGTTATGAGTGTTGCAGTGTTCGTGGCTGCGGTTATTTGATTTTATTGAGTGTGCCACTCTCTCATACGCACACAAACTAAGGTCGAAAATTCAACTTGTCCTTAATCAGAAGCACCACTTATCGCTATAAGTTTTCTTCTTTTTATATAGCTTTTTTTACAGCTTTTTGCTCCCAGGATGTCGTCAATGTTCATTGTATTCGCAAAAGGGTTGCAAAAATATTTTCCATACTTCATCGATTGTTTGCTGAACGCTATGCGTATTTAACCGCAAACAAGGCAATCACTCTTGAATATTTTTGATTAACACTTTACGCGATAAGCGAGAGAGAGAGGAAATCGACGACGATCGTTCTCTAAAGTTGCCGATGATCGATTTGCTTGGAATTGTGAATTTTGTAACAAATAATTTCAAATCTCAAGTGATCTTGAAATTTGTTACAGTTTTTGTTTTCTCTCTTGTTCAACTGCTACCGTCTGGTCGAGTCGTATTAATTTAATTTACTTTTCTCCTGCCGAATAAACACCTTTATATATATATATATATATATATATATGTATATATGTTTGCTGGCTTAAGGACCTTTACGAACGAACATTAACTAATGGAAATCCGACATTAATGTGCACATCTGGACAAATTATTTCCCGTCAGCTTGCAAAACTTCAAAAAGTTAAAATAAGGATTTCTCACCCAATAATTTGGTTTAACTAAAGGCATCAGTTTCACATAAAGTTAGCTCTCATTGAATTTTGATGTTTTTTCGCAATTTAAAATTCATAGGAAACACTCATTTAACTTATTGGTGAATACATCTTCTATTGATCTTTTCACTTTATAACAACTTTGTCTATCCCTCTTAGATGCCGAAGCTTAAAAGATCTATAATCGTTTTCATAATATTCCTTTAGCCGTAAATGCGAAACAAAAATGGAAAATGTTCGTATTTCTTATATAACAAGCCTAGCAGAAAATGAACAATGAATGCTTAGTAGAAATTCACAAACTCACACTGCAATGTCTGGCGTACCTTTTGAACATTCCTTACTACACTGGAAGTGACTAGGTATTCACAGATCGGTTCTAACACTCTAGCCATACTGCTCGATTAGATAGACTTTCACAATATTTTAACGAGAAAGTTTCTTGTTTCAGTTTTGCATTGTTATTGCATTCGTATGTCTATTGCATGTTGCCGAATATGTGTGCATACTAAACATATCTGTCGAACAAGGGATCTAATGTTTGCTTTAATTTGGGAAAATATTTTATCTTTATTGGAAGTAGAGGCCTTCAACAGACTGGTGATTTTCATTTTATATAACGGATAGGCCTAAGTTTTGAAAGACTTTACAGTAGTGCACATTACTAGGATCAAATCTCAACGTAGCATAGTCCTTTTGCTAAAAATGATATTTGATTTTGTCTCATTAGATAGAATTTCAAGAACTGCTTTTTTTGCATTTCAAGTCATGCGACAGGGATTGATTGGAAAGTATACCGCGATATAAGGCATGAAACGGCTTTGTTTACTTTTCTGAACTTTATAAGCGTAGAAGCCAAGTAGAAATTTTATTTCTACCGAACGATTCCTAATAGATGGACTTAGTTCTTCAGTTTCAGCAGCATAGAGAAATGAATTTAAAGATCTCTGTCTTACTCTACACGACTGTGTTATGGCTATGGATGGATACGGATTTCTTCGAAATTTTTTGGAAGGAACAACTTCAAACACGTCTTCGGGACTTTTGCTTGGAAAGAACTATTCTTTACTATGGCAAACTTTGACAGAAAGCCCAGTCAGTCCCTCTTTTTTCCCTAACTAAAGGATTTCGAAATTAATACTTTCGACGACGACATAGACTTAAGAGACACAGGCAACATTGAGAGTATTCGTCACTTGGAGAAGAGGTTTAGTTGAAAAAAAACACTAATGACATTTGTTTCAAATTTTTCTTATCTTTTCTTCATTGATAGACCTGAGGAGCATATACTTCAGTTATTTTCGAAGAAAACTTACTTACCCTTAATAGTTATGATGAGATTTTATTCACTTGTTTTCCATTAATAAGTAACTATATGGACGGGTTATTAGATGGACGGAGATGTTGACTCAACTACTTCCCTTGCTTGTAGTCATTTGACTTTTGTCTTTTCAAAGATATTTTCCTCATCATATTGCAATTCTTGTCCTGAAAACAAAACGTGAATGCAAAGGAGATGCGTTTCATGCGTTTTGTGATCGATTACTAAAAAGGCTGGATAATGTTTTGGTTTAAATGGACGTTAATGTTGCACTCGCAAAAAAGCAGTGAACTTGGGCTTCACCTCTTGCTTTTGAACAAAGCAAAGATTTGGTCTTTGTTACGATTTTTAACCTTAACTATCTAATCCTGCCCATTATAAGCCATTTGCGTAGATGCGTTTTTTGTTTTACTAAGTAATTGCTAAAGGATAAGCAATGAAATGATCTCGGGGCCTCTTTAAAGCGGATAAAGATTCCTCGAAAGATTGCAACTAAAGGACTAACTACTAAATACAAAAAAAAAAAAAAAGTACGAGCATGTCAGAAGCAGAACGTTTAGATAGTGTGTTGTGTTCACATTAGCATAATCATTACAGTAGGGATCGCAGCAGGTGCTCTGCGATTTTACATTTTAGCCTTACAGGCTATTGTTAACGGACTTATGTAAATTATCATTGTGACCGCAACAGTGGTTGCATTAATCTTTCGCTTACGCGACTTTAGTTAATGCCACTATAAGTAGCGTACTTGAGGGCAGGTTTAGGTTTTCATTAGAATATCATTGACTTGATAGTAAGATTCGGGTGAAAGGTTAATATATTAGTTTAGCAAAAGGTGTAGAATAAGTACACATATAAGTCGGCCGAAGAACTTTTCCATTCAAATAATTTTACATTAAAAGATGACTTGAAAATTAGTCATAGAATTAGTTAAGCAAATAACTGGTGAAGATTAACGTTTTCCTGCGTTTAACTGTGTACACACCCATCTCTTGTTTCAAGTTGCTTTTCAGATCTTTTCAGATCTGTTATTGTGTTTACAATTCAAGTAGTCTTTGTTTGTATAATATCCGCACGAGAAGATATAAAGGCTTTCCAAGAATTGAAAGTTATTATTTTATAAGATCAGAACACACACATTGAGTAATCGCTTGGTGGTCTTTGGATTAAACACGATTTTCGCTTTTAAGCCAAATTCAACCACTACTTACAGCTCGAATAACAGCACTTGCTAAGCATTCATAGAATAGCAGACAAATTCCGAAGCAACTATTGTTTTATCAATCATGTCACATGAACTTCACATAAAGTATCATATGCTTCTTCTTTTAAGGCTTTTTCTTCCCTCTCTTCGAAACCGTAACAAAAACAATAACTTAACACTTAACAAGTTCAAATGCGGGCCATTGCTTGCATTCAGTAGAAGAAGATCGTCAAAGTTTCCAACAACATAAGGTTGTACATCCATTCCGACAATAGACATACATACACACGCATATTCATATGCAAGCAAATTTTCAATGAACAGTACCATATACGTGCGTATTAGTCTCTCTCCAGCAGAAAGTAAATTCACTAGCGTTTAATATTAAGTACAAAGGTAACGCATATACACATATGCGCAATAGACTCATGTATATGTTCTGTAACAACAAATTTCTCACCTTCGGGAGGTCCACTTATCAAAAACCATCACGTACTCTTCATGTACCACTTACGACGACGACGACGACGACGACGACGACAAGATCATTTGTCAATCGCTGATGCCTAGCGACAGTAATAAGAAGAACCAAAAATTGTTACAATAGAAAACATTTTTGCTAAGATCTTCTTATTAATTTCGACTTAAGGATTACGTTCGTAGCTTCTTTGCCAATTTCAAGAACACTTATGAAACTGAAGGCTTTCATGCGGACAAGGGGATGAGTAAAACGGTTTTTTTTTTGTGCATAAATCCTCAAAACTGATCGCTGTAATAAAATATTTTCTTAGGGTAACAAATCACGTAAGGGAAACACGCATTCATTCTATGGCTGTGTTACTTATTTATTTCAAAAGAGTCAGAGAAACAAAAAATGTTTTTTCAAGTTTTTAGACAAAATTCTAAAATTGACAGCTTTTTGTGCAAGATATCCTCGAGCGGAATTATGTAGAAAGCGCGGACTATACCTCAAAAGCATTGAACATAAATTGTTGCATAGGTTGCATACCGTATAAAGAAAGAGTGAAAGTGAAACGTTCACAATGCTTTTCGAAAGATACGAGTCGTCAAATGAAAATATGCAAAGCCATATTAACATAGCGGGTTGAATGTTGCACTTTCCTAGATATTACGATTATATTCCATCTGGATCTATGGAATTCAACTAATGGGTACTTGGTCGGTAGTTAGGCGGATATAAGTGGGCTTTGAGTCATGTATTCATAAGCAAACCTCAGTGTTTTTTGTTCCATTGACCAGCCGTGAGGTCAGGTTTTTCGGTATACACGCATGATTGTAGATAGGTCGGGTAGAAGGTGAAAAGGGGTACTGTTCGCATATGTTCGACTTGGAGAAATTCAGGAAAGGCGAGAAAGATGAATTAAAACATCGTGCGGTATAAGAGCCAGTCTAAGACTGATGGGTGAGAACGTCGCAAAACTCAAGTACTCCTGTTGAAGGATTTGGTTGGCGAGCGAGTCTAATAAATCCGATAATTAGATGCAAAAACGGGTTGAAAGAGAACTGACTCCGCCGTGTAGTAGTGCCGACATTGAGATTCTTCTATGGATTGCTTTTTTATTATTGAACGGAGGTAAGCGTCTGCAACAAAAAGACTTGATTCTTAAAGAGACGGTCTTCCTTTCAAAATGCTATAAAAAAGCATAAAGTTTTATGCGTCTATGAAAAGTTCTGGCCCCCTTAAAAAATAAGTGTAAACTGATCTTTCTCGATTTTTCTTAAGGGGTTTACGGAGACGAAGAAGAGCTATGGCTACTACTATTACTATTTCTATATACACCACCATTATTGTCCTATATACGACCACCTAATGATGCTAATGATGGTTCTCATATAAACAAAACCTTAAATAACGGGTAACTTTTTGTTTGGATCTTCAGATAGCGGTTGAAAGAGTAAAGGCACCAATATTAAACATATATTTGTTCTTGCTTATGAATAGCTTAGGAAATATATGATCTGCAATGCTATACTTGCGTTCTATATAATATGTAATACATACGAATTGTAAGTGTAACATAACTCTTTCTAAGGGAGGAGTGTCCCTTAATATCAAAATTAGGAAAATGCCTTCAGAAGTCTAAAGTAGTCATTGCATTTTAGTTTAAAGTTTACGTTGAATTATCAGATAAATATTAAACTAGGAAATATGCAATGCAATGCAATGCTCTCCTGTGTGTATGTGTGTGTGCGTATGTGTGTAAAGCAAAGAAATGTACTAGATGTGCTATCAACCTACGAATAAATGATATAAACGAAAGCAAAGTATTCGCGCACTCTCGTATGCACTTCTTCAATGCGTGAATGAATGACAAACGTTCGGGTCGGTAGCAAAAAATCATAAAACCGGGAAAAGGAAGAGAAAAGGGACGGGAGTTTATTTAATGCCAGCTCCTAATATTCGCTCAACGGAATACGTTATTATACAGTGTGTATGATGGAATATTATACAATATTTTCCAATAATTTTAACCTTCCTAAGGAGCGACGAATATCGTCCCTTCATATACATTTCAACTCTTAGGCGGATTTTTCGTTTGATTTTCCTTGAAACAGATCGCAAATCGCAAACACACTGAAGAGCTAAGCATATTTTTTAATTTGTCAATAGTGAACGTGTAAACGGTGATAATAATAATATCAATGAAGACAAAAGATGTCAATCCGATGACAGAGTGATGAGAATTTAAACTAAAACACACACATAAATATCTGCAAATGCTAAAGGAAGGAGCAAGAAAAATAATACGATATATCTCGCACACGCAAGGCTATCCATGTTAATATCGTTGTGTGCAAAGCCAAAAACATTGAAAATAGTTAAACAATTTGCCAAAACGATAACAAAAACAACAATGGCTTAGTTTAATAACAACAGTAAACCACCACCATTAACTGCTTGTTGTTATTCTTATTTTTATTCTATTTTTTTTTTTTTTTTTTTCATTTCATTATTATCACGACAGCATTAACAAAGGATGAGTGCGTACCGCACACTGTGAGCTGGAAGTCCATTAAAAGTCTAAAGGCAGATAATAAAGAGCCATTAGGACTTAAAAGGGCTCAGCCCCTTAGAGAGTTTGGCATAGAATTGAAAATGGATTTACAGTTATTGTCGTTACTGCTTGACGCGATCATGGGCAGAGAAATATTTAAGCGAAGAGCTAGGAAAAGAGAAACAACGATAGAGGGGAAACGAGAGAAAGAGTAGCAAAGCATGTTGAAGAGATTTTCCGCGCATATCCTTATCATTAGTTCATTAACGTGCAATGCACACATACGCACAGATAAACATTTAATTTAAAATTCCTTCGAGGCATAATCTTTTGTAAAAGCATTCCACGTATGTACGCTATGGAATGGGTGAGTGTTTAAATTAATTTCAAGGGTTACCTTAACGTGTCCCTTCCCTTTCGATGACGATGAACTGACTGATTTTTTGATTTCTTACATTCAAACGGTGACTGTTTGTTGTTGTGACTGATGCTGTTATTATCATTCCTTATATGTAAGCGTATTCACTTTTCCATTTCGTTTGTAACATAGATATGTAAATTATCCTTAAAACTCATAAGCAATACATTTATGCTTAGAAATGGCGGACTTTGTTAGACTTTTTCAATACTTTCTCCACAACTGCTTAAAAATACCAATGAAAACCGCGTTACTCTTATTTCTTATTAGCCTCAATTATTTTTACTTCATTGACGGCGATACGTGCACACGATGCAGATAGGGGGGAAAACAAAGCGCTGTCAAAACATCCGCTTTGTAAGCGTCAGTTAATATCGTTGCTCGGTTTTATTGCATTATATTAAAGGCTATTAAAGGTTCAAAGCCATTACGGGATGTTGACCTCATCAGTCCACTTTGAAAGTCTCGCTTAATTTCAAATCTGATATATGAAACACATTTTTAATGGCATTGTGACGATTTAAATAATGCAATGTGTAGGTACATATAGGCACTGGTAAACCGTCTTAGAATCCGATAAAACACTAAAAATGGAGAAATTAATAGGTTATACATCCAAATTATGCGGATTACAGGGAGTATGAGTATATTGTCCGCACTCATTAGGTTAATAGTGAAACCGATGCCTAGGAGAGCAAGTTACGGGCTAAAGGTAGCAAATTTTTTTAATTTATCGGTCAGAGGATGGATGGAAAGAAATAGAAAATGGCCGGGCGTATGCTTAGACGGTACCAACTTACCGGCTGCGCGTTGACCTATCGCACTGAGGTTTGAACCCGCAATCGATGACTTGCTCGTCGTGATTCGTAGTCACTCATCCACAATTCGCATAAGGCCTGCTCTCTCCTTTTAAATAAAGCAATTACTTACTTATTTATATTCTTATAATTGTTATAATTTTTTTATTATTTCGACTCTGTTTTTTTTTTTTTCATTTATTTGCTTTTAATGTATATTTTGCTATTTGCTGCTGTTGTGTCAATAACAACAACAACAAACAGAGTCGATAAATTCGGTTACTACTCAAGGCCATCGACCATCGTTGGCTTTCCACTTTGTTAAGAGATTTTTGTTTATTCAGCCTCAGTTTCAATTTTTTTCACTTCGATCCTTTTGACTAACGTGCAGCGGGCTCTATAGTGAATTGAATGCTACTATTATTAGGGACCATTATCAGGCTTACTTCATTTTCTGACTGCAGATATTTTGCCATTTGCGATCTATCTTGCATTGAGAAATCTCTCTATTATTATTTGATGTATATGTTGCTGGGTGTGTGTGTGTGTGTGTGTATTCCTATCAGTATGGAAGAAGTCAAAGCAAAGTGAATTTTCCCCCTTTTTAACTTATGTTATTTAGATTTTTTGTTCTGCTTTGGCATTGTAACCCAGTTTTGCTTGCAATAAGTTCAACAATCATTAGCTCAGTCAATCGTTTAAATGTTTTCTGTATATATAAATATTCTTTTTCTCTTTAGGTTTATTATCCTTTTTTCTTTTTTTTTTTTTGAAAGAAGAAGCATTCGACTTTGCTTGGTTTTTTTTTTTTTCATTCTCATTGTATACATTTAATCCAGTTTGTTAGTTATTGATGCGTAAATGTTATGTTAATTTTTAATTTCGTTTCTCGGTATATTTAATTAGTTTCTAATCAACACAGGACCGGACCGTGCAGCTGTTCGCTACGAAAGAGAGATAAGTAAATGTAGTTAATTTTTGTTTTATATATCCTATGGTTCCATTAAATTGAAATAAATAAAATGATTTGCTTATGATGTGCTCCGTCAAGTAATCAGAGTTTATCAAGTCCAAGTACACTTTAAACTAACATTGTCGATCGTATAGGAAGAAAGAGCAAAGCATTTTTAAAATATTTGATTGACTTTGAAATTTCGCAAGATTAGCATAAGATGATCTATGAATAAATTTATTAATTGAATTAAATTTCTGCATCTGAAATGCATTTAAAGTGCTTTTAAAAAGTCGATAATCGCAACACATTAGTCAGTGGTGTTTGAGTTTATCGAATCTTTAGCAAATCTTTACTGAGAATCTAAAGTTGAAAAAAAAAGCGCGTGTGAATGAGAAGAAGTAAACTTGCTTGTGGATAAAAGTAATAGTCTGAGTTGTCTGGCCTCAAGTCAAAGCGGCAATATGTAGCCCTTTGCTAGGAAATAAATGGTCATCGGCCATTTCACCTTTTGCCTATCGGCCAATAGATATTATTCCATCATCAAAACCGCTTAAAATTGTTCACAAGACCCTGGTTCTCCACTCCCAGGTTGTTGGCTGGTAACAGAACAAGTTTGAAAAGTAAAAAAGGCTACATTGGTTAGGTTAGTAGCCGAATAGGTAAGAATCGCGAATGCTCTTTGCGAGCGGCTTTAAATCTTAATACGGTAGAGTATCCTTAGGTTGTAGTTACGCTAAGTCGGTTAACGCACGACACTCACCGATCGGGCGCACACCCACTAGGCTGTGCAAGCTTACCTCTCTTCTCTTTCCCAATCTCGACAATTTGTAGACTTATCTCTTGGACCGCTCCAGGTAATATCCTCTATACATTTTAACTGAAATTGTGTTGGCTTATTGCGGACCCATAGAAGTTTTAAATTAAGCTATAGTACGTGTAACAGTGTTTTGTGATATGATTTTTCGTAAAGAAGGTTATTTTCCTCGCTTAGCTTGTAGCTTTGGAATAAGTATTTACATAAATCAAGCCTTGGCATTTCAATAATTAGATGATGCCGTACCTTATCGAGGAGCGAGTTGACCAAGGCTAAATTGACCTAGAATTGAACTCTGATCAGAAATACTTTATGGGGTGTCTTATGGGTGCTCTAGGATTTTCCATATGATAATCTAATCTGTGTGTATACTTTGCTCTCTTGATAAGCACGCACAGTATCAATGTTAATTGCGCCAATCCGTTAACAACAAGCCCAACTTATAAACAAGTTCATGAAGAAATGCACTAAAGAACTGATTTTAAACTAACTTAGTCGACTTGTCTGTTCAACAAATTTATCCGTCTGTTGCAACATTTCACTTCCACAGATCACTCAAAACTAAGTCATTGGCATATGCTTACGTTAGGTAACCATAAGCTTCGGCATTTATCTCGCGGGAAAACTTCTAATTTGCCAAACATGTCTTCATTACTTGTTGGGCAAGTCAGTGTTTTGTGTTTCCTCTGCTAAGATGACTAGGTTGCGCGTACGGCTTGACAGTTTTTACATCATGCTATTTTAGGTCCTCCGCGAGTAAAAGGCAATGTCTATGATTATCCGATTGTTTTGAAAACTTATTTATTACATAACTAAGTTCCCTGCATGGTTTAACAATTTTTTTTAACATAAAAATAAAAAAGTTGTGATATCAAGAAATAGAATCGACTTTTTAGAGAATAGTTAGTTAAAAGTTAAAACTGAGGCTAGTGACGATTAAAAAAAGAGTAAAGATTATAAAAAGAGTTAAAGATTCGCATCCTTAATTGAATATTGTCCAAGAAAGCAAATGCAAGCAAACAATTATTATTAATTGTAATATCACAGTCTCCAGCAGTTTAGCTCACCACAGAGCACTGAACGACACATATATCCCACGGTATGTATTGAAGTTAGATTTTCCGTCGGCTGTACATATCTGAGATTAGACGTACGATACTAATTTCGCCGATAGTTTTACGAAAGAATAGCTCCTCAATTGCGAAAGGCGTGACCTTGGTCATCAGTGAAAGGGCAGCCATAATCGCTTGAAAGCGTGTCGGCTGGCTTGGATGCGTACGCGCAATGTAGGTGATTAAGGCATTGAGGTTCTCGTCGTGTAAAGCCATGATTTTGGTGCCTTCAATAAGGCCGCGGGATTCGGTAGAACTGCTGGAATTCGGACTGCCACCGTTCGTACCAAGTGAGGTGTTGGCAAAATCTTCATTTGCCGGCGGAGTAGGCTTACGAAATAATGTTATGGCTCTGATGAAATCATACTCGCTAGCATCGATGCTAAGGTGACACAATTGATTGAGTACGTCCTGAAATGCATGAACTTCGCGGGTCACTAAGGCGACAATTTCGCGATTGTTGTTCTCTGATTCGTAGATAAACAGGAGTTGTGTAAAATTCAGAGGCATCAAGTATTGAGCCATAGCTAGGATGAAGAACTCCTTCCACGATTCTTCGAGAAGTTGCAGTTGATCGGCCATCGGAAGTTCGGCAAAAGGACGCAGATTTTTAATCCAATTAACATTTTTAAATAAGTGTTCGGCGGCAGTCTCTTTTATGTGTTCAGCAGCCATCAAAGGAGGTGTCGGTGGCAAAATACGCGTAGCGGCCAATGCGTTTATGTAGGCCGCACTGGGTCCAAAGAAGGCAGGGTGATGTTGATGTAAGGAGGAATGAGGTATTCGGGACACCGACAAATCTAGGACTGCGGGTGGCTGAAAGGCACTAGTCAAGCTCGAATGTATAGGATGCGCGCCAGGTAAAGGCATTGGCAGACCTGGGAAACCAGACAAGGCAGCAGTATTCATAAGAATTTCAGGAGGTATTTGAGGCATTTCTCCTGCTCCCATCATAGCGTCTTTATACATAGCCATATGACGACGCAAAGTTGAATTTCGCGGCCCCCGTTCATGTTGAACTGCATCCTTATTCATGCCAACTTCGAAGCATTTTCGCAGGCGACAAGCGCGACACTGATTACGATGGGTTTTATCCACAACACATAGTCCCTGCTTCTGCGATTTGCATACATATTGACGGGATCTGCGTATGGAGCGTTTAAAAAAGCCCGCACATCCGTCGCAAGCGTAAATGCCGTAGTGTTTGCCCGAACTGTGATCGCGACATACCTCGCAAGGTACATGGTATAGTATGCGACCTTAAATTGAAAGTAAGCAGAAAGACATTCATTAGTTCACTGGGAGACATTGACACCAAGCGCTTTCTTCCGATAGCAATCTTGTGATAGATAGATATTTCATTTTACTCACTCGAAGCGGCCGGCGATAATCTAACAGAATTATATTTTTGATCTATTATCTCGTTAGACTCTTCGCTTGATTGCATTATTCTAATATATTATTAAACAATTGTCGAAATATTGACTAAATATTTTCTCTTATTTTTTTTTTTGTAATAAATGTAATAATTTTTCGATTTTTGCACTAAATTTTTTGATTTTAATATTCATTCGAATTTATTGCATGACGTTTTTAAGTCTCTAACTCTTTTAACACTGTCTGTAACGCGACCATTACTGTTTGAGATCTAAAGTGTATATGTCATGAATTCACCACCATGTCAGCATTTTAATAGTCCTATTGAGAAGGATGCGCAAATTCTGTGCAGTACCATTCATTAAATCGAAGCAAGCACATATGCTTGCTCATTATGATCATCCCCGTTGCCTAATATCACTCTTCATTGGTCGTTTTTCTTCCCCTTCGTTAGGCAAAGAGGCAGTGACTTGTATTTGTGTGTGTGTGTATCTTTCTTTCTGTCTCTCTCTCTCTCTCTCTTTTAGTTTAATGATTCCTGCACAATATGGTGTTTGTTTTGATTTAGAAGAGAGTCAGAGTTTAAGATCATTTCCTCATTTGTTCCCAATAATTGCTAATATCATCAATTTTCACTTAACACTTGTGTTGCTGTTACTTTACTACGTATTTAGCTATGAACTATGAGACTATGAAGAAAACAATTATGGTGGTCTACCTGCTCGTTTTTTTCTCTTTTCTTTTCCAAATGCAAAAAGTCTATTTTACCCCTTTGTCTGGATTGCATTCTTTGTTTGCTTGTCGCTTATATAATAATTTGGAAATTTTCGAAGGTCAAAATCGAAATTGTAGTTGAGAGCTCATCTTGAAAGGTCACAGGAAGGGCAATCGAAATCCTAGCATGCGTAGAGAAATTATTACATATCACTATATAGAAAAAAAAAATTGTTTTTTGCTTAAGAGTATTTATGCCAAGTCTACTACCGTCCCAGTCAAGCCAATAAAAATTGATATTCGTGAAGAAAGCAAATCGCTGACAAAGGTCTTTAGGGACTTTGCGATTATCTTATATTAGTTTTCATAAAATATCATTCCACATGAACAACTTAGCTTAAGCATATTCGAGATCCTTTGCACCGTCTTACCACATTCATTCATATTTTGAGCTCGTCTATCAAGTCTAGTTTCCACATCTTCCATACATTCTCTCAAGTGATCAGCTTTGCATCAATGAATAACATATAAGTGAAAAGGCGGGCTTTCTTTCTAAACTGGTGCAGAAATGATTAAAACAAGATTGATGCAGAATTTTGCCTGCTCTGTATGAAATGCATAACAATTCTTGAGCTTGTAAAAGCCAAAGCGAATCAGTTTTGGAATTCATAAACCAAATGGCTATTCTTTGGGCTCTTGTTATCTGGTATACAGGGGAACAGAGTAAAATGCACATTGAATTCTTGGCCGCTACACGACCTTTTCAAAAACTATAGCTTTTTGTTGGAAAATATATATATATATATATATATTTTTTTTTACTAGCGCTTGATCAGATAGACTTTGACTTAAAAAATAGCAGTGGAGATAAGATTGTTTGATGCTAAAAGAGTGTGTTTATGTGTGCGTCCATATATTTGTCTACATGTGGATAAACAGAATGAACAAAAGACTCAGAGTATTTGCAAAAGTACCGCATAACCTATTTATTAGAATAACTTCGATTAATTTGATGAGATTATAGCACTTAAGAAAAACGTTTGCGCACATATTTTGAAATCAAAATTTTGTTCCGCTACACTTTCAAAGTGACTGCCGTTGTTAACATGCCGATCGATATAAATAAAACTTTTTCGTTTATTTTTTGCTTTTTTTGTATTTTTTCCATTTCTCTTTTTTTCGATTTTTTTTTAACATTTCCAAAAAAAAAAAAAAGAAAAAGATTAAAAATGATCAATAAAGTTGTTAATTGTTGTTCGCTGCTAGAAAGCGTGGTGGTTCAATGTCATCAGTAAGGCCATGATTTTCTGTAGAACTGCTCGAACTCGGGCCAAGATTGTGTGGGTAATATGTGGGTAGCGGCGAAGGCGTTTATGTAGGCCGCACTGTGGCCAAAGAAAGCCGAGTGAGGATGATATGCCGGCGAATGAGGCATATGCGATATCGATAAATCGCCCGGGCATTGAAAAGTGTTCGTTAAGTTGGAATTCATGAGATGTGACGCAGGTAGATGGATTGGCACACCGGGAAAGCCAGACAACGGCGCCGTGTTAATAAGAATTTCAGATGATATCTGAGGCATTTTTCCGGCTTCCTTCATAGCATCTTTGTATAAGGCCATGTGATGACGTACGGTTGAAATGCGTGGTCCTCGTTCATGTTGAACGGCATCCTTGTTCATACCGACTTCGAAACATTTGCGCAAGCGACAAGCCCGACACTGATTACGATTGGTTTTATCCACAACGCACAGTCCTTGCTTTTCGGATTTGCATGCATACTGGCTGGACATGCGTATGGAGCGCTTGAAGAAGCCCGCACAACCATCACAAGCATGGACGCCATAATGCTTGCCCGAACTATTATCACCGCACACTTCGCAAAGCACGTGATGTAGTATACGATCTTAAATTGACGAAATGGAGAAAACACTTTTGTTATTAGCTTTGTAAGACTTTTTTTTTTTTTTAAATTAATTCTTTAAATCGTATTTCATTTTACTCACTTGAGGTGGACGGCAATAACTTAACTGAATTACAGTTCTGAGTTTCTGTTATCTCTGGAGACTCTTCGCTTGATTGCATTGCTATAATAATTTATTATAAAAATTTATTTATGCTTAGTTATATTTTTAATTTTCGCTTTAATTATTGCAAATTATTGCAAAATAATTTTTAAAATTATTATCTAAATTTTTGCACAAAACTGTTCGAGATCTGAAGTGCGTATGTCAGGAACTCGTCATGATGTCAGCTTTTTAACACTGCTACTTAAAGGGATGTGCCCCTGCGTGCAGTTTTCTCTTGCTTTGATTTTCAAGAGTGTCAGTCAGAGTTTAATATCATTTCTGCATTTGTAGCCAAACTTTCCCTTAATACTAAGTATGTTGTAATTATTTTATTGTTTTTAGGTATGAGCTCTAGAAAATTATTATGATAGTCTGTCTACCGAGTTCTTTCTTTCTCTGTTTCATTTGCAAAGGGATTGTCTGGATTGTGATTGGTTTTATGATTTGATGTCGCCTTTTTAAAAAATATTATTTTAGCGAATTTTATTTAAAAATTTTTGAAAGTTAAAAAAAGAATTTTTAGGACGCCTCAGCTAAATAACTAACATGTGATAAGTAATTCGGTTGTGTGTGATTAGAAATCATAGTAAATTTTAATATACCGCTCTTTGGATTACTATCATATAGCTTCGAGGGACAATCGTATATTTAACAAGTATCTTTAGTTAGCCTATTTAAAGCGTCGTATGTATGCGTTATATACTGTCCCGTGCGGCGCCTTTCTTTTTTTTTTTTTTGCTTCTTTTTATAGTCATTTCCTTAATACGCATGCAATACCGGGGAAGGCGCTTTAGAAACCCTATAAAGTATGTACATGCTCAATCAGTGTAAAATTCCAAAACGATCTCAACATGCACGTCCGTCCATCTGTCCACCTAACGATTGCAAGAATTGATCTATCGCAGCAATGAATACCACGATAAAAATTCTTGCGCATATTTTTTAGATGATTCTATAGTATCTGCGCAAAAATTGACCGAATCGGCCTCAACCACCCGGTATTATATTTATCACCTTTGTTTTTAAAATCAAAGAGATGAGTATAAATGTTTCGGCCAGAGCTGAACATAGTTCTCTGACATGATTAAACTACCACTAACATTGGGCTCCTCCGCCAGGCATTCTCCGATAAAGAGTTATTCAGTACCCCACACGTATCCGATAGTGTCAAATCTTTTCGACTGTTTATTGTTGCTTGATCCCACATCTGCCAAGTATGCAACTGCAACTGGTGCTGGTGGTAGGGAAAAAGAATTAAATGTGTCAAAAATTCGACCTGGAAAATGATTTTAAAAGACGTGCTTTAAAGAGATACTTCTCGAAATTTTCTTCGTAATCACGACAGGATTTGTGATCAGTAAACAACGGCAAAATTTGGGGATTTTGATGACAAGAAATTTTCTTCTCTTAATATAAAAGCGACTTGAACAGAGTTATATCCTTGGGAGTTAAGTTTTCCATACGACGTTCGCAAACTTATATATTCGCCATGTGAAGATCGCCAAAAGTATCAATATCGAAGCCAGCAAGAAGAAAAATTCATGAGTATTTAAGGGGTACACCTTACCACCTCGGAAACTTTTTTCCATCGCCTTACGTTAGATTTGTATTCAAATTTAAAGAAAACTCTTTTTGGGCATGCAATTTATGAGCACACAGCTATAAACAGTGCTATGTTTGGGGATATGATGCGCCTTTTTAAACCAATAGGAGAACAAAAAGAAAAATGATAATTGATCGCGCTTTTAATTGTTCCAAATTTGATTGCGTGTGTGTTTTAATTACATTGATATCAAATTCATTTCTTTCCTCTTTCGAATACATCAGTGAAAAAGAAACGTGATCGTCATTATGCAATTTAGTTTGTAATGGGAAACCTGGGAACTGCTTATGAAAACTTTTTCAATATAAACAATAAAGCGCTTGACATGTTAACAAATAAACTGACAACAGAACGTAGGATAATAAACGGGAATATTTGAAATTCTTATTAGAATCGAGCAAATGATGTACCGCTTAAAAGAAACAATTGCTCTGGAGGGTGTATTTGAATATGAACA
>NW_023998417.1:12587544-12632153 GCF_014805625.2 Glossina fuscipes
CGTCATTTAATCTCAAAGAATGTTCTTTTTTAAACATCTGTCTTATGCCCTAAGTGTTAAGCCATAACAATGCTTACAACCCTCTCGCGCTCGCGACACTGCTTCTGACTTGAGCAGTAGTCACGTCCACGTACTCTTGTTCATCTTTCTAAGGACAGTGGTAGCGGCAGTGGCTTCAGAAGAAATTCCACAGACACGAAATGTCTTTTAATTGTCTTTGATTAGATTAACCTCAACGATTTCTCCAACGACACTATATAATCATAGTATGATGCCCTCCTTATTGAAGTTAGTTTTCCAATTCTAACCATAATTCTACATCAAATTCATAACAGCAGTGATAATAATTATTTTATCTCACCTGCAAAGAAATGTTTATATGGCCTTTAGCAAAAAGATTAGGTCACTAAACCACCGCAAATTTCTTACCTTAATTCAAGACTTTTGTGATTTTACCTGAAATAAAATATTTAATTTATGAATATAAAGATAGGTACGAACGCGTTCGTTTTGACGTCAGCGAAAAATAAGCTGCTACCTTGAATGAGGGAAAGCGAAACAGATATTTACATATTCGCTTAACTTTTAAAAAACATATCATGAAATATCTGCAAAATAAACAATTGGAATCTTTTCCTGACGATTTATTGATGAAGGCGGAAAACGCTTAGAAGTCGATTATCCAGGAAGGAATGGCTCATTCTTTCTTCTTACTTTTTCCCCACCATTCCTTATTTAAGTGTACGCGGAAGCGTGTCATTCCGTACTCGATTCAGGGCAACGTCTCCGCCAATCTGTCCTCAGTTTTGCGTTTTTGGCCTTAAGATAGTGCTTCGTTCGCAGAAAAGTCGGAATCAGATATTGACATGAGGGACTCTTTAAGGAAATAGAACATTACATTAGCAGCCATCTACCTGCCTTGTTTGCTCAGTTAAGGAATAGTCTCCTTTTGTATATGGAACTAAGTAATAGGCTTATGACCTATGGCTTTTTAGTTACTTCATACATGAATAAAAATAAATCAAATAAATAAAAAATATATAGATAAAGATCGGTCTCAAAGTCTTTTCTTTGTTTCAAAAATTTGATTTCTTATTCAGAAAAAATATTTCCTATATTTTTGTAATTAATGATAGCGTTCTGAAAAGTCGACTCGAGCTGAATAAATTGCGTTTTAAATATCTCTTCAGGTAGTTGCTTGTATGTTTACGAGGAGAGAAAAGACAGTAACAATGACTATCGGTTTACGATGATAACGATTGGAAACTACACATTTGACACCTCCTGTCTCAATTTCCCTGTTTTTCTTTTTAATTTGTAACACTTAAGACTGGTAGTAAGTGATAATTATGTGTGGTAATGTTTACTAAAATATTCACAGCATGATTCGCTGTAGTACGTATGCGCGCGGTACTGTATGTTGATTGACACAAACCACAGGTAGCTTAGCGGCCATAAGCATGTCTTCTCTGTCTTTGCTTTCGAACTACTCTAATGATTTTAGTTTAGTTATGTTTATGGGCCTTTTATAATCCTAAGGCAAGGGTTAAATTTCAAATGCATAACCGTACATATTGCCATATGTATGCACTAAGCCGTGTGCATCATCAACATAAAATACAAAGCGACGCCAAGCACTAATTACTTTTAGTAAGTAGAGGTCTGGAAACCCCTTCTTTTTCTTTTAGAATAGTGATCTAAAAACTTTGGGAAATATTCGCCCGACGCAATACACTGTAGATTGTAAATAAATGAAAACACGCATAACGACGTACATACATACATCATATATATACATTTAGTGTCTTGCAAAGTTATGACTGACGATACATACGATGATTACAATAAAATTTAAGTACATTGTCTAATTACGAGGAAAAATATTTGTTC
Source organism: Glossina fuscipes (assembly GCF_014805625.2). Taxonomy (NCBI): domain Eukaryota; kingdom Metazoa; phylum Arthropoda; class Insecta; order Diptera; family Glossinidae; genus Glossina; species Glossina fuscipes. Next base: position 12,589,435 of record NW_023998417.1, read on the forward strand.
AAATAATGAAGAAATTAAATTTTTGCAGAAATTAGAGATAACTGAAACAATGTCAACAAAGTGCTTGGAAAATATTCTTAAAAACCTTCCTAAGAATTTGTTGGTCTGTTTGTTTTTTTTTTTTAATTGTTTCGACAATACTTAGTTCGCTCAACGAAATACATTCAGTATAAGCTGACTATCATAAAATAAAGAGAGTCGGACAAATGTTACTGATTTTTGAACTTCTTTTGCTATCATTGCTGATATCGTGTGCGGTGTGCGTAGTGATATGTTGACTTTAATTCTACATTTCGAACGCAAAAGCAAAGCAAAGCTGATAGGTTTCTCAGCCGAAGGTATTCAATGACTAGATAAAGCGACAATCGCTCTTGTGAATGCAATATCGTCTACTGATTTTTGACATTAGCTCTCCGAGCGTGTTTCCTTATTATTCCCAGGTTTGCAGCTAAAATGCTAACAGGCAAACGGATAGACGGACGCACGTAGTTAAATCGATCGTTACACAAATGAAGATAATATGTATTTCATAAAAGAATCCTACTTTTTACAAAACTTTGATGCATCATCTATCATATCGTTTGTGAAGAAAAATATGATTTGTTTTTTAATAGTTTTTGTCACTTATGGATGTGTGTATGAAAATTAAATTGGAATCGTTTTCCAAGAGGATTAAATTAAAGAAGGAAGAACCTACTGGTATGGATTACTGTTACTCTCTTTCCTAGTTTTCTTTCATTCCTAATGGTTAGAGGTCATCTCACCTCAATGGCAAACTACTGCCGATGAATTTTAGAGGCATCACCAAGAAGAACGTGATCCCGACACCAGAGAATAATTTATGAGTACCGCACTATAAGCGCAGAAGATTTCAATGCCAAAGTCAACCTTTTCATGTCTTCAGAAGCCTTAGTCGGGGGTAGTGTGTAGGCGCGTACGCGCTATGAACCTCTCCTCATTTAAATACCGTTTTCCTTGTAATTGATTTAATCGTAGGTCGTAGTTGATATTTCTCTGAGGACTGTCGCATCTTCTGGGTTATTTTTTCTTCCCACTTCCGTTATATTAAAAATTACTTTAAAAAGAGTTTTTATTACATAAATTAATAAAATTTGAAAATATTTTCTTTACATAAATTCAACTGGTAATAACATTTTAATCCTGGCTTTAAGGTTAAGGTGCAGGTTAAGTGTAGAGAAGACCTAAGGGATTCTTTAATATTGAAAAAAATAATACCTAAGGAAATATGGTTGAGTGAAATTCAATATCTCGTAGTTAATGGGAAAGGGAAAAAAAGAAATTAATTTATTATAAAATTACTTTTTATCCCAAACCGCAATTAATTTCGCCTCAATAGCACTACAAGGATCAATTACATAACTTAGTAATCGAACAAGTGGTTTATACAAAATCAATACGATCTGTGGTAGGCGATTGCAATGCATTTGCTCGATCACGATCACGATCACGATCACGTAGAGAATGGCAAGTGAACGCGTTTTAATAACAATTAACTTCCACGAATTTTGAACAATAGAAATTTTATCGCTTATGTCTATTATGTCTATTTACTTTTTCTTGTAAAAAGAGAGTAATGTGACGGGGGCAAGAAGAAGGGAATACAAAGCAATCTAAAGGGTTTAGATAACCTTAGCTTTAAAAAGTATTGTGTAAAAATATATATATATATATATATATTTTTTTTTTTTTGGTATTTTTGTAGTGGAGAAAGAAATCTTGATCTATATAAAAATATGCAATATTCGTTGGAGTGGGTGTAGTTTCATCGATTCTTCCTTTTATCGTTTTACCTTAATTCCTATCATCTTTTGTCAGGTGATCAATTTTTTTTGTTTTTTTTTTTTTTGTTTTAAAGGACTCTCATCATTCGTATTGTGTACTAAAGGTAATGTGCTATCATGTTCAACGATGCATGATTAAACGAATAGCAGCGAGCCATGAGAATCGAATCGATGCGAATCGAATTCATGACGAAATGAGTGAGGAAAGAACAGAATATGAAAACGAAATGCTATTCAGGTGATTATTTGATATACAGATGCTTGAGAGAGATTTTTCACTGCTAAAGAAGCTGAAAACATGTCAACAATCTCGTTTACGATTACGTTTCATCTTGATAAGAAGAAACACAGAGATTTAAAATAATGCTTGTCACACGGAATGTTTTACGTTTCTATTCTGCGCGCTCTTATTGAAATTTAATGAATCGATTTAACAGATGACACATACATATGTGATTGTGATAAAATCATATATTGAGGAATATGAAAAACAATCGGACAATGCATGATATTTTCTGGGGGGATATGGGAGCATATTGTGGGCGAAGATTGAAGTACTTGACTATTTATTGACAACCTGAGCTATAGTGCAGAGTTTTAGACTATTTTACTCTAATACTCCCAAATGATTCGTCATATTGTAAAGATTAGCTTCCGGAAGCCACTGTAGATAGTTGAATCGAATTTACGTTTTTTGAGATCGGATTTGCAATCGCCGCGATACTGAATTTAAAACCTAACGCCAAAAGACTACCGAAACAGAATGTAGTTCAAATAGAAGATACAGAGTCGCACCTCATGAATGAGCTTATGCTCAGACATTCCCAAATAAAAGTGACTTTCTGTAAAACCAAGCATTCATTCATGCTTTGCTGAAATTTCATTAGGCCGACGAAGCAATTTCATCCAAGCTTTCCTAGCTTGTAAAACAATTTCCTTCGGATTGTTTTCTTAACACATACATACAGTGTGTAGTGCATTTCGAAAAAAATGGCAGAGAGAAAAGAAAGCTATATTCATCTGAGGATGAATCTCTGAATCCCGGGGGCAACTAGATTTACAAAATATTCTATTAAAATACATTTATTAAATGTGGCCGGACCAGCAGGTGAACCGATACCGCTTTTGACAGGATCTTCTCGCCGACCACAGGAGATGCTTGTACTAGATTTTAAATGAATATTCTTTTGTTGAACGCATTGTAAAGTTTTGTGCAGTGCTAAGGTGCGTATACAGGGCTCCAGTTCCACTGCCCACTGAAATCTTAAGTCCTTATAAGTAAGTTTCACACTAAAGTCTATTGTAAACTATGAATTATGGTTTTTCGTCCATTGCCGATGTGTTTCTTCCGTTTTCAGACTAATTTTGGGGCCGTGAATTAAAATTCCAATCACCAACTTTCAGCCGCTTGTCTCAACTCTAGATTTTAGCAACACACTTGAAAACAAATCTAATCTTTAATTTAGTAGGTTACTTGATCGGGAGCCGCCATACGGTGACCTTCACGAACCGAAACAACCTTAAACGAATGTTATCATAATTGGTATAGCGAGGGCAGAAGCATATTCGACAATAAATATAAAAATCTGTAAATTTTGGGATAATGGGGGATTGGTCCTAACGAACTCTTGCTCTTCGCTTCTCTCTGGTATCCTCTCTCCCATTCTCCTGTTCCTTCTCTTTTTCTCTCTTACTCTTCCACATTTCATTGTCTCTCCGCCTCCCTGTATCTTCAATAAGGACACAGTTGGCTTTTAGAAAATTTAGGAAACTAATTCAACTTTTCTCTTGAGGACAACGACAACAACGTGCATATGTAACTTCCTTGGAAGAGAATAATGACTGCGAAAATGCCGGAAATTGCGGCTCAAATTATTAAAGTCAACTCTTTCGTACAAAAAGTTAATCCATTAAGTATACAAACTCTGGGCTCACATATATGTGAAGCACAGATTAGAATAAAAACTTAAGAAATTGCAAATCATGGCGAATCATTTTCATGACTTGCTGTCCGCACAAAGGGACAACTGTTGATTATCTTTGACCAGCATGTACCAACCTTTGAGAAGATCTTTTCTGGAATATTTTCATTTGGTGTTAAATGAAATTAACAAGAAATATATTCATTCAACACTTTGTTAATCTGTAAGTGTCAATCGAACTGTCATCTCCCGCATAACACATACATTGCTACGCAAAAAAATAAAAAGGTTATAAGAGTTGAAAAGAGACGAGGGTAAAAAAAATGCCCTTACTATTGCAAAAAAAACACACCACAAAGCGAAAGATTCTTTCAAATATGAAAGCAGTCGAAAAACAACCCTTCTGGCTGACGTAAAAATACATTCATGTGTATACAAAAAAGTAATTGTGGTAAGACCAGTGTGTAGCAAGACAACTGTTTGTGACGCCTTATATATCAGTTTCTCACTCATTCTCATTCTACTTCTATTTATGACGCTCTCTCTCTCTCTCTCTCTCTCTCTCTCTTTCGCTCTCTTTCGCTTTTTTTCGCTTCTTTTACTTAATTTCTAATAAAAAATCAAATCAAAACCTTAATATTCGCTACCGAAGGATAAAGATATATTAAGTTAGTCATGCCATCTGTAATACCCCGATATATACAACATAAGGGATACGCAGTGAATGAATGATCGCAAGTCTCTGAGCAGATTTATCCACTCCCGCCCAACTATTGCTAAGATTTTGAATCGATAGAAAAATATTAACAACTTTGTGACTAGAAAGGGAGTCAAAGTTCCTTTCGTTCTGCAGGAATGCAGGAAAAAATTCTAAAATGAATTGAAGCTTATTGTAAAGCGAAACCTGAGAAAATCCGCCATCGTAGTCAGTGAGATATTCAGCGAAAAATTATCGCAAACGCCCAATGCTAAGAAAAGGCGCTCTTTTCATTTATCCACTTCAAGTGATGGCAACGAGAATTTGACTCAAAGTGAATATAACTTTCCCTCGTTAAATGTGTTTTTCATTTAACGTAATGTGTGTGTTCGCCTTTATAAGTAAACAAAAGAATGAATATTTGATTGTTAATTCAGGCAAAATTCCTTTGTTATCAACTTATAAGTTGATCGTCATCCGCTTCTTTTTACTTCAATTTTTCTTTAAAAATATACTAAATACGTGTTGAACTAGATAGGCTTTGCCTGTTGAATCATTTAAGATAAGGAGGCTCTCTACAGTATCAATTTTCTACGTAATAAGGCAATCAGTAAAGTAATGTTTTTAAAAAGACTCACAAGGTCAACGAAATGAAAAGCTCGAACAAGGGCCTACTAACTTGGGCCTTAAATTTGTAACAGATGCACGCAGATTAGCTTCCATGTGAAGCGTATTAAATATGTGCATATGGCAACGTTGCACTTTAGCTTAGCATTATCAGTGTAGGATGTGGAGCGCAGCAGTAGGATAGAACGAAACCGCTGACCATTTAATGTTTGTGTGTTTAAGATTCGTGACTGAGAGCGGCATAGGCTAACACGGGACAATCTACTCAGTTAGAAATTTGGAATCTAATGCAAGAGTTGGGTAAAATTATACTGAATGAACGAAGGGAGATCACTTAACGGCCTTAAGGAACACTTTTGTCGACAATTTTTCTTGTTTGTTTAGACTGCTTTACTCAAAAGCTCCTTATGTATAGACCAAAGGTTCTAGAAACTTTTACAAGGACACACAAGGATACACATCGTTCTTTTTTCGTTAAAGTAATCAGAAAATAGCAAATCGGATGGTCTTTTGAGCCTCATAACATTAAAAAACGATATTTCTCCTGTAGTAGCACTGAGTAATTTATTTAGTAGTGAAGTATGTCCAGAACCAGAAAATCCTTGAAACCACTTGAGGTTCGTTAGGACATGACGTCTTTTCGAGACATTTTTCATATTTTAAAATTTGGCGATCTATTTATCGCATCGGTTTCATCGAGAGGAAGCAAAAATGTTAACGGGAGGAAACTCACAGTAGGTGCATTGTGTAGGCGAGAGCCCGGTTAGACTTGGAAATTCAAATAAATAAATTCTTCACGTTTGTTGCAGTGGACGTACGGTAATGCCGAGCACTCGCAGAAAGCTCTGAGAGTGCGGCTTTTTGTCAATGAGATGACAAACGAATATACAAAATGAAATTTACCGCAACAATTATCTTCTCTTCTCCTCTTCTCTTCTTCTCCTCTTCTCTTGTTCTCCTCTTCTCCTCTTTTATTTCTTTTCCTTTCTTTTCTTTCCTTTCCTTTGCTTTCCTTATTTCTGTTAATTCCCTTATTTCAAGCACAACAAAATTTTAGCACCAGGACGATATTATAGACATACTGAACGCGGAGATTTTGAAATGAATTAAAAATGTCGCAATTAACGAGTTAGCGCCAAAATAACTCACAACAAGTTTTTTTCAAAGATCATACAGAACGGAAATGGAAAACCGTTAAACCAGTTGCCAAAGAGCATTTTAACGAAAAAGATAAAAAGATTTTATTATATAGCAAATCAAATATGGAGCAAAGAAGAAAAAAAGCAGGAAGCGACCGAAAAATCACGTCAAAATGAGGCAAACATTTCTAATTCATATAGAATGGAGATGGAACCCAGGAAATGAGTGATTACCTTACAAAAAACTAGCAACGAAATTATTAAAGCAAAGACACAAAGAGAACAACAAAGAAATAATGGCGGGAGAAAAGCATATATGGTAGTGAAGACGTAAACGAGTACTTGAATGCGAAGAGAACATCAAATCAAATCAAAAAGACAATTACACAAAGGCACATACAACCTATACACAATACTAAGCAATTTGATATGCAGAACATTATATAATGAACATATTCATAAATGAAGGGAACGACTATTGTCAATGGAAAAGTACACATATATATGCATAACATATACATATATATATATATAAGCGTGATTGGGACCTATGTGCACAACATTATTCATATAGCGACAAGGCAGAAAGTTGAGCAACTTTTAATGGCACTAAACGCCTAAGTTCTGCATACAACACGGCTCACTACAAAGGTGTGCATGTGTTCGTTCATTCATTCGTTCGTACGATTACTTTCCCATCATTGCACATGCAAAACACTTTAGAGAGAGAGAACGACCGTCAGACATACATTCAGTTTGGTGTACGCCTTCGTTTTCGTGTAGTTAGTTTTGTTAACCTGATATTTCTTTCTTTTTTCTTTTTTTTCCTCTTTTTTTGTTCTGTTGTTGTTCCCTTTTCCTTACGCATCCGAGAACGCTGAGTATAGAATAACGAATGTGATGATGAATTGAAAAATTCCAAGAGAGGAAACAAGTGATGAAGTCGCTGCTTTCAATTCATTGTTGCTGCTGTTGTTGTAGTACATAATATCCTTTATACGAAAAAAAAAAAAAAAAAAAACTTTATGAAGATCTCAGTTGAAAAATAATGAAACGTAATGTGGCTGTGTCGGTCTGTGCATGGAATGAAATCCTCATAATTCGCGTGTACATGTCTTTTGTTATTCATTCTTGAAACGACAAACAAGACCAAATCTATTGTTTTGTCTGTTTGCCTGCCAAACTGATGGATAACATAACTTAAGGACTTTTGAGTGCCTTTTTCTCCTTCTACTACAAGTCTCTTCTTACAAAATCATTTTTCTTTCTTATGCAAAATTGAAAACAAAAAATCAAAAAAAAAAAAAAAAAAAAAAAAGCGAAGATTTTTTTTTGCGACATTGCGTCTGCGTACAGAGTCAGCTTACCATCCGTACGTCCTTAAGTAGGACATCCGTTGATTCGGTTATTATTTGCAAATCATGTTTGGCTTTGGACGCTTCTGCTCGTAATCTATTGTAGGAAACAATCTTCAAAATTACAAAAGATTATGTCATTGATTTACGATTTCTCGATTAAGAAAAATGATAGCAATTGTTGCGTCTTGAGATTATGATGAATATTATCTTCTCATGCCTAATGCAGAAAAAGCATCCGCATCACGATATTTTCTTTCTTTTGATTTTACTTAAGGTGTTATTCTAAACACCTGAACGCAGGTATGGTGGTAGTTAAGATGGAATATTTGTAATTTTTCTCGAAATTGCGTTTAATTTCTTAACACTAGAACTACCGATGAATTGCATATATATATATATATATATATATATATGAGTTTTATCAAAAGGAATCATTTTTATCCCCTAATTTCGTGTCGATTTGTCACAGTCGCGAAAATGATGATAGGAAGCTGAAATTTATCAGAAACATCTCTTTGTCAGTTAAGAATACAACATTAAAAAAAATGGTTACAACCTGCCTCTACACTTGCCCATCATAAATAAGAAACTAAAACACCCTTCAGAAAAGAAATGAATATTTTTTCATATTTTCGTGCACAACTTTCGATCCTATGAAGATATTTTACAAAACCTGTTACCTACATATTCGTCAAATCCACCTGCATGCTTGACCCAAACATGGTTATTGACACGCCCATAATTAGCAATAAAATTTTAATTCCAAGCTGTTGCCAATTTATTTTTAATTTATTTGCGATCGGGTGGGAAAAATCCTAATGTGCTTTCAAATAAACGAGAAATAAATTGGAAATAAACTGTAAATAAACTTTTATCGCAAATACATGAAGACGATTCTCACGAATACTTCCATCACAAGATTTTCGTAATTATCTTCACCGCAGTGAAAGTTACAGACTTGTTTCAGTTTCTTTCATATTCCGGGCGTGCATATAAGATGACGATCAATTTTTATCCCGACGTTCTTAATCGATCAAGGAATGTCACAGGCATGCCGAAAACTAAACCCCACCAGACAAAAAAGCCATTATAAGTATTTAAATATCTTCTCGCCGAAAAGTTTCTGACCACTGCATGCTCTGAAAGTCGAAAATTAAAAATGATCAAAATGACGCATTCAGTAATCCTAGTGATAGGAGTAGTATGACACAGAGAATCTCTCGCCTGGAAATTTATTGAGCTGGTGATGGTTGATGATTGTTTTCTAAAGTTTAGCCTGGGAGAAAGTGGGAGATAAGCAAGAAATCATTTTGGGCATCGGGCAAAACTTGATTACTTGCAGGCTTACTTCAGCCTTAGAAAACTTTCATGGTTGAGTGTAAGTTCATAACTTCATTGTAGTTTATGTTAATCTTTTACGAAAATGCTAACATGTCTTCAACAGAAGACATCTGCATGTATAGAAAAAAAAATTAAATATCCTGTTTCTCTCCCATTCAATCAAATCCAACAATGTTACTCTCTATTTCCCGTTTCAGCTTTGTGTGTTAATGAAGACCGATCAACCATTTCGTTAGTTTGTGCTACTGTACCGGTGGACTTGTAAGAAAAATTCTCTTTTCGTAAGATTTAGTGTCCACAATACTTGTACATTTCAGACAACAATCGGGCGACATCTTGCGTCAAACAAGATCAGTTTATATTTAAAACATTTTGAAAAACTATAGCATACTCTTGGGCTATGTAATATAAATATAGAAATGAGAAAATGTGAACTGCAAACTGAACGACGAATGCTGCGTATAAATGTTTGTTAATTATGTGGCCGTTTGTTTAGTAGATTTGAATTTCTGCTCACCAACTGTTTATCGTACTAATCTTTGGTTTGTATTCTTTTCAAAATGTATTGAAATAACTTTCAAAAAAAAAAAAAATTATCAAAATTTTTACGCATACAAACATGAAATTAAAACACAATCAGAATATTGTTTATTTAATAATCAGGTTAAGCAGTAAATTACAGCCATTGCGTATAAGCACGTAATTGCAGAGTGTTCAAGCAATAAACAGTTATTTAGTATTTACGTTTATTGATTTCTGCTTGTAGCGATGCGAAAGGATGCGAAACGATTACAATAAATAACTGATAGTTAGGTATAAATTGAATTTAACCCAAAGTAATAAAAATTCCATCGACTCCGTTGAACATAAGTGAATTAATTATTCATAATTTCTTGCACCAATTACAAGCAGGCTCTACTCCTTATTTATTCCTTTGTTTTACCTTTTGTTTTATTCTTTTATTAAAGTTTTAAAAAGTATACTTTTAAGACAGACATTGAAGCGATTTTAACATCTTCACAGTGATGTTAACGTCAGCCAAAGCTATTAACGAACATTCATCAAAGTCAAAATGTCAATATAATTATGAGGGCGATCAAGTTAACTGTTTTATGTTACTCAAAATTACATGAAAGGGGAATTTGTTACTGTTACTGTTATTGTTATTATTACTGCTATATATTCTTGTTGTTCTTGTGTTATAGCCAATTGCTAGAGCTTGTATCAAATTAAAATGATCTCACATGAAAAGAACATGAATCATTTTCTGTTGAATCGTTATAAATGCACTGATGAGAATTTTCCAAAAGCAACATTTTTTTTTTTTTTTTAGTTCATATTAACGGCATTTCCTGTATCTTGTACGCTTTGCAATCAATTGTGGTTACTCGTCAGTGCAGATTTTAGTTGCGTTTTAATTTAATTATATTTAAGTGAGAGGTGGTCTCTACATCAGTCAGACCAAGCACAAACACTTATCTCTAAACATATATTAAAATTGTACATATTCTAGGACGAATATTGGATACCGTTCACCGTTCAAGAAAATGTAAACAACCGTGAGAGTCTAGCAGCAGTTCATTTAGAACAAATTTTTCATGAATTTGTAATCTTTTTAAGCCTATCTTGCATAGATAGTTATTTACGCTAAAAATTGTGTTACAACGATAGGTGATAGAGAAGCGGATATGCCGACTAGACACTTGACTAAATTGCTCTAGAATCTTATGCTATGTACAATGTCCGTAGCGCACCAACTCCTTCGGTCCTGGAAAAAAAAAAGTCTCGAAAAATTTCATCGCAATTATCTCTTGTTAATTAATATAAAATATAGTTTGCCTGACTAGGTTTTCCTAGCTGTCAGATTAATTAACAGCGCTTATCTTGACGTTCAGATTTTAATCAAAGCTCTGATTATGAGTACATTCACTCACTATGCACTTGTACGTTAATTATATAACATATAATATATATATAATATAATATTAATTCATTTGGGTTATATCAAAATGGAATATTTTCATGTATGCCTTTGAAAATACATGAGGCATTTCAAAAGCAGCAAAAGGAATTTGTACTTTCCAATAAGATTTGAAAGCAAACCACTCTGTGTTATGCACTCCGGCAATTATGATTATTGAAAAAAGAAAAAGAATATTTTTTCAAATTTTGATTTCATTTTTACGACAATCTCCAGACCTCTGTTGTACACTTACCCCTATCCGCATATGCATTCCATTACGATAATTGATTCGTTTCTGCAGAGCGCCCATAAAATGCTTACAGTTTTGATATCAAGAGATATCCCAGTCAATGTTTGCCGGCATGATTGCATGCATGTCCGCCATTTTCGGAAACTCGGAGACAAAATACTTGATTCGAATCTTGGCTCCTAATTATCGCGTTCATGTCTCTAGTTCACCTCTAAGGGACGTGTACTGTCCACTATGCCATTGCTAGGAAGCTTACAAACAAAGAAAAACCTTAAAAAGTGCATAAATTAGGTTGACACAGAAAAGAGTGTCAGGTGTTCGTTTCGAAGCGAACACAGTTTTCGTAATTGTTTTGATTGACTTTGTTTAATTAAAAAAATCGTTAAATTTTGAAATATTGTGCCTTTTGTTTTTATGATAAGTGCATGTGTGCACATGTGGGAGCCAATTAGTAGGATTGTAAACATATCCAACTTATTTTGACCTAATATTTTCCTTTAAGTAAAGTGTGTAAAAATTGCAAATGCATTGCTGGAAAACACTTTTCTTTACATCAACATAAAAGCCATGAAAATTCACTCAAACACATAATGAAGATATTTTCGAAAGTCCCAATATAATAGTGACCTTGCCACGGCCACATCGTGGCACTCATATTCTTCCTATCGCATATATATTGAAGTAAAAAAATGTATTCCCATGAAATAAAAAATCAGTTAATTTTTAAAAATTGTTTACTACCCTTCGGCGTGGAGCAAAAAAAAAAAAAACCGACATACAAGACAAACCCAAAAGTTTTTATTTATTTATTTATTTATTTTTTCAATAATTTGAAAATAAATACTCAAATATCCTTTGGAGAATTGAAACGAACCCCGTTGCTCATTAACTATATATATTTGTCAGGAGGAGGCTTCAGGGAGTCATCGCAAGAGAATATTTTCAACTATGGCACGATTGGGTAAATCTTTCGGACAGACAGTCATCATTCGGACTATAGCAGCGTTTAATTTAGTTAATGAGAACATTATTTCGCTTAACGATTTTTCTTTTGTCCCCATTCTATGCCAATAATTTGGTTACGCGATAATGGGCGACAGGAGCGCACGTCCCGGATATTTTTTTTTTTTTTGTTATAGATTTCACTTCCAAATTTCAGTGCAATGCAAGCTATGTGTTCGGCTGCACATAAACGCCTGCAATCAAATCATATTTGCATGATGCATGATGCAAATGCAAGTGAATGTGTTGTACTTTAGTTTGCCGTCAATTGTCGCAAGTTCGGTTTAATTACTTCAACTATTCCGGATAAGATTATCATATTTGCAAAGTTTTGCTCGTTAATTGTCCGAAATTAACAAAGGTAGCTGATCTTTAGATTGCATGTAATGAGAAAATAATTTCTTGCGTTTTGTAAATTGCTTTATATTTGTCTTCTTGCAGGCAGTTTTTACCCAGTGGCTATTACCTTAATGTTCTTCGTAAACGTCTGATTTATTGCCTTTAGTGATTATCTTTATAATAAGAAAATCAAGTTCTTTCATAAAATATTTACAAAGAGTCATAAGAGTAAACAAGTGAAAAAGCAAAAATTGGCATTAAAGAGAATCTCGGATACCCATCAGCCAGGTTCATAGCGATCTTTGAACTAAACTAACCGTTTCGCATCCATTCGCAACAGTTTGGATACTTTGATCATTAATAACTTTTGATGCAATCTAAGGCAATTTGGCGATGGGTTTGTAACTTGACTGTCAACAGGCGCATGGCTAGCACACGTCGATCTTAATTGATTTGCTTTGACACTAGAGTAGATATAGAGTAAACGGATTTGAAGTGAAGATCTAAACGAGCGGTCGTGGTGAGGTTGGGAACTTTAAGGACTCCCAAGACCTTCTAACCGAAAAAAAAAAACAGAACGTCTTCAGATCAATTGTATTAACTAGAACGGCAAAAGAGAACGGAATTAAGTCCATCTGCTGACAATTCGCGCAATAATTACTTGCAGAATGTATAGGTTGAATTCGGTCTTTTTTGGTATTGATCTCTTGGCTTTGTCGATCAATTAGGTTATAATGAAACTGCTTAATATAGTCGCGAAAATATTTTCTAAAATACGTTATTATGATAAAAACACAAAATTTTATTAGGAAATCTGGCAAGGACGGATGGACGGATGGACGGATCATCACGTATATATTCATCGTACACAGCTACTTGTTTATTTGCCTGTCATTGAGGGTTACAAGTGAAATGGAAAATTTAGCATACCTCACGGGGAAGTGCGTAAAAGGTAATTATCACGCAACAATTGAAGGCTAATATATATATATATATATATATATATTTTATAGATGTAATGAAATTTATTGTAGCTTTCCAGAAAAACAGTGCATTGATGGATCCTTTAAAGTCAAGGCAAAACTTTATAAGTGTCAATCATTTATTTTTTACTTTTTCTTAACTTTTTCTTTTTCTGTTGTTTTTTTTTTTTTTTTTTCTTTTTAATTCTTCTTAAGATTCTTAATAGCAAATCGTACAAGACAAACCAGTCAATTCGTGTGTTTTTATTCCTTTGAGAAGAATTTCTTGAATTACTTGAATTTCGTAGATTGCATACATTAACACCTTAAGCCCATAAGTGATGGTGTGTGCTGTCAAAATGCACACTTCTCGTTCTAAAAGATGATTTCACACATTATTGAGACAGACACACTCGCAGCACATCCAGACTCATTTGCTTGCACTCACTTTACTCGAAGATACAAATAAGCGATAAAACAGAGTAACAGGTTGTTGTGCGTGCCTCCATGCGTATGTGCGTGCGTATGTGCGTATGTGCGTTTGTGCGTGCGTGCGTACGTCTTTTTGAAAAGAATCAATTTTATTTTACATAAATGCATAAAAAATTGAATATTTGTTATTCATGAGCCTAGGGATCACTTCGAGCATTGCATACACACATTGCATATTGATGGTCTTTCGCGTGACCACAAGCTGAGAATAACGATAATAATGATCACGATGTGATGCTATATTATGATCATTTCTGGGCTTTGTTTTGTAACTTTATTACATACAGCAGTGCAGCGTTATCCTATCCCCCCTCCCCCCACCCTTGTCAACTGTATTTATTTGGCATTGTTTCTTATCTTGCTTGCTTGATTGTTGCTCCGTCCGTCGTGTGTTTTGGAATTTCGATGCAACATCTTCAATAGCATTAATGTTGTTTTAACTGTTTTAACCGTTGCAACGGTATTTTGCGCCTCAAGATTTATTTGCCGAAGCTAAAAATAAACATACTCACCGTACGCTTGCGATTCTTATTTAATGTGACAAGACATGGTACAACAACACCACCAACAACAACAACAACAACAAGAAACAGAAGAAAAAGACTATGGAGAGACGATCGACCCCTTACTGAATTATTTATTATTATAAGCATTGTTGGCGTTGTGTACTGTTAATAGATATTAATCTTTATGTAAGGATTTTATTTCGCATTACGAGTAAAACCTTTTTATAATTAATTTGTTTTCGTACACAAGCATCAAACGGTTGCATGCATATAATTATTGCCAGAGATAATAACGTTTTAAATGCTAATTAAACTTTTGCTACTACTACTAACTATTAGAAGAGGGTGTAACCGTTTCCTATTTAATTTTTCTTCTTCTTCTTCTTCTTTTTCTTTTGGAAATTTAAAAACATTTGTAAACATTTTGCGAAAAGTGAGCTTCGAATTTTATATAACCTGAGTAAAAAGATAAAATATTCAAAGATTAGCTACTACCTGATCAGTCTCGTTTAGTTTTCGATCTTCTCTATCGTGGCCCAAGTTTATTCGCACGTACATTACATTCAACAACTATTTTGTGTGATTCCGAGCTGAATCGAGCAAAACTTAACAAAGATGGAATATTCTAAGTAATTGAAATGTAATGGCGTTACAACCCTAAAAGATGACCATGGCGAAAAAGAATCGAAGAATTCACTATCACGAGAAAGATTAATATTCGTCAAAAAGATCCAAGCCATAGAGAGTTCCAAATATTGTTAGAAGTCCTATAGTCCCCGATTTTAACATTTGTTTAATTGTGCTGCTTTGTTCTATTTATATGAATCTTGACAAGACCTTGAGTTCCATTGCGTTCCTGCACTTTTTTTCTTCTCCTTTGAACTAAAAAAAGGTTTAGCTTTATCGCGGACCAATTATACCATATTCCGCCTTGATGGCTACTAGCACTAATCCATTGCGAGTTCCTTTGGTCTATAATTGTAAGCCTCTCCTCTTGTTTTAGAATAAAAACGAACAAACATTTTGTTTTGGTCCAATATCCTCAATATCAGATATCTTTAATACCTCTGGTAGTAGCGATATTTGTTGGAGAATTACTATATCTCTCATATATGTGGTAGCAAGAGTACCTAAACGCTGTTCATTACTTACTTCATCTTCGTACATACATAGGCCAACGTCTTATACTAGAATACGTTAGCGCGGACGATTCTCGCAAACACTTTTCCATAACATTATTTCTGCTCGTAGCTCAAAAGCAACAACAATTGAAAATTAAAAGACGAAAGATAAACAAATTAAAAATTATATTCGCGCTTGGATTAAACCCTTGACACTGTGTTTCTTAATTGTAGGTATGTCAGTTCGCCGTTCATCAGCATTATTGTGATAACTTTTTGAACTTTCCTCTGAAGTACTTATGCCATCCTTTACATCAATAGCGATAACGGCGACGTTTACACATCCAAGGCGTGGCAAAGGGTTAGAGTTGGAATTGTTCATTGTTCAGAGGCCGCTCAACACTGGCTACATGGCCACCAACACCTATTAGTTTACGTGATCACGTTTCGCTTCGCTTTACATTGTCTTGTGACCTTTCTTTAAGCAAACATTTGGTTTTGTGTAATGGATTTTCCCCTCGCTAGAGAATACTTGACCCTAGTGGAGAATAATCTTGTTATGTAATTACGAATGTCAGCGCGATCTCTTCACAAGTTAATATTCAGGGTTTAGTTCCCTAATCTTAAGGCATCATTTTTGCCACAACTTTCCCAAGGCTAATAAAGTTTCGCTTAAACCAAAGTTAAATATAATAGGCGTGATTATAAGTCACTTGCGTATGGTAAACGTCTGGAAAGGTATTTATTGTCGAAGAAAATAGCAACCATGTACTGTTGGCCATTGGATTTGAGAATAGAAACAGAAAGCAATAAAATGCGTTTTTTTTGTTTTTTTTTTTTTTTTGTAACAAATAAATAATCACAATAGGGAATGTTTGGCCACGAGTAGAATTGATCCTTCTTATCATTCAATTAAATTGGCATCGGAGTTTAATATGCATTTGGGTCGGTTCTGCTAAACATTATTACTGTCATTGGTAGACAAAGAAAAGCATGAAAATTTTAACTCGACACTTGTTCCCCTAAACATGTCGCAATCCACTAAACCTTTGCATGCGCCGTACTAGCGCGGAATGTGTGAATTAACGGTCAAGTTGAATAAGCGTGCAAGAGAGAGATGAAGCTAATTATAAAAATTGGTCGGCATTGATCAAAGAAGCAAGCATCTTTGATGACTCGAAAGATGATTATCATTTCAACATTGTCGGAATGAAGTTTTATGTTTTCCAAAATGTATCACATAACAATCGAATCAGTTATGGTTTGCAAACTTGCTGGGATATTTTTGACATCGTTATACGTTATACGTTTGGCATATGTTGAAAAGTGCATAACTGCGTGCATATTTAAAAGAGGCATCGTAAAGAACAATGTAACAATCGCTGGTTTATTAAACGGATCGTTTACTAAATTAAAAGAACAAACGAGAACTAAAATTATTATAAAATTATAAAAGCAGAACAAAGTTCAACATTACGAACGAAGTAATGAGAAAATCTTAAAACGAGTAGCGAGAAGAAGAAAAAAAAAAAGAAAAAGATAATAATAATAATAATAAGAAGAAGAAGAAATAAACTGTGAAACGAGAAGAAGAAATCATTACTTTTTAGAACAGAGAACATCGGTATCCGAACATCATCACTACTGCCATCAATACTAGAAACTGTAAAATGTAAAACTATACTCAAGGCATTAAGAATTAACGGCACTAAGAGCGCAACCAATACGATACAAGCAATACAACCGCAAATAACAGCATATTTGAGTTGAGATTCTTTTAATGCACTCGTATCGTCACTGCGAAGGTCGCTGTACGACCTTGCTTAAGGCTATAAAGTTATATTTGGCGTCGTACCGTCGTGATTTGATTTTATTTTACTCCACACTCTAGCTTTAATATACTTTCAAATTTTGTGCTCTTTTTTTTTTTTTTTTTTTTTTTCGTTTTCTTATTTTGTTTAAATACTCACCAATAAAGATTTGTTTTTCTTCTTTTTTTTTTTTCCTTCTCATATATTAAGTTTAAGCAACGTTTTAAACGCAAAACTTTCAACAGACGACTTATTTTGACCAAAAATTCTCCGTTGTTGTCTTACTTAAAGAATTCGCAAGAGATATCTTTCGCATCTTTTTTTTTTTTTTTGTAAAATAGTAGAGATTCCAGAAGTCGTAGCAAATAATAATTTGTAACTTTTGCTAGTGTGTTTGCCTTGCGCTTAATGGTCTCTTAAGCAATTTGGTTCTAGAAAACAATAAGAAAACAATAATTAACCCAAAAATATTCCATTACATGTACACATCTATAAGCACACGTTTACCATAAATTTTAAAGTTAACCTATAAAAGAAGTGCATCTATACGTGTGTCATCGCAATTGCAATGCCCAGATTCACTGTTAAGCTAATGCCTCTATATTATTGAACTCTGGAAAAGTCTGATCGTTGGAATATTCAGAATTTATTATTATTGTTTTTATAAGCTCGTGAGGTGGGCTTATGTCTAGTTATTAGTTAACTAGGTAATGGTTAACCATCGATTGAAAGTGAATAAGTTAGCAGTACTGGACATAACAAATTTGTGCTTCTTCTTTCTTTCTGAGCTTAAAGAAATGGCTCGGTGATAAAAGCTTCACCAATAATGCGCCCGTTGAAGCTGCAACTGGTAGCTATTTTGAAGCATTCAGCCATTCGCACTACAAGCAGGGTACACGCTGTTCAATGTCGCTGCCAAAAGTATATCGAGCTGCTCCAAGAGTAAATTGGAAATTAACTTTTCTTTTTTTTCTGTATTTTCTTTCATTTCGGATTTTCCCAGGGCTATCCTCAGTATTCAGAATATATAAGGCAATACAATTACGTACAGCAATCTCTGAAGAGGTGAATGGGACGCAATGATTAATACTCTCCATACAAGTGTGTTTGTAACTGGACTAGGCTAGCATCGATTACTCAACGTTCGGAGCAATTATTTTACACTTAATATTCAAGATATTTCTTCCATGTCGTCTATATATCCAGTCCAGTCTGTGTGCGTCTTCTATTACTCAACAATTTTCCGTTCGCCACTATCGCCGTTAACTGTTCGATATCCTGAAGTGAATCGTCACAGCAGTCCATTCATTCGTGAACTCTCTTGTATGGTACTGCCGGCAAAACAGGCCAGCAGGCCAGTTGAACAACGTGTTGTCTGCTAAAAGTTATTAGAATTAAATCTAAGCCGTACCAGGCCATATTTGCAGATTCACGAGTGATCATCTGCGACTTTGAAAGCCAATGTGTTTGTGTAGCATTAGTTAGTTTGGTCTTTCAATTAGAACTTGGTACTTATATACGTGCCAAGTGTTATTTATTTTTCTTTTTTAAAGTTCTGATCGGCTGGACAATGACGCATGTCACTAAATCAACTTTGACTGGCTAGACTGTATTATTACGTTACGCGTTACAAATGCAATAAGGAATCTAGTGTACATTCGCTACGGTTCCCGCCCGCCATGTTAATATATCTTGAAGAAGGTTAGTCTGGCTAGTGTTGGCTAGTCGGGATTGTATGGTTAATCCGAAGGCAAGAGTGACTATGTCGGGTAAAGTAAGGCTAAAGACTATATAGTCTAGCGGGGGTCAGGAGCCCACTGGCAAATTAGAAGTACCTGCGGGTAGAAGTGAAAATAGGTGTACTACAGATTAGCGCTTGCCAAGATTCTTCAGGGGGAAGCTTGCATACTTACATATATGTAGAAACCAATCCCCAGTTTGAACGTAGCAGTTAACCAATGTGCGAGTCCTGACTGCTGGGTACCACCCTTCTGAAGTATCGTGGTAGTTGTGGTTTCCATCATTCCTGAAGTGAATAGTTGGATAGGTAATGATAGGCCTCAACACTCCACAGAGAGGGTTTATTAGGCCATACACAATGGTTTCTCCAGCGTAGTTTAGATCCTAGCTTATAGGGATTGTCTAACATTCTGGAGGGCGGCGGTTAAACGCCCATATTAACCCATTTGCCATCGGGCATCGTGGGGGTTAATCTTGAAGGTAGTGTACCCACTACTTAAAGCCTCAGAGACAATTGTACATTCGCTGTTGCGATAGTCGATATGAAAATTGCTCCTCAAGGTGCTTATTTGCGCATTCACAAAGTATA
Source organism: Glossina fuscipes (assembly GCF_014805625.2). NCBI lineage: Eukaryota > Metazoa > Arthropoda > Insecta > Diptera > Glossinidae > Glossina > Glossina fuscipes. Next base: position 12,609,096 of record NW_023998417.1, read on the forward strand.
AAATGTATTTATGAGCAAAGTTCATAGTTCATTATGGTATCTTGAAATGATTTATAGCCGTTTGATGAAGAAACAAGAAAATGGTTTTTAGTTTTACGAATTTTTATTTTTTATTATTTAATATAAATTATGTTGCAATTGATGCAATTTCAATGGATTATCTTTTATTACATACATACATCTTTTACTACAGAATTATCTCATTAAATTCTTAACTAATTATTGACTTTATTTATATTAATTTCATTAGTGTGTGCTATTTACATATTTAGTATTTAAAGTGAAGTTTACGATTGCGAAAAGAAAGAGAAATTGGACTTGGACTTGGAAAGGAAAACTAGACTTAAAATGTATCGCGATTAGAATAATTTATATATATATATATATATATATATATTTAAAATTTTTTCTAACATAAAATATTAATTGCGCATAATAAAGAAATGTTATTAGATCATCGGAAAAGAATGCAATTCTATGGGATAACAGAGCTTAACTAACTAATGGTGTATAAGTGCACTTTTCTAGTTAAAGTATTTTTTCAGTTTGATAATCAAATAATATAATAAGTGTTTTAAGAAACACATTTAATTCTAGTTTCAACTAGCGAAGCAAGAATTTCATTATAGTTGAAAAACTAGAGTTTGACATATTTTCTATTGCTATTTCTTATGCTCTTATGCCTTGTGCTGGCTGACATAATCGACGATTAAACGATAGATATATATATATATATATATGTATGTATGAGTGAAACCAAGTTGATGTCTCAATAATCGTTTTAATGTCACAATGTTGTACAACTTAATAGTAAATATAAAACATATCTAATATAATTTAGGCTTTCTACAGTAAGGAACAAATATTTATTTATTTATACATAGGTTGGTTGATACATAATTTATTTTTACATATCTTTTTATGTGTACTTACAGTGCAAATAATGGCCAAAACATTACTATTTAAGAAATTTTAGGGTGCATGACGATAGGGAGTAACAGGGAAAGAGTTTAAAAATTAAATGAAATACCATAAGACGGTGGCGGCACGTAGATCTTTTTCTCTGTCTCTATGAAATATTTATTTTACAACAATTAAAACTGAATTCTAGGCTTTTCAATGTCAATGTCAATATGTGCCTTATAAGACTTCGGAAAAGTAAAATAATTTTCGACCAATTTAAATTCTTTGTAGAGAAAAGCAAATCGCTGAGCTAAAGCAACTTCTACATATATAAAATAAAAAACGAGTAAAAAAAGTACAATCGCCTGCGCGCAATCCACAAATGTGAAATGTGTGTGTTCTCTCAGAAATCCGTCACATAATAAGCAGTGTGACACAGCGAGTTTCGAAGTATTCAAAAGATCAAGTGCCATAAAGAATCTCAGGACGTAACCTTTGCCCGGGCGATTGTTCTTTCTCTTACTCTAAAGGATAACGGACGCTCAGCTTACGGTAAACGAACGTTCAGAATAAATTGGTGAATTTTTATGACATGATGTTATGCAATTGTTCCATTTATAAACTGAAAGTTAACTGATTAGAATGCAATTATTCCCGTTACATATCATACAATCCTCATCTGATATTTGCCCAGTGAATGCAAGAGAAGAAGAACTCTTGTAGATTAAACGTTCAATGCGTATAAATAGAGTAGATAGATAAAAATTAATTTATTTAAATTCATTTGTGACCCCATTATGATGAATTAATCATAAGTTTATTGATTGAACAGACAAGACAAGACGCACTAGATAGACGTAAAACTTAGCCTAAGCATAGATAAAACTAATAATCTCTCGATTTTTCTATAAAGATAGGGATTGCAATTGTATATCTAATAATTCTGAATAAGGACTATACGGTAATTAAATATGATTAAATTTCTTAATTTATTAAAGTTGTAGAAAGAAAACATTTTATACATCTATGTGGTTAAAATTACTCTTTACTTCAATGTTATAATTGTAATAGCTTAGCTGAGTATATGTTGTAAATATAGTTATAACATACATATAAGTAATCGTAAGATATACGTTTACATATTATACAAAGTTACAAACATATACATTCCCATGCTGGAGGCTATTCAATGAATATTTATGGCAAGTGTGTAATTTTCATCATTTGTAAGAATCACTGCGCGCGGTACTTGAACACCAAATACTAGTTGTATTAATTGTAAGTAAATAAATTAAAATAACAATATAAACATAACTGAATACACATACAGAAAACGACAAAGACAGAGCGATTAATAATAGACAGTGATAGAGAGAGAAAGAGAATACTGTATGCAATAACTATATAATAAATAATGAAGAGAATGCAAGTACATACAAGTAAGCATGTAGAGACAAATGTATAAATATATATATATATATATATATATATATATACAATCTCTAGAAAAAAAAAAGACTATTGCAGTGCAAAGCATGCGACTGTTTGTTTTATTACTCTAATACGATTAGGCTAAGAAATCGATTAGATACGTGTAGACACATACACATATATATATTATATATATATATATAGTAAAAAACATAAATTCATGTATTCATACTTATATAATGTAAACACAGTAATGGTCCGAAGCATAAGCTAATAATAACATATAAACTAAAGAAGAGACACACACATACACAGGGTGGCATTAAGAAAGAGAGAGAGGAGAGATAACGAGGAAAAAAATATTTATTTATTATTACTAAACACAATACACAAGCAATGCATATCATCTATGAATATATGAATTAACTTTAGCTACATTAAGACTTGGATCACATATATTTATTGGTTGGTTTGTTAATGATTTGCTCAACGTTGGCTTTGTCATTTATATATTTGTTTATTTATTTATTTATTATTTTTTTTATTTAGTAAATGTTGCTAGTAAAACGCAATTTTTATAATAAATACTTTGCCAAAATATTTCCCGCTCTATGTAGGAAGAATCATCACAATAATGCTTAAAGCAAACAAGAAAATGAAAAAAAAAAAAAAAAAAAAAAAAAAAAACCAAACAACCTAAGCACTAACTGGCCATTGTTTTCTATTTTTCACTTTTTCTCTTTTGCGATTCTATTTCAATTTCAAAAATGTCAACAATGCTTTTTGTATTAAACTGCGATTAATGGTCGAGTCAGCCGTATAACGTACACCGCGCAAATTGCCATCATTATGATCGACCACTCCGTACTCGCCAACAATGAAACCGTCGTCCGTCTTCTCCTCAACACGATATTTACGATAATTGCGTCCCTCGACCACATAAGCAACTTTAGCATCATCATTTTCATTTTGCTCAGCTTGTGAGCCTGCATTTAACCCTCCTCTATAGTTATTATTATTGTTGTTGTTGTAGCTATTATGTCGATTGTTAGTTTTAAGAACGTCGCTACCGCCACCGACGCCGACATCGCCCTCATCTACTACATCACTGTAATCATCATAACTTTCCACCAGCTCGGTATTGTCGGTCTCATCGTTAGCTCTGCCATCATCAGCATTATGTTTATAGCTTGGACTGGCATTACTATGTGCAGCGTTTGTTTTGGCATTTGCGTTGGCGTCATAAGATTGACTTAAATGCCCACGTCTACCAGTTGCTGTTGTTAACGTTGGCATACCTGCCCCTCTTACCTCCGCCTCGTCATCGTCATCTCTGATATTTGTACCGAAGCGAACGCGTTGCCTCATAGGTTTAAAGCTATGTCTAGTTGTTGGTGCAATGGTTGCTGTTGCTGAACCACGGCTGCCATCATCATTAGTCCCAGTACCAACACCAATTACGCTGCCATCTCTTTGTACACCATGGGCTCGTCCGTTCGTCATTACACTCACGGACTCTTCAATTTCGTAATTCTGCTCGGGTGTCGCTGCATACAAATCTTCGTTGTGTGGTGTGCGTTCGGTAGTGAAGTGATGCGGCAGTGTTGCTTCAGTTGTTACTAATGTTGTATGGGAAATTTCGGCAACACACTTGACTAGATCTGCGGAAAAACATGTTGGAAGATGTAACGAAAAATAAATGTGTTAAATTTTTCTTTGTAAATTAATGTCACGAGGAGATCTCCTCGCTTATGTGTACATTTAATTGCAACTGACAGTTTATTAATGCTATCGCTCGCTGTACATGCTACAGATAGCTGACTGAATGCACGTACGTACGACGACTACAATGCATTTCCAAATAAGTGGCAGTTAAATTTTTTTTTTTTGGTGATATTTACTTAACTTTAGTTAAATGCAGCAGGAATAACGCAGTCTATGATTTTAGTTAAGAGACATTATTACAATTTTTTATGAAACCGATATGTTAACCGATCAAAAATTGTTTGTCATTCTTTATGACAGAAAACATCTATAATTCATTTAGCATTGAAAAGGTCACATCACTGATGAGAAACACATAGACATAATATTGATAAAGTTTATGAATGACACAACATTTGGTGAACCATTACATTTTATTGCAAACATAAATGTGTTTATATTAAGTTAATGGACGAAAGTGCAAGCTCTATGAATACAACTTCTTCAACAAAAATTTGTGGATCTCTGTATAAGTCACACACATACATTCTGTGACTTCTACGTTGCATTTATATTTCGTAATCTTACAAATATGTCGCAAACACAACAAGAACAAGTAAGATCATTATAGTCGGGCTATGCCGACCATTAAATACCCTACACCACATTTCATGTGCATATTTGTGAGGAAGTGGACGCAAAACGCAACCTAATGTAGTGCAAGTTTAACCATTACGTAGGGCAGGATGTAAAAATAGTCGTAGATGGTCCAAATTTCGTAGAGCTCATATTTGTGGGAAATTACTACAAAATTATGGGGTCAATTTTCATCACCACATACTAAAATTTAGACTTTTTTGCTTTAAAGAAGGTCAATTTTCGTAAAAAACTTTATTAGGGTAGGATCTTAAAAATAGGCCGAGAAGCTTCAAATTTTTTTACGTTAAATTACTACTATGACTATAACTTTCTTCACGAAGCATTGAAAATTATACCTTTTTGTCGTGTGAACTTCAGTTTTCGGTATATGAGGGGGTTCAAAAATAGCCTCAGTTGGTCCAAAGCTTCCATACCAATTTAGAGCGCCCAAATGCTACTACTTAGCCTCTCTTGCTGAGAAATTTTTGAAAACTGCCATTTTTTTCCATATAACGACTTTTTAGAAGAAGGCGTTATATGGTAAGTGGTCGAAAAAGTGGACCGAGTCGAACCATTTTTAATAGCGTTCGTCCTTGGATGAAAACGCAGTACAAACTGCGAATTATAAGTTGAACACAGAATAGACATCGGACGAGAACACAGATAAACGGTATAATAAAAAGTGAATTTGTCGAAAATTTCTTGCGGTGTTACACATACGTGTGCACGGACAGCGTACATCTCGTACTAAGGGTAATTGGATACAGTTACAAGTATCTCCTTTAGGAATTTTCCTTTCAAAGTGGTTTATAGCACTCCGCTGTCTCTGTAAGCTTAGCGCGGTAAGGCGATCGCTCAAAACATCTATCGACTGAACGCATCAGAAACGCATAACATTCATCCGAAGTAGAAGATTTTTGTAGAAAATCTTTTTAACGTAATTATGATCAGTGATTGTGAAGACAGTTAGCCGCTTTACACATGTTACAGCTTACTGCTTGCTATCAAAACATTATCAACTTTCCCTAACCTTACCCCCTATGTGCATTTCTCGTCATCTTTTGCACGTAAACACAAATCGATCCTAGAATTATTAGTTGCGAACAATAATTGAAAGCAAGAAAATCCAGAACACAAATCTTTAAAGTTCAATATGTAACTTACCTCCATTAGGCAATCCTTTGGCATTTTGATTAGAATGCTGATCCGACAATGACGAATGCTGCTGCTGCTGTTGTATCGGTACATGAGCCGATAAAGATGATGTTGAAAATAATGTGGAAACTGCCGACTCTAAACATGGATTAATATGTGAACGCGATTGCTGTTGCTGTTGTTTTTGTTGATAATTATTTGCAAGTAGTTGTTCATGTTCTTGTTGCTGCGTTGTTGATGGTTTCGGTGCATTTAATACATCGTAAGGTAGCTTATCTAGATTAAATAACGGTATGCGACGTTGAGTCGACGTAGGTGAGGAATTTGCATTGTTACCACTTGATGAGAAATGACGATGGCCAAAGTTGCGTTGGTGATATGTGCCAAAAGACTTGGCCGTACTAGTTGATAAAGACCCGATGGCTGTTGTTGTCATCGCTGTTAACGTTGATGCCGTTGACGAGGTCAATGCATTTTGTGCTTCACCGAAAGCGATACGCGACACAATGGCAGGTCTACGTGAAGATGTAAAAAGGCCATTGCGAGGAGTGGTACTTGTTGCAAATAACGAATTTGCTGCTGGTGTTGCCAACGTTGTAGTTGTTGATGAGTCAGTTGGTGTGGGAGGCCAATAGGTTTTTGCTGGCTCACTATAAACTTTAGCCGGCTGTGAGTAAACTTTTGAAGGTTCGCTATAAAACTTCGAAGGTTCTCCGTATACTTTAGCAGGCTCAGAATAAAATTTCTCAGGCTCCCCATACATTTTGGATGGTTCCGAGTAAATCTTGGCTGGTTCCGAATAGAATTTTGCTGGCACGCTATACATTTGTGATGGTTGCGAATAAAATTTGGCCGGCTCCGGCTGATGAATGTGAGTCAAAGGTTTTAGACTCTCGCTAACGTTGCGACGCGCTTCTGCTAAAATGCCGGTATGCTGCCATTTTTGTAAATCTTGTATGTTCTGTGATATTGAAGAATAGGAAATGGAACGCGATTGCGGACCGTGACCCTCTTTGTTGTCATGATAAATCACTGTTTGGAATGGCAGTAGTTGATCGTCAACACCGGCATGTGCCGATGATTTGGATGAATTCGTTTCATGGTTCGAAATTGTTGTTGCATTATGTTGACCATCATTATGATATTGGTTAGAGCGTAAAGAAGATGCTGCTTGTAATGGTATTGCTAGCACATTCTGGACATTCGTTGATGCACTATTCTCAGAGTCTATTGTATGCGGGCGGCCAGATGTGTTTTTATTCTTTGCCGAAACTTGCGGACGTATTGGTCGTCTTGCCTTGTGTTTGCTGGTAAATGGCTCCACCTCATCAATAGATAATTCGCTTTTATGCGAGCGATTAATGAAGTTATCACCCGAAGTTAAGTCTACTTTTGATGGCGCTTCGGTTGTGGTCGAGGTTAACGTTCTAGTCGCTAATGCAGCTGATGTCGTTAGCTGGGGTCTTTCGTGTTTCCTGCGATTATTAGTTGAGGAACTGGCACGTTGACTGGATGAAGAAACACTTACAGCTAACACCTTAAAATCATCCAAATTTGTTGTTCTACTGATGTTCTTCCTTAGGGTGGGCTTCTCTTTTTTCAAGTCTATTTCTCTTACTTCAGCATCGAGAATGGCATCATTTTCATCGTAATCCTCCAGGAAAACGATTTTACTACCTGTCGTTACCAATTTTACTACTTGTTTACCGTCCTCTTCATGTGACGATGTTAAAGCCTGATGACCTTTCGATCCTTTCTCTCTTAAGCTACGGCTGTTCGCACTTCTTTTCACGTTCTCCACTGGCACACTCTCAGCTGGTGCACTGTCAGCAACAACTAGATCTGACGAGTCTCCGCTTCCTCTCTCTGTTCCACTTGCTGATGTTACACTTCCACCTCCACCACCACCACCACCACCCCTGCTGCCGACATATTCACTGCTATACAAATCTCTTTGCAGTTCATCTCGTTCTAGAAATAATTTAAGAAACTCATTGCCTGCAATGAGATCACTGCTCGAACCTGTTTCCCCTCTAAATGGCCTCGTGTCACTGAGTGGTGTTCGCGCCAACATCTGAAAAGCGTTTGCAAAAAAGGCGACAGTTATTATTGGCATTTGCATTTCATAATTAAGTTTCTATAAGTTATTCCCGCATTTCGTCACCGCAACTCAGTCATAACGATTTATGCGTTTGTTATGGATATTTTGTTGTTGTTTTTCTTTTTGCTTTTATTCAATCAGTTTTATGGGAAAATGTGGATCATGAGCTGTTTGATTGTCTGGCATTTAAAAAAAATTTGCAAAATCTAAACGTTGAAGTTGAAGTTCTAAGAACTTTTACCACAAGATGTCAGTTCATGTCATACGAATGACATTTATTGGTTAAGAAGTGAATGCAAACTGCTTGTAACTGTGTGAATCATTGAATTCTCATTTATCTCGGTATGACTGATTAGACTTTAGCATTACCTTTTAGTCCTTTTTATTTTCATTTCTCTTTCTTCCCTAATCGCTTACGCTTACCATGATTCGGAAGGCGTTTATTTCAAATTCAATTCAAAAATTGGTTATCAAAAAGTAGTTAGCTACTGTTTGAAACAATGTTTATGTAATTTGATACACATTATATGGTACACATTTTGCATCGCCGTTGTTTGTTGTTGTCGTTGTCGTTGTCGTTGTGTGGCTAATGTTTTAAACTGATGTTTAAGACATAAAATCTCCGTCTATTGTTGTTTGCATTAATTGTATGAATAAACGTTTTCAGTGATTTTATGTCAATGTTAACCCGCTAAATGGACATGACATAATTGTCACAACCTAATGACCATGTGGAGTACATTTGCCCATCTGTTAACCACACATGACTTTAGCTTCTTATTGTTTCGGAAACTGACATGCACTGAAAAAATGCTACAGAAAACAAAAAAAAAAAAACAAATTATTTATATATGTAGAAATAAATAATAAAAAAAAAAAAAAAAGGAACACAAGTGCAAACACTTACTTACTAATCATAGAGTGATTTGAGATCTCAGATGATTTTCATCAGTCATCTGTTTAGTAATTTAAGCTGAGGCGCGAAGGTGGTCGAATATGTACATCAGTAATTACACATAGCAGAATAGCAATAAAAAAAAATATACAATACAAAAAAAAAGAAAAACAACCTGGCCACATGTCTGCCATCAACAGCACCATTACCCATATAAACAACTCTATTATTAGCGTAACTAGTGACTATAGCAATGACAATTGCTTTAAAAGTGTTTTACTTCGTTTTTTTTTTTTTTTTTTAAGTTATTGTTACAAAAAAATCTAATAAATATGATCTAAATAACACGCCCACTCACCTATTGCATTTAATTTTAAACACCATACATACTATACTTTGTTGTTAGTTCTTAGTTGAGTTATTAGTTGCAGTTCAGTGTCATGCGCAAGATAGTGTTTGTCGTTTTATGCATTTTGCATACAGGCAACGGGCAGCACATCGTACACATGCGATTGACATAAAACATAAACCACAGAGACTGCTGTTCGAATTTAGAACAATTTATTCGACTTTTTTTACTCTTTTTTTTTAATATTTAGGGGAGCAGTAACTTGTACTACAATGGTTGTCCGTCTGTCCGTGTATGTGTTTGTATGTGTGTGTGTGTGTGTGTGTTGCCGGATATGGTAACTATTACAAATTTCATTTCAGTTTCATTATTAAATTAATAATAAAATTACATACGTGGACATACATAGTATGTATATGAAATCAATAATTCATTTTTGTTCACATGAATATGCATAAATAAAAAAAAAATGCATATTAGAGCTGTCCGCAAAATATGAAATTACGGTACTTTTTGTAATAATTGAATAAAAATGAAAGTAATTTAAATAAAATGATTACTGGATTTACAAAAAAAAAACAGCAAATGAGACAATTATATTCAGCTGTGATCGAATCTTGTATACCTTACCTTTAAAAAAAAAAAGGAGAGAGATATTATATCGTTTGGCTGATTTTCAATAGCAATCTATATAGAAGACCTTGTAATATTTGCGCCAAATTTAAAACGGGTATTTAACAGACAGACGGACAGACATACGTAAGTTATATCAGAATTTTACGGAGATACCGAAGCTTTCTTCTCCATGTTGCTGCAAACAGTTTAATGAAATGAATGTGCGTTGTTGAATGCCCGAACGTAGCCTCTTTAATTTTCAAAGTGAGCTCAAGATGCAGGAGCACGAGATCGTGATCATGAAAGTTAAATATGATAGCAAACCTTTTGTGAAAATATTTTATTTTTAAATCTTGTATAGATTTATGTGACATGTTTTTCTAACATATGCCTATGAGCGGATATGTTGACACAAATCGCTCATAGTAAAATCTGGAAAAGTTAACGCCTATCCACAATGCAGCCTTGTTTCCCTTATATCATGGGAATCTATTGGAAATATCTATTATGTCAGTGAAACAACTTGCAAGGCATTTAAAAAAATTGAAACAATTTTTCACCGCAACGCGATGTGAGGATGAGATGCGGGAGATTTGCAAGTAAAGAGTATGGAGAGGTGAGGAATATACGCCGAGAGACAAGTAGCAATTAGCGCAATTCTTCTATTAAGAAATGTTTAACTCCTGGTTTATGTAACCCTTACTGATCTCCAAAGGTTCGCAAACTGAGATAATGTCGCTTGCAGAAGACTATGGCAAGTAGCAAACGACAAAACACGTTCATCTTATCTTATCGTGCTATACAGCATCGCGTTCCTCCTTTTTTGTAATATGGTCTTCTGGTGACAATTAACTCAGATACAGTTCAGCTAGGAATGAAGCGGTTAGCGGTTAGCGATGTGCCATTGGGCAGTATTGGAAAAACTATTCATTGGATGGAAAAAACTTTATCTTAAGAAAATTAGTTTCCGATATTGTAATCTTTAGTATATCAAATTGTTTCCAATGGCGTAGAATTGTTATGCTTATCTCAATGTCATTAAAAATGCAATTAATTGCATGAATTATGCACATGGTCACGTTCTTACGTTTCCTATGACATTTGAAGTGTAAATATTTATTTCTTCTCTCAATAATTCCATATTTCATATGCAAGACGATTTTCAAGAACATACAGAAAACCATGAAAATTGCTACAAATTTGAAATTAAATAATTAAGACTTAAGCATAATTGCAAATTATATTAAATATTAGCTCAGTGGATTAACTCATAGCTTTAATCAGAAATTCTTAGATGAATAGTTGACGCGAACAAATGCGTTTTATTCTAACCTTAGGTAGATAATTCAATAACAATTTTTTTCTTTTGAATTCGTTTCAGAAAATGATCTTGCAAAAAACCGTAATTTCCCGCAAGTCTTGGGCCTTTCTACGAAATCATGACCTCAGGTAAGTTAGAGCAAGCATTAAATATCATCGACAGCGAACGAGTGTAGAGCTGATCACTACGTTTCTTCTTTATGGCTTGTATAGATACGCATTATAGACACATTACAAATGAGGGTTTAATCGAATTTTAACTGGAGACTGTCGATCCTCGGGCGTGTATTATGAAAGGTTTAAATGCTCAGGGACGATAAGAGTATGCAAAATGCTTAGCACTCCTGGCCGGGTTCTTTAATCAAATGCTTTATCTAGGCAACGTTCTCAGCATTCTCGTTTACGAGCGCTGGATGCACCTATCTTTTGCACGACAGAGTAACGCGACTTATCGTTCTTTAATCGCACAATCTGTTCTTGGACAAAAGTACCAAGAACGGTGTCTCCCAGCATTCCAGTTGTCTCGTAGAAGATTAGAACTTAAAAGTACTCTAATAGTCTCAGAGGTAATGGTGCGTAAGCTATGCTTTTGCGTTCTCGTTTATGAAACGAAACAAAGCAAACCTTAATAAGTAAGAAAATTATTTTCGGTCGCGACAAAGTCTTTTACACTCATCACCGCTTAATACCGATCAATAGTATGTAGACTTTGTATGGTTGCTGAAGCCTCTTTCTGGCTGCAGCAAAGGTTTTGATAAAAAGAATGAAACTTCATTACTCTATAATAGTAGGCAAGGTCGCAGTACCACCCATAGAATATAAATCGTCTATCGTAGTTTGTGAGCAACGAGCAGAAAACAGAGATTTTCTCAGATTATGCTGCACTGTGGTCCTGTCCTTCAATCGATTTGGCTCAAGAACTTTCAATCTTTGTGCCAGACATTACCCAGACAAACGGACGCACCTAAATCGATTCAGAATTTTCTTGCTAATGAAGAGTTTATGCACTCTGAGACTTTCTTCTATAGTTGAAAACATTTTGACGAATTGAATGTACCTCTCATCCTTCGGTGATGGGTAAAAGAATAGAAGGAAAATTAGGTCGATATTCTCTTAGTCTTCTTCATAACTGGTCCGTCAAGATGTGAAAACCGTAAACGCCAACTTGTCAGCTACGAATATCAGTGAGTTGTAATACCTTCGATTCCGAAAGAAAAATACATATGTGTATGCCTCTATATTAATCCAATTCTTGTGTATGTGTATATCCTGTGTATGTTACTCTAATAAAATGATTGATCTATTGATAATTTTCTCAACGGCTAGTAACAGTAGCGAAGGTAAGCCTTCCTTGTGTCTAGCAATACGTAGTCGTGCGTTAGCATTTTCCTTGATTGCATCTAAGGCAAATCGTAGATTGTAAGTGAGGGCGAAACATTCAACCAGGATTCGGAAATATTTCTGTTCACAATGGATTATACAACTCAGCTGCCATAAGCCTTAAGTCATTCCTTTCGTATTTCCATATTCACTTAACTAAATGAACAATCTATATATAGTCGAATGAGTTGATCGATTGCGCGATTTAATTGCCAGAGAATAGAATTATTTCGCCAAGCTAGTCAGGGCTTATCTGCATCGCCTCTTCGGATAATAATATTGAGGTGACTAGCAAAAGTGCACAGAATTATTCGATTTCTTTCAAACTTCTTCATATACGCGACGTAAGGAATGCTTGAACAATTCGAGAAGAAAAAAAAAAAAACAAAACTCACTTATGGCAACTCTAGAGATTACAATCGATTTGAAATTTGTTAACAATTAAAATAACTGGTCATGTAATGAAACTTTGCCACACTCTAAATCGGTTAAAACGTTTTGCACTTTATGTGCTCGTGTAAGTGCATAAACACACGTACACATTTTTATATGAATGAACATGCATTTGACACATGGCTCGAGTCATATGAATGTAATGCCAGCTTTCTTAGGCTGCTCCCACTGGTATTTTTAGCACGTACTCATACACTGTTGGTTAAATTGAAGCGGTAATAATGTTTTGTTGTTATTATTATTATTGTTGTTGTTGTTGTTTTTTTTTTTTTTTTTTCTTTAAGTTCTCAGGCAAACAATAGTAAAATGTTGCCTAATTTATTGGTCAAATGAGAGTACGAAACCGTTTCCATCGCATAGGAGTTTAAAAGCCTTATTCTATTTTTCAAGAGTCGGAAAGCTGCTGTTTAACTCTATTAAGTTAAGAGGAAAGGGAAGGGGAAGTGAAGTTTATGTAAGAGTGCTTGAAAAAATTTATTTACATTTGAATTTTAGTTTAAGGCAATATATTGTTATTTGTTAGATTTACAATATTGCAATAGTGTTTGCCGTTTCGTTTATCTAACTACGTTGAGTGAGTTGAGTGAGGTAAACTTTCATTTGAAAGAATAATGATGAGGTAGAGTGTAATGAATTTAAACACGTTTCATTGCAACATTTTTTTTGTTTTTTGAAAGGATTGCAAAACAATGCACTGAAACAGTAGCTGGAAGAAGAAAAATAAAATAAAAATGAACTGAAAATAAAAAAAAAAATAAAAAACAAACCGTATACCTTCAATTTCATGTCAACAAGAGGAAAAATAAACGAAATAAAACTAAATTGTTTTAGTATGTATTTTATTTCGTTTAATAAAAAAAAACAAATACAACAAAAATAAAAACAAACACAATGGACAAGTTTGTGTCTTAAATCTTTTGAATTGTTAACAATAAACCTAAATTTACTTGCAAGACGAAAAGCATTAACAACGCACGACAATGAAAACTTGTTTCTTCGCTTATTTATTAAAATTTAATTAACACTAATTTGTATGAAATTTTTACTTCATTTTGTTTTATTTGTGTCTTCAGTTTTAATTTCATGACAACTAGAAAAAGAAATTTCAATTTTTTTTTGTTTTTGCAAACAATTTCTGGAATCTATAAAGGAATTCGTCTTTTCACATTTTTATTAAGAAGACAACGAGTAAATAAACATTGAATGGAATATTTATAGTCATTAAGCTATCACTTTAAAGCCCGAAATGTTGATAAGTTTTCATCAATTTTTTTAAACCGAGACAAAAGTCAATCAAACAAAACACACTCTTAACCCGTATTTTTATTTCAATATCAGACTTAATTAAACTGGATTCAAATATTACGAGCACGTTCCTCCATTCAACCATTCAAAGTGAATACCATTTTTTTTTTTTTTTTTTTTTTTTGTAATTCTTTTGAAATACATATCCAATAACAAAAAAAAAAGAAAAAGGCAGAAAAGGAAAGACACGCCAGAATCGACGAATCTTATATGCCTACCCGTCAATCTAAAAAAATTAAATTAAAAATAGTAAGCAAATTAATATTTTTCCGATCCGCACAATAATCGCATTCAAAGCTATTAGTAATTCTCGCAAAAATTTGCACTGAATTGCAAATAGAAATCAGTTACAAATTCCAAGTAATTACAACAGTGTTTGCGGTCGTATGTTGAGAAAGGCGAGCTGCTCTTAAAGAACGCGTCCATTGCGTATGCACAAGTTGTGTTTTTCATCTTACGGACATTTCCGAATGTTACATATGCAATGACAAAGGCAACATAACTACTATAAATATATATATATATATATATATATATATATATATATGGTTTACGAGTCATTGAGTTCATGTGCGATGATTTAACAAAAGTTTCGGAAATAAAGCAAAAAAAGTGTTAATGAGTAATTCTTCTCAGTTGCATTTCAATGCGGATATTTACCATTTTGACGAACGGACAAATTGGTCGATGCAGTTATTCTCTTGTTGTATTTACGTTAAAGCTCCCACGCACAAGTTTTCCAAGCATTATATTTTTAAAAGTCATAACATTTCACAATAAACTCAGCGTACATTTCCAGTTAAAAATTATTTATTTATGTAACAAACAGCAAATGTTATGCCAAACGATTGCTGTTAATTTGACAAAAGTTTATGTTACTTTTTGAATAAATAAAATAATTGATTAGTAACGAGAGAAAAATTTCATATGACACAAAAAATCTTTTTTAACCTGTCTGTCACTTCCTGCTAATACAGTACACGATACGATACGATACGAATACATAACATAATACAAATAATGATTAATGAATACATGCATTATATGGTGGCAAGCAGAGAACAGTAGAACAATGTTTTGTAATTCAAATTATGGAATAGACGCCGCCGCCGCCGCCACCACCGCTACCACCGTATATTTTATTAATTATTCAGCGGATCAGTTCTGTCATGCTTTAATGTCATTCATTTATAAGCATTCGCTGAAATTCGTTGGTTGTTTTTTGACAAAAAAATCGGTTTCAATAAGTCAATAATTGACATACAATATATAAATTGATATGATATCGCGTTCTTTAACCCCCCCTCCCCCCTCCCCCCTCCCACCATTTTTTATTCGTTTTTTGCTCTTTGATAACATTTCGTGTTTTTATGTACTTGAAAAACTTGTTAAGTAATCTTGATTGATTATCTGAAAGTATGATCTATGAAAGAGCGACTGAACTCGAAAGATGTATAGAGCGAGAGAGAAGAGATTATGCTTAATAAAGCTGTTTTATTAATAATTAAGTGCATGTTAGATAAAGAGATTTTTACTCGTGAAACAAGTTGTTCGCTTACATTCAAGGCGCGCCAGGTATAAAGTGAATGGTGGAGGTGTAAGTCATATCTAAACGTTTACACGAACGTATACAAGTCTGTAAATATTTTTTCACTTTTCCTTTTCAACCTTATCATTAACGTGTTCTTTATTTAGTTAATATAATCGTAATTAATATAAATATTACGAGAACATCGCTAATACTTGTGTATGATCGCCGCTGATAACTTTTCATATAATAAATGCTTTTCCTCTCTCGACGTTTGGTATGCAAGGCAGATGCTTCACTCCAGAAGAAGAGTTTAATGGTTTTCTTTTTTGCTTTTTACGTAGAACGTTGTAATGATGGTAATAATGAAATTTAATAAAATTTATCGAGCTACGAAAAAACCATTGCATCCTCTAACCCTTTTAAAAATCACAAGTTTTTTTTGGTATTTCCAATAAAACTACAATCAAATAATTGGCCTTCAAGGTTTTTCCACAAGGTCATTCGAGGTCAAGGGTATCCCATTTCACGTTAGATCACTAATTGGTGTCCCAACAATATTTTATTTTGAAAAAGTTGTTTTTGCTCAAAACCTCATCCTTCCACGTCCCACTCGCTAGGAAATAAAAAAAGGAGCTAAAAACTTGAGGACATGCCACGTTAACGATAAGTCCGCAAAACCGCATAAACTCCTCTTAATAGGAAATGAAAGAAAAAAGGAGATAATGTAAGAATGAGGTACAAAAAAAATTCTAAAAATTTTGTAGAAATACACAAACACCTTACTCAACATTAATGCTTATTAAGAGTGCTGAGATAAGTACCATCAAAAAACAACCGTGCAAACTAACTTTTGATCCAAGTCTAGATATTGAGGGCGATGCGATAACTCCATGTCCCCCTCTTCGGTTTGTTACCAAAAATGAAGTTGAAATGAAGAAATCTACAGCGAACAACACACTAACATTAAAAAAAAGACAATTAATATAAAGCTCAAGAAAGATTTATTCATTTGCGGAAATGTCTCGCTACAATCTCTTTATTTGTTTGAGCGTTTGTTCATTAAAAACCACAAGACTCCTAATAAAAAACTAGGTGGACCGTTAATATTTCCTTTTTGATATACCATCGCACGCGCTTCGTCCACAGAATATTCGACTACATCGATTATCTCATCGCCAACTCCACCGCCAGGAGACTTTTTCTGATTGTCGGTCACTTCGCAATAATACATAATCTGTTTAGAACCTTGCGTACCTACGCCGCATCTGTAAGAGAAAATTTCTTCAAGTTGATCCACAGGCACATCATAACCGCACTCCTCCAATATCTCTTCACGGGCAATCTCACGCCACGACTTATCTTTATCTACGGTACCAGCACATATTTCAAGAGTAACGCCCAACTCTATTGGAAACTTTCCAAGATCTACATTTGCCACATCGCCGCCATTGCTTGTTACAATAGAATGATAGACAAGCGGACGAAACTGCTTGACAAACACCAACTTTTGTCGGGTTGTGTTAAAAATTACAATCGATACACTATCGTGAACCTTGAGTGCGTCCCAACTCTTTTCTTTTCCATTTTGTATATAATGCAAACGAAACGTTTTCACGTACGCGGAGTCTGTAGGCAACGGCGCTATCCACATTTTATCGATTTTCTCCATATTCCGTTTAAATTTCCGTAAATTGACGTAGGAAAAAAGCAAGGCACTCTATATCTTTTCAATATCTACAAAGGAAATGTCTTTCTGTTCTAAAACTATTGTAATTGAATGCCTTGTAAACAGAGTGATGAGAATGATACCTAATAAAGATAAAAGTTCGAGCTTACGCATCGTATCGCTATACACTGGCATTAGTTACGCGCCTTTCTTACCCTTATGCACGTTTCGACTAAAAAAAGTGGTCTGCTTCTGAAGAAATTGAAAAAAAAAGAAAAGATTTTTGTTTAGTGTATGCTGAGAGAAGGCTTGACATAAGCTACGTCTATTTTAGAGCTAAGCATTTCAGGTTCAAGTTTGCAAATTTATTTCTTCTTTAAAGCTGTACAAGCGGTCTGACGCAAGCTATTGATCCAGTTGAAGAAAATAAACGTCTTGAGTTAACTGATTTTTCTGCTGGCGAGCGCTCACAATAACTAACTTTTCTACTCTAGTCAAGAGCTACACTGGTCTTGTCATTTGTAATATTCGGGATAACGCTTTGGTCATATTATACGTCTGGGAACCGCGATTACCAAGTCAGTGTTCGCGAGTTCAAATCCCAAGCGCGATAGAGTTTTCTGCGACCGTAATTATAGTGAGTGCTTAGTCAGTGAAGGCTTAACACCTATCGATTGGACCCACACTCACCAGGCTGCGGCCGCTATCACTACTCTTTTCTCTTTCCTCTCTTCTTCTTGACAATCACCATGATAGACGAGCAGAGACATCCCTTGAGTGATGGATGATATTCAAAAAAAAATAAATAAATAGAAGATAAAACATTTCAGGGAAATTGCTTAACTACGCGAAATAAGTTCGGCTTTCTGAGGTCATGCAGCTAGTATTGGGCGGCCCTCTTCTTCGCAGAGTAAACAATTCCGCAGAGTGTACCTTTCGATACGCATGGCCAGCGAGTGCCTGCTATAGCTTTAACACACCGTTGGTTCTCCGCGTCTTTAATTTGCTCAAGGTCGCAACCTTAGCGATCCCTTTCGTTGAAATGCGGTAATCAAGTTTCGATTTGCAAATACAAACACAGATTTAATACAGATATTACCATGATAGAACAAAGGCAACAATCACTAAATCTCTTGCCGATTATTACATAAACAAATACATAAGTGAATCCTTTGCTTGAGCAATACCTCGCATTTATAAATTTTTTTGAAGAACTGATAACCCTCTCGATCCAAACTTTCATTGCTTTATTTTCTTAATTCTTCGCTTAATTAAATTAATTAAAACTTATTTATAACCTCGACGAACGTAAGGCTTACTTACAAGACATATATAAAAGAAACTTTCATTGTGTGATTATTTGTTATAATCGCATTAATAACAAGAGCGCAAAATAAAATAAAAACTTAAGGCTTCAAATGAAGAAATAATTGCACGCGATTATTGCTATTTAATAGCGATAATCAATTAATCATAACTACAACAATAACAATCAATTACTTACGTCTTGTGTTATCACAAGGCTTTACAAAACATACCACATCGATAGGTCTGTGCGCATATACAACATATTCCCACATGTATACGAACATAATCAAATGCATGAAATTTAGGTAAATGGGGAACTTTTTCACTTTGCAGCAGAGCAGGGCTACATGCTATGTATGCTATGCATGCCTTTGAAAGTCGACGCTTTGAATTGTATTAGTTTTTAAAAACTCAAGCAACTTTTACTTTTACAATTGCAGTCGATTAACACATAAACCCACTTTCTGCTATTGTATTATTATGCTAATTGAAAAGTTCGCGGAACACACCCTATAAGTAAAGGCGAAAGTAAAAAGAGAAACGATCAACCTAAAGAAAAACTGACATTGGCGAGTGTCTTAGGCGAATACATAAAAATTACAAAGTGTGGGTGTGTCAATGACTAGTATCCCTCTTTCTAATATGGACTAATAATAATAATAACAATAATAATAATAAATATAATATCGGTCTAGAAGGGAGGTTTTTGAAGATGTTACCGCATTTCAATTATCTGTGTATACTATATGCAATATACTATTGTGATTGTATCCAAAGGCAATAGGGTGTCACCTCGTTAGGAGGGATTATAAGTAGAGAAGGAAGGAGTTATGAAGTACTATTTGCGTACGTTCATAGCACTCATGGTCATCATTCCATGGAAAAAACTATCACATAATTATGTGATACTAATTAGTAACACCCATCCCCCCACGCGAAGGTTTATTTTTTTTCATAGGTTATAGTGCCTGCAAAAAACCAAAATTTATAATGTTACGACTACTCCAGCAAGTCCCACTGAACTATAGAGCACATGCGTTCCATGTCTTTCTCACTTTTTTTGGGAAGGACTTTTAAGATTGTATAAGAAAATAGTCGGCCACCTACTATGGCTGGCTTAGAAAGAACATTTGTAACCAATAGAAAAATTTTGCTGTCAATGCCTGTTTTGTGGAAAGAAGTAAAGAAAAAGAGGGAAAAATAATGCTGTTCTACGCAAGACTCAAGACGCAAGAGACGGATACTCGAATATAGGGTATAAAAACCAAAAATTGCAGAAAGGGCTATTACTGCGCTTGAACTCACTTCGCCTTGACATTCATTTGCGCTCTTATAAACGCAATTGCTTTACCATAAACCATACTATGTTAAAAGTATCCAAATTCCTCTTGCAAAGGAGATTTCACTTCCTTTAGATATTTTTTTTTTATACAGAACTGATTCAACGACAAAGGAATTTCCAATACATTTCATTTGAATTGGTATTAAAATGTTGCTCTCTTTTAGTGTTCACATCTCAACTTATATCCGATTTTAACAATTTTTAGAGCAACCGTTGTCCATGAACTTATCAATTAGTCTGGCAAAACAATACCGTTGAAATATGCAGGTCATGCACTGCTTAATAGAATCTATTAATTATTTGCATTCCTCGCCCACTTTCCCATAATTTCGCACATAAATATTAGGACGAGTTTAAGAAGGGGACGAAATTGCGGATAAAAATAAATTTATTTATAATAGACGCCTCAGTAATTTGTGATGTTAATAGCACTATATTAAGATATGATTTGTTTTTTAATTACTTACCAGTAGTAAAAATATTAGTTTTGTAAAGCCGCAAAAATGTGCCATAACTATGTTGAAAGGTTTTCTATTGAACAACTTTCAATTTTCTCAGTCTGATATCTCTATGCACTGCAATGTTCTTCTTGTCAAGATGAGCGCTCCAGGTGTGTGTGAGAATAATTTTTCTATTTCGATGTTAGAAAAAGTCGTTATGCTGAAGTTACTTATGTTTATATGTGTAAATGTATGTGTGTATGTGTTTGTGTTTGTTTATGTTTGTATGTATGACTGTGTGCGTGCTGTGTTTGTGTGTGTGTGTGTGTGTGTGTGTGTGTGTGTGTGGGTGCGTATGTGCGAGGATTCTTTCTTAAATATCTTTTAAAGCAAAACCTTCAATATTCGCTTTGGCTATGAATCATAATGATGATCGTATAGCGATTGCTGCCACCGTTAACGCCGTCTTGCGGCAATGCTGAGCCATTATTGATTGTGGCAGCAGTAAAGACTAATTAAAGCTTTAGCTGTTGTTTCTCTTCTAAAATTTTTCGAATATATTCGTTTTTGGTGTGCGGGCGTGCAATACACTTTGTTTTTTTTTTTTTCCGCGTTTCTTTAAATATGGTATTCCAATTCTTCCTCTCTCTTTCGCTCTCGCTCTCTCTCTCTCTCTCTCTCTCTCTCTCTCTCTCTCTCTCTCCGCCACGTCTTGTTAGTTAGCAAAACAACGGGTGTTTTAGTAGCTGCAATTATTCAAAAATATAAAAAAAAATCGAATAAGAAAAAAACAGGTTAAGCATTTGGATATATATTTAATTTGAAAAAAATTACTTTGCTCGCTGAACGCAAAAAACCGAAATTATGCAACATTATTATTGTTAAATATTTCTAATTGCAAATTATACACTATTTCAATAATAGTAGAGAACTAGATTTTTAGCACGTTTTAAAAGATATTTCCAGTAACTTCATATACGATATTTTAACGATATTTTGTGTGAAAAGATAATGAGAAAACAAAAAACAAAAAAACAAAAAAAGATTAAAGCAAATCTCTTTGAAGCACTCATCATCATCACAGAGATAAGAACGCCATCAACGTCAATCATAACTTGATTAACAAGAATTAAATATGATTTTTGAACGGAGCGAATAAACAAGAAGACAACTTCATAACAGCTGTTGATTGACTTATAAATTATTTTATTGATTTTTTTTTTTTTTTTTTTTTTTTTTTTTTATTAAATTCGGCGAAATATCACATGCGGGAGTACTGCATTCATTGTGATTTCAGCGATGCTGTCGAAATTCAAACATAGCAACAACACCAGTTTCTTATAAAACGTAGCAAGTTAAGACTTTCGTTCTTATGCCTGAATTTAGAACAAGCACACATAAAATGTTTTTTTCTCTAACGCTTGATATTAAATCGCGAAAGCGTTTTTAAAAAAACGTGCATAACGTGCTCAACAGTTTAACCTCGTAACCCCAATTCAATGTACGAATTCAGTTGGCAATGGGGGGAATGTTAGAGGAATGATGAGATGAATTATGAAAATAAATTATAGAAAGCGTTCCCCCCCCCCCCCCCCTTTTTATTCAACCCATCTTCGTATTTCCCAAGACTTGGGGCTAACGTTAATTAATGTACCATCAAGGTAAACTCGAAAGCTCGAGAAAAACTACGTTAATCGAGCTGCCACTGTGAAACTGTGTAGAGCAATACAGATGCCCGGCCTTGGAAAACATTTGCAGCAAATTTTAGATCGATAGCTTCCAAATTGATAGAAAGAACTGTGCACTTGATGGGTCCTGGAATTTTACCTGCGATCCTAAACAAAGAATGCTATATCAATTTTGCGATCAGTGCGGGCTCGTGCAAACAGGACCGACAAACGTGGCTAAATCGTTTCAGCACCAAATTAAAAAAGGCACAAATTTCATAAACACACGGCTTATTCTACAGAACAAGACACTTATGTGTAATGGAAAACCGAATGTCGAACCGATGCAATAAGTCAGAACGTGTACCGGGTTGTCGTCTTCTACATCTTCCTAAAGTGAATACATGAATCTGTGGGATAGCTGTGATGCCAACGTGTCGAAGGAAATAATAAAAAGCTGCGCGTTGTCCTCTCCGCAGCATAAGCAAAAAAGATCTTTCCTCTCGTGATAGCTGAAACGTGAGGTCAATGCTCGAGAGGGTTTGCCAAAGTGATAAAGCACTACCCTAACCTTTCCTTAGTAGCTTGTCTACTAGAAGATAGCACGGATTCCGATGTGAGCTTCGTTGGCATGCAATCTTGCGGAGCAATCAATTTACCCCGTGGCAGTTTAGCTTTTTTCAGATTCCATTGCACCTCATCTTTGTAAATGGGCAGATAATGGTTCGCTATTTTCTGCTTCGTGAAACGAGAAGATGTGTCGGAAAATGTCCAAAACTGACGACAAAGACTACATATATTTTCGCAACGCTTCGTTCCAATAAATGTCAATATGCAGGTATATGCTTAAAAAA
>NW_023998417.1:12632163-12686057 GCF_014805625.2 Glossina fuscipes
GTTCCGTTGCATCGCATTTGTTAATACTTGTTTTTAGAGTGGATCGTCGCGGTATGCATGTTGTGTGTGTTCATTTGAGATTTATCAAGGGTTTGCAATACCATTGAAGTTAATTTGTTTTAACAAGAAAAAATAAAAATTATTTTTATTAGTCACGTTTGAATAAGAAACAGATGCACATACAAATGCAAACCTAGTAGTAAAACAGAATTGCTAGCAGCATAAAAGCTGATCGAATGGAAAAAAGAAACAAATCAAATAAATTTAGTAAATGTCAAGGTGCATTTCACACTGTCAAACGACACACACACACACACACACACACACACAAACATATACATACGAATGGGGGCGCGAGCGCGCGCGCAAACAATCAAATAGACAGACAGCCGGACAGATGAACGGACAGACAAATCGATGCAGCAGCATTAACTCCAGCCATCTTTATGATAAAAATTCGAGCTAAAGAAGAATCAAGAAAAGTAAACAACAATAATAATAACTGCGTATTTTTTTCTTTTTTCTTTTTCCTTCTCAAAAGAGAGGGTGTAGTAAGCAAACAACACGTCTGCCTTCAATCATGCATTCATTCATTCATTCATTCATTCATTCATTCATTCCTTTACTCATTCATTCACTCACTATCATCAAAACAGAATAAACACTTTGCAATTATTATTTTGCTTTTTTAACTGCTTCTTCTCTTTAGTTCCTGGTACGTATTAAAACCCAATCATTACTTATTGCTTCCAATTACAATTTCAATTTTAATGATTTTCAAGTTAGTGAAATAATTGTTGCAACACCACCTCGCATAATAATTACATCAGATAAAGCCAGCAATCTGCTTCTGTTCTTCTGCGTAGCACTAACGCAAACCACTACCAAAAATCTTTCCCTGCTCGTCCTTCGCGCGAATTGCTTGTGTGTAACTTTGCGAGCAATCAATGAAAGACGTACTCAAGTCCTATCGGACGTTTCGCTGTAGCTTGTCTGCCTTGTCATTAGAAAACCGTTTCGAATTCGTCTTCTGCTTGCCGCGATCCGATCACAAATTGTTTTACGATCTACTCGCTGACCCTTTACAATAAATGCAAGTTAATCTCTCCTCTTCTTCATGTCTTCTTTCATTCTACTTATATGTGTGTCGTTACTCATAATCATGCCGCAGGCCAGCCCTGTAATATATTGAACTTGCTTTCATTCTCCCCTTTTGGCCTCTGTCCCCCTCTTCCCATACGAAGACACAATCGTACCAATTGCCATCCAGTTAGCCAATGTGCATCAATAACGAAATACGATCATCATTATCAATTATTTCGGTTAGCAATAAAAATCTCATAAACTTTTCATGGATGTAATGTTTATTTAAAAATCAGACAAAAAAAAAAATTCTCCTAAAATTATATGTTGATGACGTTTTGAACTGAATGAGTGAGTGAGTGAGTGAGTGAGTGAGTGAGTGATTGCGAAAAACAATTTTCGAAAAGTTAAGATTTATCGTTACGTTCACTTCACAATGCCCAGCCTACTCTTCAGTCTTCAGTCGCTTTACTCTAATTGGATATTTATATTTTCTCAAGAAATATGTTCCATCGCAAAGCTGTGAATAACAATTGATTTAATAATAATAACTGTTTTAACAAACATTCGACTTTTGCACGCTTTCGCAACAATTGTGTGAATTTAACTTGGTTGACTTGGTGTCTCTCTTGGAGTTTTACTTGAAATTTTCTTACTTTTACAAAATAATTGTTGCGGTTACATGAGCTTTACTTTATTATAAACTGATAAGCGACAATTCATTTTCATTATAATATAATTGATTTCATTTTCCTCTCTCTGTATTGATCTCGAATGCAGCATTTCCGTACATAGTATGCGGTTTTTCACACACATATCATTTTCATTGAAATTAAGAAATTGTTCAAGTCTGGTCAGTTAGTTAGTTAGTTAGCTCGATTAGCTGGTTCTCTCATGAAAAGCAGAAAAATTCTAATGAAAAGAATCAATTAATTAATTAATTTTAATGAATTGTTTTAATTATGTCATAAATTTTCCCTGAAGAAGTTAATCTCTTCAATGTTTATTTTGTTACTGTCATTGCGAAGCAATCAATTATCAAAACACACCAATTCCTAATAAAAATTCAATAAATACACTTTTTTTTTTCTTTTTTTTTTTCTTTTAAGACGTTTGACTAAAAACAGAGATAATTAATCAAATGTGCTATTGATTAGCTTTTAAAGCATAACACCAATTAATTAGCCGGGTATTATGTATAAATGGTACTCGGCGAAACCGGTAACACAATCTTTTTAATGCTCCTAACTAATAAAAGAGATACCATAGTTTTAAACTAAAAGGTTTAAATTGTTATCAAAATTCGATGAAACTGTTAAATTAAGTTTAATTTAATAATAGCTTTCGGAATTACAACAACTCTTTATATAGGGAACAAATTATTGTTTTATGAAATACGCAATAAACAATGATAGGCGGAATAGAAATAACGCGCTTAGGCGGTGGTTCGACCTGACTTTTTCCATAGGAATATTTTCTCCACTGTGAACGAAGGCTGCTAAGGTCTCGAGGCGACTAAATCGACGACATCGATATTGATATGTTTCTCCCCTCAAATAAAGGAGAAAACGGCTTAACGGCTTTGCTTCACGGAGAAGTCGGACATATCAGGAAGCTCTCGGAAGATACGTTCCGATCTATCTGAGAATAAAATACACCGAGATTGAACTGATATCCGACTTTTGGTTAAAAATTTCTTGCAATGCAAACAATCTTAGTTGAGATACTTTCCTTCAGTTCAATCCTTAAGCATTTTAGATATATATATATATAAGGGTATATAAGGACATAGTTTGAAATTACGCGGATAGCAAAAGGAAATTGTGTCATCAAATTGCATTCGGTAAATTTCATTTCACCAATTAAGCCGTCCATCCGTCCTTGTCGGATTTACGCATAACTCTTTTTCATTATGAATATATATTTGCATATTTTTGTCATTTTGTCTAATCGTTTCGTTACAAACTAATTGCATATTACGCATAGTCTATGTTTGTCATATATACGAGCATATAGCTAAAGTGGTTCACACAGTTAACTGGTTAAATCAGTACCGAACGGTAATATCAATTTTTATATAGTACATAGAACATAACATTTATGCTTCGGTACAACTTTGTGTACCGAGTGATGTTGAAGAGCGCCTTAACCCACCCCAAGAGTGCGTTATACCTCTCAAAAAAGAAAAAAGTTTTGAAAAAATCAATTCACTTGACTGTGGTTCTATTTCATTTCAATTCATCTTTTCTGTGGCACTTGTTATCCCGGGCGCACATGCAGTCAAAAAGCAATTGAACGCAAATATTTATTCTTCTGCAAAATAGATTTTTTTACACTGCATGTATGTATGTATAGCAATATTTCCCGCACAGATTGCTGACACATGGTATTACTCTCTTCACCATTTTAGTCTTACACCTAACCGAGTGCTTTAACACTCTCCTAAATGTGGTCAATAAGCGACATTTATAATTGTCTTCCTTTTACGCGGTTTTCAAAGAAACAAATCTCTGATGTAAAACGGGAGATGGGTGTTATTATTATGTCCTCCTGTGTTAATTTAATCAAAAATGTTGTTTCAATTAATGGAAACAGACAAACGTAATTTGCATATAAATAAATGATTTAAAAAAAAGTGGCAGTGTTTTTGGAGTTATTTTTATATAACCATTGCTGAAGCATTGATTTCATTTCATTCATTTTGTCGAAACGTTTGCAAAAATCTCACAATCGCAACTAATATCTCGGCCAGTTTCAAATTCGAAATGCGCCTAAGCGTGTCGGTCTGTCCATCTCTCTGCCGTATAGGATCGATGGTAAACACTCTCCATTTTGCAAATATGAAAATAGCGCCCATAGGTCTACGTAACAAAAGCAGCGAACACCTTTGCTTGGGGTGTTTTTTGCTCGTTACTCATCAACTAGAACAGGAATACGATATAAATTTCAACTTTTATAAAAATAAATATCTTATGAAACTCAAGTTTTTTTCCTTTCTCTTAGTCTTTGTTAGGATTAGGGCGATGGGTGTAAGAGATTCGATGACGACCGAATATAGTTTTCTTGCTAAAAATCAGACGGTGTCTTATTCGTCAGAATCAATATTTTATTTTAATATTTAAATTAAATTTTTTTTTTACTGTAAAAAAAATATTAAACACATTTTTTTTTTTTTTTTTTTTTTTTTTTTTTTGTTTAATTTTCTCACATTAATTAATTATTAATATTTATCTCTTAAGCAAAAAATTATATAAAATTTTTTTTTTTTTTTTTTTTTTTATCAAAGGTGTTAACCTGTTTGCCAATATAACCATAAGAGAGTACGACCCGAATGTTAGGAAACAAAAAAAAGCGATTTTGTGTTGTGGTGTGAAATGAAACATGAAAGGAAATGCACAGAATATTATATACTATGTACAGTTCTGGAAAGAAAATAGCAACCATTTAAGACTACACATTGCACACATAGGGAGATACACATCGAAATACATGAACAGAACCAACCTACACTCGATTACTCGGTTTCAATCGGTAATTGGTTATGAAAATGAAAGTCAATAAAATACAATAGAAACCGTTTATAGCAAAAGGCGTTGACTTGCAAATCTAGATTCCAACAAGAAATCTAGGAGAGAGCAAAAAAAAAACAAGGAAGAAAAGAGAGAAGCATATAACATTGAAATGCGAAATTTGAAAGTTCGAATCATATTTACATGCATGCAATAAACAAACAATTATATGCTGTTTTGGCTTGTGTGCACATTTTCATGAAAATGTTACTATACGTTACATATACGCAACCCGTGTGACGTTAACGTTGATGCCGATGACAATAATGATGACGATGACGATGACGATGACGATAATTATGAACTTGATGTTAACACACTGTAGATCTACAGACAAGAAACTCAAGCAACAACATTCACGCACCCAATATGTGCACAGACATCTATTTTAAGCACTAATCTGGCGATCTACGCATAACACAACAACCGGCCATACAACGAGCAACAATTTCACGTTTTTTTTTGTTTTCATATCTGCAACGGCATCACCTGTAAAAGTAAAAAATGAGTAATAAAAAAAAAAAAAAAGGAAAAAATGCTGTTGACATTTAAAAACTTGTTAGAAAGCTAGCTTTTTTCTGACTTGAGCCGAATCCTGGATACTCTTTTTCTGCTAATAGTTCGTTGTAATGCGGTCAAAAGATGTAATGCGGGCCGAAAAGACGGATGCAATCGAAATTTCTAGTACATAAGACTCGCAATTACAAACTCTTAGATATCTACTTTCCACTCTATTAAAGGTTGTAAGCCTTTTATCGGTCTTAGTATTTTGAAGAATAATCCAAGAGTAGCCAGGAATTTATCATAAACTATGCAAAGAAGATCCTGGTAAAGACTTTTTTATAAACCTTTGGATGACACGGAATGAGGAAAAACACTGGGGAGTTGAAAATCGTAAGAGAACAACATTTAGAGATATGTGATTGCCGAGTTGCCGATAGCTATTCCAACCGATAAAGACTAGAATCGTCAATTCGGCAAAGTGCGAAAATTAAAGTTCAATAATGCAATCAAATAAATATCTCATCCAAATGACTGTAAGGCTGCTGTGTGATGTTTTCAAAGTGAAGCTGTTTTACTATTCATGCCATACTTGAGTCAATGAATTAAAGCGGAAAATATTTGAAAACAAACACTTTAAGATATGTTGTTGTTTTTGTTTTTGTTTTTTTTTTTTTTTTTCTCTTTTTCAAATGCTTTGTCGGTCAAACCACAATTGGTTTGTGATAGCATCTACGGGAGAACGGGAGATTGAACTAACCATGCAAGCAAACCAAACACAGCGCGATCAATTAGACGTTAAGGCCAATCCACTCTAACAAGTTTACTCATGACGCATACAACACAACATAAACTCGTGTGGGAAATTTTCAGCAAACATTAGCAAGTATTGGGCATGCTTGCGTACAGATAGAGATATAAATGAAAAAATTGTCAATTAATTCAGTTGCATTCATTCAATCGATGTCTGTCTTGAAATGTGTAAATGCAGAGATTACGCATAACGCAAAGTTTTAAATGTTAAGACGTGTTCAGGACGTTCGGTGTAATGTTAAGGTGATTGCGTTTACGGCTTCTTCTCAGCTCTTGAATGATTAAATTTTATGTTTAGCAATTAATTGTATTAACATTTAACGATTTAAGCGCATTTTTGACACGTGGCCGTACTTTTAGCATGAATTCATTAATTCGATCGTCACTTTGGTGACAGACGGATGGTTTGTCATCAAAGCAAACAATATTGTCTTAAGTACTTTTCGTTCAATTCAATTCGGTATTTTGGCATCTCGCCCCATTCCCCATAGATAAAACGAGGAATGTAAGCATATAATCGTTGCTCGACATATTCGGTTTTTTCTTTTTTAAATCCATTAAAACTTTTTAATAGAAATATTTTACTTTAATTTATTGTATTCGTTCGATGTGTACCGAGTTGTTTTCTTTCTCTCTTCTTGTTTCTGTTTTTTTTTTTCTTTCTGCGCAACTTATTATTATTTGTTATTTTACTTGTTTCTGCTCAATATATCCGCAATTATATTTTTTCATGTCTTTTATGACAGCATAATTATTTCGTTTGCGTTTGCTAGAGATGAACAAACACGCAACGCATAAGTGTGTCACAAATGCTTTGCTTTGTGCTTTTTGCTGTGCTGTGTACGTGTACGATTAACTGGGTGTTTGACTTGACGTACATACGTAACAAAAATCATCATAAATGCATGATGCTGCACATATATATCCGGTAATAATAAACATTTATGACGATAAAGTAATCAAATCGTACATTAAAGGAAAAAAGTAACGAAAAAGGTATTGAAAACATAAAACCTCTCCAATAAACTTGATACAGATCTGGCATACTACTCTACTCATATTTCATTTGACGTGATCTACCGTACGGTGTATAAAAATTTTTTATTTTTTTTTTGTTTTTGTCTTTCTTTTATGATCTACTTTCCAAAAGCCATTTATAGAGGAATAAGTGATACGTGTGAAAGCCATTTGTGCATTGCATTTCCTTAGAGTAATCGAACAAGGACGTGATATGTCCAAGTTGACCGCATTTGTGTTGTCCACAAAAAGCAGATAAGAGAAATCATTATTACATGTAAACAATTATATTAAACTGACCATTTTTCTTGCAAGCAATCAATAAATGGTTGTAAACCCATTGAGTTATAAGAATTTATATGAATTTATATGGGTTGCTCCCAAATATGTCAGAGAAAGCATTTCACACATAATTGTTTTTTGTTTTTTCTTTTTATTGGAAAACTCTTGAAACACGAATCAAATATCGTTTGTCTAAAGCAAGATTTAGAAGCGTTCGTGATTTAGAGTAGATTAGTAGAGTTACAGTAAATCTCGTCTGTCTTTGCCGAAGCGCATTGCGTATAACATACATGGACTTTGAATGCAGCGGCGCCCCAGCGGCGCGTTCGACTGTAAATAAAGCTAGAGGCGCCCTTTGAAGACGGAGTCTCGTCAATTTTATGATCCTTGAATAACATTGTTAATGTTAGAATACGCATCAATGGTGTGGTCGTCAAGCTGTTAATGTCACATTGATATGCTAGACTATGCCCACAAAACAGTCCGTTCGCCTTTGGAAAGCTACGATGGAAACGCAGTTGTATTCTCTCTCCATATATCAATTCTTTGAAATTTATTAGTCTAGTCGCTTTCCGATTAAAATGCTTAATGGGCATGTAAGCGAGAACTGAACTTTCCTTGGCAGGCCAAAAACCGCTCTACTCGCTCACTTTACACAAAAGCAGTATGGGTAGCCGAGTAGGTAACAGACCCGGCTACCAAGTCAGTGTTCGAGGACGCAATTCTTAAAGACGGTAGAATTTTCTTTGGTCGTAACTACAGTAACGTTCCAGGCAGTGGAAGCATGACACTTATACGTTGGGCACACACCCACTCTGCTACCGCCTTTAACTTTCTGTTTCTTCATCTCTTCTTTTCGACCGCCTTTGACACGAATAGGGAAAATTCTCCGTGGAATCACTCAGGGTCACACCAAAAAAAAAGAAGAAAACCTTAAATTCATGGCTAATCTTTTTCTGAAAGAAAAGTTTCTTAAACTTCAGCAAAGCTATAGACGTGGTTCCCTAAAAACAAGGTCAGAATAGACAAGACATTGCATCCTATAAGAAAAATTGGTTTAGCAAGTCGCAGAGAGACTATCTACGATGAACTAAAAGGCCCCTGCAACGATGGTTCCACTCAACAGTTTTGATGCATCTAAAGTCGCCATAATATTTCGCAATTGTCATGTATTTTCCGAAGAGGGCAGTTATTAGATATTCGCCATAAGGCGCGTGTAAATTGCTTTGCTTTTGATAAGGAACGACGTCAGCAGCTCGATAGAGGGGTTAAAATAAACCAAACAATTAGCGAAGAATTCGCATCGTATGCAATGACTCCCAGGAACTATAGCGGGATCGATTTGAATTTCGAAGCGTTCGTACCGTTGCGCAAAGAACACAGAGGTGATTGCGGAGCTTGCTATGCTTTGGTTATAAATATAATTGATTTTAATGCAAAAGCCAGGAAGTTCAGTCGAAAGTAATTAATGCAATCAATGTCCACGACAGCCAAGAGAATCTATAGGTAACAATAGCAGGCTGACATAACATATCGATGCTGTGATGCTTTTAAGAACTGCCGCCTTTTTAGAAATTATTATCAGTCAGTGATTTGAATCTGCAAAGTTGTCATCGTAAAAGATCATTCATTTAAATTAACTGAGCTTAACTGAGTTGAAATAGGAAAACAAAATAAAATAGAAAACGAGTCTATTGACAACTGTTGATTTAAGTTTTCATTGTTTTTCTTTTAGTTCAATAAAACCATTCCAAAAAAAAAAAAAAAAAAAAAAACATTTTTTGTGAATGCAACGGAAACTTTTAAAATCAACATTTCTTGATTTCTATGTGTATTGAGAATTGAAAGTATATGTATGTATATATGTCTATAACAAGGTTCCCATATAATGGCAACACAAGCAAGAACAATAAAGCGACGTTAATAACAAATTGTTTATGTCATTGAGATTCTCATCAAATTGATTAAATCAAACCGCCCCGTTTTTCGTTTTCTTTTTCTTTGCTTTGCTTTATAACACGCACACACACACACGCATATATATATATATATATACACATACACGCAAAGAAATACGAAAAATATTTTTGTGCTTTTCTTTAAGGCATTGAAACTAACAAGTCAGGCTCTTCTTGTATCCACTGTATTGATTAAATAAAAACATGTTAATATATTAAAAAAACAAAACATGTATGCCACTAATTAATACATATCCTTTATGTGTGCAGACACGAAGGCATACATGTCTAAATATATATATATATATATATATATATGTACATATACTCGTTAAGAGTGTTTTTTGAAATGAGTTGATGTTGAGGCACTCGCCAAGAAGCCTTAACACTTCCTGTAGTTTCACCACTTTTGCTTACTCGCCATTTGGAAAAGAGAGAAATTTGTTTTTACTGCGAATACTTCATGTACAGTGGCAATGGTAAGACCATACAAAACTTTAGGTAGAAGACATGTTCACTTGCCTTTTTGGAGAGGACTTCCGAAAGAAAAGCATTACCAGCCGATAGCTTAAAATATTGCTGGCCCGGAAGTGGTTTGGAAACCTACAAATATCGATAAATACCTACGAAACATAAAATCGGATTGGGATACTTGGGGTAGACCAGTTTTTTTCAATTTCGCAACGATATGATCGTTCGATCCAAATCTATTTCCCCGGAAGATTCTTTTAAGAATTGTCAAAAGTTCAGGGGAACATAAGGGAAAAGGAAGCATCCAATCGATCTTCATTTCACGCAACTTTACCTTGGAGCACTTCTTTCTTCACTACTTCGCATCGTTTTTTGATAATATCCTCCTTCAATTGAACCTAAACTACTATACAATCTATGGCTCTTCCTTTCTCAAAGTAGCCCATGAATAGAATACCATGCACTCTACCAAATGTAATGATCACAATCTCGTCGGCTGACTGTTGCCTCTTGGATGGCTTTAGCATTACCGGACTATCGATTCGATTGAGAAAAGCAGTAGCCGTTCGTTAGCTAGCAAGTAAAAAGCTAGTATTTTTTTTTTTGCGTTTAAGCCGCTCCGAAAGGTGTTCCATTGTTGTTGTTCTTCAAATTGTGAATTTTGAAAAATTGCTTTTTCATGACAAAATGTTCATGCAATGTAATGAACATATTGCCCTTCGACATCTGTAGGGTATCAACGCATTCTCAATTTTCGATTATCGAGAAGAATTTCAAGCATCTTCGGTTATAATCTCTGCTCTATGAGCATCTGGCACGTTCAGCGTCATCTAGCAGCTACTTTAAATTCAGCAAAACACCGAGAAAGACTTGCCAGAAATCTCTTGAAAATAATACCAAGTTTGAAAGATAATTTCCCCCCTCGAGTAGTTAACGGACAATATTCGAATCGTCCGATTTTTTCTGAAGGCGCCGCAACAT
Source organism: Glossina fuscipes (assembly GCF_014805625.2). Classification (NCBI taxonomy): domain Eukaryota; kingdom Metazoa; phylum Arthropoda; class Insecta; order Diptera; family Glossinidae; genus Glossina; species Glossina fuscipes. The sequence continues at coordinate 12,642,839 of NW_023998417.1, forward strand.
TACATTTGGACAAGCATTGTTTGACAATTGATGTTTTTTAAAAATGATATGAATATTGAATGAAAGGCGACATCTGTACGCCAGTCCTGGGAATTACGTATTTCCAAAAAAAAACAAAAAAAAGATGGAATTGATTCCCTTAAGAAATAGTATTCGAACTAACTTTGGAATACCTCTAGAATTGCAGCAAGTATAACATACATAACTTACTGTATATAAATTTTCATTACAATGTTGCAGTCATGTATCTGTGCATATAAATATGTGTGTGTGTATGGAGAAACGAAACTTTTAAACAAAACTTTATTGTTAATAACTAACGAAAATAAAGGAAAAAATGTGCATTTGAAACAAGTTTAAAACAAGCCGCTGCTGTCGCAGTTCGCTAACGCCACTACTGCGGCTGCCGCAGTTACTGCATAAGAAAAATAATAATAATAATAATAATAATAATAAAAAACTGAACCAAACCAAACCACAAAAACATATTGCGATTGCAACGTGTTTGCCCGAGTAGTAATGGCAAAATCTATAAAAGTATAGGTACATTGATTGTGTTTGTGTTTGTGTTTGTGTTTGTGTTTACGTGTATAAATATATATGCATGTGAATATCGAAGAAACTGTACATATGTATTATTATTATTAGTATTATTGAAAGTATATATAGATGCATTTATATGTAAGCGCACACGAGCCATAAACAGTGTGTACTCTCTATGAATTAATAACAGAAAATTAAGTAAACACACAACTGCCGAACCGATAGTACAACAATATCAATAACAACAACAACAAACATTCCCAATAAAACGAAACGTAATGAAACAATAATTGTTTGTTACTAACTTAACTAAAAGGCCAATAACTAAGAGATAACTTTTTATATACAATATAATATAATATAATATATAACTGTGTAAGCATATATATGTGTGTGTGTGTGTGTGTTTGTGTGTATGTGTGTATATGTATATGATCACATATTTAACATGTCGGGTGCATAAAGTGACGGCGAAAAGAAGCACAAAACTAATAATAATAATAATAATAACGGGGGGACGGACATTCATTATAACCGGCAGTGATATTACAACATCTGATTATTATTTGATTGCTGTCGCTATATGCAGAGAATCCAAGAGCCAAGAGAAAAACTGATGTGTGATGTCTCGCAAAAGAAGAGAAAGAAGATGATGTTAAAAATTTAGCGAAAAAAAGCAAAAAAAAATTTGGTGTAAAAAATTTTGTTAATTATTTTATATGCAGACAGAAGACATTCATGCACGCTTGTCATTCAGTGCGAAATCTATTATTAAATAATCATGACTCGGAAGGAATACCAAACTCATTTAGCCACATACATACATACATTTAGTTTAAACCAATACATATGCAATAGTCGAATGAAAAAAAAGCATAAATTAAACTCTATCTGTATTATTTAGTAATACATACAGACAACTTTATCAATTGATAGCAGTTTGCTTTTGTTGCTTTGTCCCAGAATATTCATGTCGTGTATGCCTGTCTATCGATGCCGTAATGAAATAAATTACGGTTGCATGATGATGTGGTTTTCTTTTTCTTTTTCTCATTTTCATTTTATATTTTCGCATCCATCACCAACTACGAGTATATTAGTTTGATCAATTCGTGTGGAAGATCAATGTCTTCAACTTGAAAGACCAATGATAGGTCCTGGCCATTCAGTCCTTTGGATATTCCCGTGTGTTTGATTTATAAGCCGACTAATGTCGGGCTACTGAAAGTGATCGTAGCTTCAACCGAAGAGAACAAATTTCTTCCATAACATGTTAACCATAGCCAAAACTATTTGGCTGATAACTTAAAATACAATAACAAAAGTATAAGATGATAATCTACTTCTACTATTCACACACATACATATTTACATTTTAGTTTGCCATATTTTGTTGATAGAGATCAACATTAATACCAAATTTGGAATTTCTTTTCAACTACATATCAAAGTTTCCCTTCGGGATTACTCCTATAGTGAGCCGTTTAAGTTACATTGAAAAATCCATGTATGAGTATGGCTTTGAATGAAGAAACTTTTTTTAGAAATTGGGTATTAAAGGATTTTCAAATTTTTCTTTCTAAATACTTCGTTGCTTGATAATTACCACTCTCAGTAGACTTTCATTAGGCAACAGTCGCTTGATCGAAATATGTGGCGCTACCTTGAATAGTATAATAATTTATTTCGGATATTTTGCAATGACGGAACGATGGAAAGTTCTATTAAGCCTTTGCGCTTCTATCTCATTCCAATGTCGACATTTCATTTCTTAGACCATTTTAAACCATCATCGATCTGGAGTCGACATTATATTATTTTGTAGTTTTAATTAAAAAGTTAGTAGTAGGAGTGCAGCCGTACTTTCTGCAGAGTTCATTATATATGTATTCGCGGATAACAGTAGTCAAATTGGAAGCTGTACTTGGGAAGGGAAAATAGCTTTTGGCAGAAAAAAACATACAGTGATCCTTGACGCAAGGTATAATAAACTGAAAATCAATTGAGACTTGAATTACGTGTGCACTTTGCCGAAGATATTTCCCAGCTATCGTATCCTCTTTCGCATATAAATTTAAGGCAAGAACACACAAATTTTCGCTGACAAGACTTATAGCCTGAGGCCTGGCATGCCTGAAGCATAACATTCTTTGATCTATTCCTTGCCTAAGCATATATTGCTTTCGGAGTCATTTGAAAATACCACCTTAACGTTGTACTTATACGTTTGTTCGCAGAAGAATTCTTACAGCGTTTAAAGATAAAAGAATGAGAGTTTAGTCAATGCTGTGAACGTTCCAATAATTCGTAGCACAAGTTTCCTAACTCACGCTTTACTCCCGTGAAAAACTTGGAACTCCCTAGTCTCCCCTAGATCCTTTCTCACTCGGTTTCGCTTGGTCTTGGGGAGCAGAATGCGATAAATTAAATATAACAGACGTCTGGATATCGTGGAATAACCATTGTCCTACAATCCCGTCGATGTGAGTATGAAATAAATGGGCTGGAAGATTAGAGGCAGATAGGATAAAGGTGATGGGTGTAAAAGATTCGTTCACGGCCGCATTTAATTTTCCTACTTGTGGACAAACTGCACGAATCTCGTGCAAAATATCGCTTGCGACTATACTTATTTCCTTTCTTATAAAAATGAAAACTTTTCGCGGCCTATCCTAGATCATAGCCATTCCACATGAATGCTTAAGCGAAAACAGTTCCTTTTCATGCGATTTTCGTCTTCGCAAGTTGTAGACTAATAAAATGTTTTAAAACCATTTGAGAGGTGCCCGTTTTTCGGTCCTAAAGCATATAAATTTATTTATTTATATTTTTACAAATTTATATAAATATTTATATATACATATATATATATATATATATATATAATTTTATAGTTTACGGCTTGTGGTAAAATAAAAATGATTCAACACAAAAGCCACTTCTACTGCATACGTGTGTATATGGACGCGGTTGTAATAAATGAATAAAAAAAAATACTTACTTTCATCCATGACCTTGATGTTTTTAACAGTCTTTTTTTTCATTTTTTATTAAATTATTTTGGGTACGTAATGTTTGTGAATTGTTTAAACCAATTCATTGTACGCGTACATGTATGTGTGGACAGTTTCGTGAAAAAGATAAATATCTTTTGCTTAATAAATTTAAGCGTCTAAAAAATTTGTCAGTTTATTACATCTCGAAAAGCGTCCGGAAGTAAAGACATACCGACTAACGAATTCGCCCAAAGAGCAAAACCATATTTTACGAGATAGTCCAGCTAGTTGAAGAAAGAATCCGAGCTTTGGGAATTGCCAGTTTACAACTCGTAAGCGAACAGTTACCCAGTTAGCTAACTATCAGTGTCTTTTAGTTTCTCTTTTGGAAAAGTCTTCGTATTAAGGAACTTAACAGTCATTCATTCCATTCCACATTTTATTTATATGAATTTCGTAGATATGTTTTATTCACTCTCCCTCTTAGTAAACTGCGTACTCCAAGGCAACTTTATCATTGTTTTAATGGATTTTGATTTTTTATTTATTTATTTATCCGATTATATAACAATTTTGGTATTTCATTTCGACTTTTCAAAAAACTAGCGTGAATGGAGAGCAAGAAGAAGAAGAGTGATGTTATGAAAATGACTTGAGTCGGGCTATGCGATGCCCGATATGCGAAACAATTAATAGGAGGTAGTAGGAAGGTTTGAACGCAGCACAGGCTATTGCAAGAAGGATCAAATGTTTCAATATCTTGCACAACAGAAGACCTATGCGTAATAATTCCCGAATACATCAGAAATTAGAACGAAGGGGAAAATTGATTTATCTATTTCCATCTGTCCGCCCATTTTTTTTATATTTTATTTTAAAATCGACCAAAACATAAAAGCAAACGAGGACCCAGGGAAGTAACCCCGACATCTTAGAGCAAAATTAAATTAATTGCAGACATCTGCGCAGACATACGAAGACTGAGCTCAAATCAATTACACATTGGAGGAACATTTTCTTTTGTCTTGACAACTGTTACCGCTATTCACTATATCGCGCTTATAAAGACTTATTATACATATATATATATATATATATTGAAGAAATCCCTTGCTCATGCATAATTAATTTGAAATTAAGTACTGAGAGTAATTATTCATATATTTATTGCAGATTTGAAACCACATCGTAATCGACGGAAGCCCTTTACACGAAGGAGTGACATGTAAGTTACTGTTCTTTTGTACAAATTAAATTAATTAATAACTCTTTTAAATGAAATTAATTAGTGTTGAAAGAAAATTTAATTGATTAACATTCATTTCAAGTTTAAATAATTAATACAAAAAAAAAAAAAAGCCAAACACTTTTTGAAAATTATTTTTCTAAGAAAAAGTATTGTAAATGAAGTGAGATGAAAAAAATAGAACGCCCCGTATAAAAATAGGTATATATTTTGTGGATCCTGAGATAGGACTAAGTAGTTTAGGGACACATTGGATTTCCTTTTCTTTACCCAAATTCTATTATTAGACTCGAATACTCCTTTGGGTGATGAGAAAGCCCCAATGCTTTTTCGTCCCCTTCCAATCTTACAAAGCTTAACTAACCCTTCCCAAAAAAGAGGCCCAGTGTTTCTTCAGCTGTCATGCCTGTTGAGACTCTTGAAAACTTTTCATAGGTCGACAGCTTTGCAAAGTGACACCAATGCGATACTTGCGTCTCTTCGTCACTACACGTGAAAAAGAGATCTGCATATGATTCCCATATATTCATGCAAAAATACCGAAAAAACTTCATTACTAACCCAACATTAATTTTTGATTGATTTTTGCTCATCAGATTTCAAAATTGACATATGTATCTCCCACACGAACTACTTTTTTTTCACAATAACCAAAAAAAACGAAAAACAACTTCCATAAATCAATTGTCGATGTCAAATTTGACAAAAAAACATCTTGCACAAGCCTCTGAAGAGATGGATTCGGATTTTTTAAGAAAAAAAGAAAGAATTGCTTTTCTTATTTTTGTTAACGCATACGATTTGTTGTAACATTCATCATCTTTCGTCGTTCTAACTATTTCAAGTACAATCTACATAACTGAATTGTTATACCCATCACCGAAGAATGAAGAATATATTCACTTCGTCAAAACGTTTGTAACGTCTAGTGGGAAGCTTCAGATACCTCTTAAAGTATATCTGTTCTGGATCAGCATAGAATAGTGAATAGATTTAAACATATGCTGTCCGTCTGTATACTGCCTATTAATTGTTTAATTGGGGCAAAGCGGTCGAAGAAGACGCCTGCAGTACCACCTGAACTGAGAACACCTCTGTCCTTCAGAAGGAATAAAAAATTACTTCGTTGCTCTGCAACTGCAACTGAAAAATCTACAAGAACTTGAGCATATATTCTGTGAGCATTGCTGCTGTACCTGTACAAAAATGGAAATAATTGACCACACTATGCAATTTTGTAGCTTCTCATCAATCGTTAGAATGCACAGAAATAAGGCTCAAAAAGCCCGTATTAATTCCCCCTTTTATTCTCTCGCGCCCACGAATATCGGTAGGATATGCAGGCTCAGTTTTTTCCCTTCCTTTTTAGTCGGATAACGGTGACGAGTGTAGAAGATTCGGTCGCGACCTTGCTTGTTTGTTGTACACTCGGGAATAACAGAGCTATCGAAGTGATTTGAAGTTTATTCACTTACTTTGTGGTTCAGTTCTCCACTATTGAATATTTTCTAACGCAATCCTCTGATGTTATTAGCAGCATGGACAGACAGTTCGAGGGTTTACTAGATTTACAAGGAACTAAGTTTTCCTTTCTGCCATTGCTTACCATCAAACCATGATATTGTTGAAGAGATTTATCGCACCGTTGTTCCACATATTGCAGAGAAATTATGAGAGAATGTAAATCACACAATACGATTGACGTAATAACTTAAAATTTCGCCGACTGACTACTCGCATGAATGCCAAGAGATTCGCATAATACAATGAACAAAATAATTGTGATACGCAACTCAATGATGTGATGAACTCGACCTTCTTTCGAAACGATAAAAAATGGATCATCTACAGTGACATCATTCGAAAATGATTATAATCAGCAATGAGCCGGTAAAGAATACAATAACAACAAAATGTCATTCTGTCAGTTCAATGCATTTGCAGCAACTGCCCGAGAAGCATGTAAGCAGGCAGGAGATCCGTTCAAATATTTATTACACTTTAGCGAGCAATTGAAGCAGAAGAAGAATATCCCAAATTAATCAATCGCAAAAGAACTCTGTGCTATGGCTATGGCTATGCAAAAAACTCACACAATTGCAACTCGTTCGCATAAAGTTATCAGAGGTTAAATGGTGATAACTTAAGGATCAAATGTTTTGTATGCCTGTGTGATGTTTAATGAGATTGCCAAAAAGATTGAATTACGGGCTAAGGAAGATATATATGTTTGATTGAAAATTTAACCTTTTCATAAAGAGTTTTAAGAAGAAATCGGAATAACGATCCTGCCGGCTAAGCTGCCTCAGCTTTTTGTAGGGCTATGCAATTAATACTATTGTGTGTGTCCCTAATTCGAGCTGATTCAAGAGAAGTAAGAGAAAAAAAAAAAAATAAAAAATAAAAAAAAAAATCGGAAATTAATGATGCACACAGATGCTGAAGTCATCGGTAGTTTATTCATAAGCTTAACACACTGCTCTTGCAATTAAATAAGTTTAACTTACTTACCACTTCACCCACATTTGGGTTGTGTGTTGGTTGTGCTCTTTGTTTTGTTGTTGAGTTTTACACGAATTGTTGGATGGTTGTTGGTTGTTGGTCGGTAGTGTTTTTATATTTATTTATTTTTTTTTTTGCTTTTGCGGTTATTTTTTAATCCCAATTGATATCTGTTTACAATCGCTAATGGTACCTTGTATGCCAGTAGTTGTTTTTGTCGTTGTTGCTGAATTTATGGTGATTGTTTTGGTTTTCCTTCTTTTTTATTCCATTTTTTTTTTTGTTTATTAAAAACACAATCATAAGAGGTTTTCTTCTCTCGTTCGCTGCCGAAAAGACGCCGTTATTCGAGATAACTTTGAATGAACAATAAAAAAAAAAAAAACCAAAAAAAAAAAATTTTAAAGAAAAAATTGATTAATTAATTTTTAGTTTTTTTCTTTCTGTCGAGGGCTTTGTTTTTTTCTCTTTCTTTTTTTCTACAATAATTTTCATATGTGTGTTTGTTTGCATAGACATTAATATGTTATTAAGTTATGCTTTTTGCGATTAAAAAACTATTAAATATTTCGCATAAATTATTAAGAAAAAAAAAAAAAAAAACAAAAAAATAAATTTCAAACAAGACTTGATTTATGTGATAACTTGTGATGTTTAAGTTGCAGCTGTTTTAAGTTTTTTTTATTTTCTTTGATTTTTTTTTTTTTTTTTTTTTTTTTTTTTGTTATGTCTCTTACATGCTTTATAAATATATTGATGTTTTTTGTTTTTTAGCAACTGCTTACCAAAATATAGGCAGTTTATAGCACATTTAGAAGGGAAAAAAAAAAAAAAACTAGCACAACAATTTCAAGGCGTTGAGTGGTAGTAATGGTCGATTTCTTTGAAAAAATGTATGTTCAGAGACTAAGCAAAAAAAAACAGCAAAAAAACAAGAAGAAGAAGAATCAGAAGTAAATAACACGAACACGAAACACTTTTTAATTCAGTTAACAAAAATTTAAAAAAAAAAGAAAAAAAAACGGAAAAAAAAAGAAACTGATTTATATACGTAAATAATAAAATTTAAGTTACATTTACTTTACTTATTCACTTACTTATTGGATTTTAGTTGCTTGTAAGCAAAGCAAAGCAATCAGTAGCATACCAAGTTATTCGTACACATACACGAGCAACTGTTTGTTTATAGGCAAATAAATAATTACTTGTATGCTGAGGAACGCGTGAATGCAAATTTTCTTGCTCACACAGACGCTTAAAAGCTTATTGCTAACAAACACTTGCTAATATCTTACTTATTTAAACACTCTCAAACGCATACACAAACGCAAACGCAAAGGCAAACGACGACAACACACTCTGAAAACGTTTATTTAACTGACTACACGAACACACCAAACCGTAATTTCTGACGCGAACAAGTATTTCATCAATCAACTTTATTATTGAGTAGTAAGCAGTGTTAGCCGTGCTTCACTAGTTACAGTGGTAGTAGTAGTACTAGTACTAGTAATAGTATAATATTAGTAGCAATAGAAAATCAGTTGAAGAGAATAGAAAAAAAAAATAAATAAATAAATAAATAAATAGATAAACACGACACAGAATAAAATTTAATAAAAATACTTAAGAAATCTATATATTCCACGGTCCTTAAATATGTTTTCAGCTGTGTTTGTTGTTACTATTATTATTATTATTATTATTATTATTATTACTATTACTATTATTGTAGTCGTTGTTTTTGTTATTATTATAATTATTGCTTGCACAAGAATACAAAAAATATTGTATTTTTGCTTTTATTTATTTTTATTTATTTATTTTTTTATTTTTTTTTTTTCTTTCAAATGTGAACCGAAAATTATTTGCAAAAAGAAAAACACATTTTTCTATTTTATTGAATTGAATTTTGCGTTCGCGTTGGTTTAATTTAAGATTCACGCGTTCTAAATTTTGTTTGCTTTTTAATTATTTTTTTTTTGTTTCTTTTATGATTATTTTATATCAATTTCGTGTCAGTTTATAGAATTTTTGCGTGTGAATCGTTGCAGTGTTTTCAGTTAACTGAATTGTTTGCGACAACCGCAACTGATAGTGAACTCTACTGGTGTTGGTTTGAACGGCTGGCAAAACCAAACAATGAACCAACCAAGCAATCAACAATCAACCACAGCCAGGTTATGCAGAATTTTAAAGAAACCAACACAAATCGCTTTCAAGCATTTAACAAAAAGAAAAAAATACACCAACAATAACAATAAACCTGTATAAAAAAAAAAAAAATAAAAAATGAAGAAAAAAATCCAATAATAATAACAAGATTGGCAAGTAAACTTGGCTTACTGAGACGACTACACTAAAACAATAACGACAGCATTAAGTGCATGCACAAACGAATGCATTTGAGCATCAGCTCATTTATACAATCATAGGGGGGTAAATCACCCTACTCCTTCGTCATTTTAACTTTGCCTTTCACGCTATTCAAAAATACTACTAAGCTACAACTAAATTCTCGTAGAAGCGCATTCATATCTAAAAGTAAACTTCACTGCCTGACTGCGCCTGACCACCACACCACACTTGTTAAAGCTCATGCGTCCAGTTAATGTAACGTTTACTCTTTCTCTGTATCTCTCTCTGTCTCTCTTTTTCTCTTTCTCTGCCTCTGTCGCTCTCTTGTTTTCTCCGGCTAGTGAGCGGTTGTTTTATTGTTATTAAAATTTAGCAGTAGTCTTGCATCCCGAGTTATTATTCTAATTAAGTGAAATGAGTTTTAATTATGCAAATAAATTATTCGCATGGCTTTTTCTCCCTCGAAATAAGTGCAACTCGTAAGTGAAAGGATTGTGATGGCTATATTTAGACTGTGAATGAGATGATGAGTTTACAGCCAATCTGCAGTTAGCATAGAACCTGCAATATATATATTTCTACTTACGTGGCTTTTGAGCGAACACCATTTACTTACCACTCTTAGTACTTACTTGGATGAAGAATTGCACTTCAACTTTTCTGGCACACCTCCTCTTTCCACAGTTATCGATCATTTTCTTTTCTATATATTATATTCGTGGGCATTAGAATGAGTTCTGCTTTCGTTACTAGACGTTAGTCAGCTCAGGATATTATGCTCCAGAAATAGCAAGCATAAGAGCATTGTGAGCGAAAAACTTGCTGAAGAGAGTAAGAGCTAAAGGACTTCTTTCCAGACGGAAAGCTAAGGTATATCTTTCAGTATTCTTCTTAGAAGCTTCCAATCGAAGGGTTTCAATCCAACTTTCGAGTTTGGCGCGGCCTTGCGCCTGATGCGAGCTAATCGATTCCTTGCTGCCTGTCCTAACCAGTGCATGAGGCGGAGGAGCTTATTAATAGTCCCAAGTTTCGTAAGTTTCTATTTAAACAAAGCGGCTATAACAACACGATTGGCAAAAGGAATTTGTCTTACGAGGATGACTACTACTAAACCAAATGCTCTCCTTGCATGAAATACCAGATCCGCAACTAAATTTATCTGACTAACTTATCCTGACTTGACTTAAAATCAAATTAAAATCTTTTTACGGGTAGACATTGTAAAAGTGGCCAATGTCTTTGGTCTTTTTTCCTATTATGATAGAATGTAATGTTCTTCGTACTAAGCATGCGTTTGAAGTCTCTTCGAAAGTCTCTGATATCTCTTCAGATGGATTTTCTCAGATAATTCGGCATAAACTTCTTATTTATAGTAATATTTACTTTTGGATCTCTTATTAAGGCCAATATTCTTATAAGGTCAATATCATTCGCAATTACTTCGGATAATTGTGGGGAAATACAACACTTCTTATAAAAAAACCTGTAATCTTTAAGAAAAGTGCTTTTAAAAGGAAAAAAGTTTTAGTTAGTATTAAATTGGACGCTCCTATGCACATCAACTCTGGTAATCTTACTCTTTACAAATATCATCATCGGTTTATAACTTTTATTTTCATTAGATTAATTTTTTCTCTTTTCTCTTAAAATTTCGCATTTATACTCTTCTCATATAGAGTATATATATCTCCTCTCATATGAACACACTAGCAAACGAGTCTAATTTTCATTATCATCTGTGCTTATATATGTGTGCATAAGACTTACATAAATACGGACGTACACATAACGAGAATAGGATGGATATGCGGAGCAACATATTCGCATTGGTGTGTAATTGTTATTCACTGAGCTGTGTCAGCATAGAAATATTTTACATATTTTGGTTGTTCTTTTGTTTTCATTCATTCTTGCTTTTATTTTTATTCATTTTTTTTTTTTTTTTTTTATTCATTTTTCTAGTTAACAGGTTATTTTTTGATGTCAAAGATGCTGCTTAAGCTAAGAAGCCATATAAACATTTTTCTTATTACTGTTGTTATTATATTGTTGCTTTTAAAAAAGTCTGATAAATAATTTTCAGGTTTGTCACCATTACAGCAATAGCATAAATTATCTTGACTGTAAAAGTCGGGGAGAAACAAATCTTATAAACTCTTATTAACGCAATAAAAACCAAACGATGCTACCAAGCCTAAGCTTCTACACATATACGCGATTAACTTTGTTCTACACTTTTAATTATGCGATTTTTTTCTTCTTTATTATCGGAAATATTATAAATCGCAATTATACCGCCTGTTGATACTATTTGCATAAAATTTTATTAAGCATTCAGTTATGCGTTCTCCACATGAGAATTTATATTAAAAGAAGGAAAAATTTATTGCTTACTCTCTTGGGTTATAAGGTTTATCTAAAACTAAAATTGTTTTCCTTCTGAATCATCAGTCATCATCATGGTAAGATTACAAGAATTGTAACATAATACGTAATGTTGGTGCCTAATTGCCTGACTGCGGGAAATGTCTTCACTAAGAAATTTTATCTATGTAGAGAATGTATGTAAAAGAAGAGGTTAAGTAGTCCGATCATTAATTTTTCAATTCTTCAATGTTCCCTATTACGACAATGATTAAATGTCTTTACGATTTCAAATGTGTAGTTATTCTTAGAGATATGATTTCTTTTTTAAAAAACTAAAACAATGCGTATTTATTTGAGATCCTAAGCTGAGTAAGACGCATTATGCAATTGACAAAAAATTGAATATCTGCTTCATACAGCTATTTAATATACCATAAGTCAATATAAAGAAAGTCGCTCGTGTACAGATTGACTTTGCAGCTTCACCACAGCTGACGAACATAAGAAAACCTATCATAAGCACCTTCAAGTCGAAAATGGGATTGGCATTGCTATAAAAATATTTTTCGTCATCCTAGTTCGGACACTCTTTCAATATATAATATTCTCGCAGCTTTCGAAGTTGATGCACGCATGGAGAAACAAAAGACTTAAGAGACAAACTATCAAAACGATTAACAAGATAGACACATGCACTGTGGTATGGTATTCTACTACTAGTAATGGTCACAATGAAATTTTCTAATAATTAACTTTGCGGTAAAAACACGTTGTGATGTCCGACCATGCTTCACTTCTTCCCATTTTCGTGCTCCTTAAACCGCTAGGACAGGACCAAAGCAAAGTCGCCAAAACGTATTAAATTACGCGTAATCTTTTCAAAACTAAAAATAAATGAAACATTCAGACCCAGACTACTACTAATCCCTAAATGTGGAAAATATTGCTTCACGCAAACATAATTGACTAAAAGTAAACATTAGATCCCTTGTTCGACAGATAAGAGTAGCTACACATATTTGGCAACATGTAATAGACACACGAATGCAACAACAATGCAAAACTGAAATAAGGAGCTTTCTCGTTAAAATATTGTGAAAGTCTATCCAATCGCGCGTTCGCTTTATTCTCAATTTCAAACAAATACAGACTCAATTATTATCAATTGTAAACAAATTCAGACGCTTGCTCTCAGATGTTTGAAATTTTTTTGAATTACTGTCAAATGTTTCAAATTTTTTCATATTAACAGTTGCGTAATATAAACTGTTGAGATAACGGTGTGGTGTGTTGCCCTGTTAATCGGATGAGATTTTACATAAAGTAGTTAGCATACCGTTAGGCTAAATGTAATTTTTCGCAGAATGATTACAAAACATTTAAAATATTACACAAAATTTTTATTAATTTATTTATTTATTTTCTTTTTGTTGTATTTATTATAATTATTTGTATGTAAATTTTTTATGCCACATGAACATGTTATCGTTTGTAAGTATTATTGTTCTTAGTTATATGTAATATGAGAAATATAAAATTAATTCTCAATCAAAAGCATATTTAACAATTGTACGTTAATTAAATTAAATTAAAATAAGTATTTATCTATAAAATTAATTAACTAATATTTTTTTTTTGTTTTTTTGTTTCGCTTTATTTATAAAATCTTACGTCTTTTTTCAATCAAGTAAAATTTGAAAACTTCTTAAGTTAGCAAAAATATGTGATGCGTCAATGAATTAAAAATTAATTAATTAATTAATTAATTGATAATTACAACGATATGTAAGAACATGTTGGAAAATTAGAAAATTTGTATGTAGGGCTGATTGTATAGGTATGAATAGAAAAATATTTTATTTATTATTTTTAATTGTTTTAATATATTAATTCATTCTTTTAATAAAATAAATAAATATAAGTATTTTTAAATATTATTGAATAAATCTTCCAAGAGTTACTATTATTATTATTATTATTATTATTTAGTTTATAAATAAACTTTATAAGCAATAAATTTAAGAATTAAGGAATGAGTTACAAGTCAATGTTGGATTCTGTCGACGTTAAAGACATTAGCTAAGCCCAAGTAAAAAATTTTAAATCTATATATAAACTATACACTCAAAGTATTATTAAAGATTTATCCGAATTTATTCGGCAAAATTAAAAGTTATTAACGATTGTCGTTTGGACAGGGAGACGAATGTCTTCACCAATCACTAATACTTCTAATTATCCATCCACAGCAAACTTCTCAGTTTTATCGAGAAATTAACCTATAAATTATTGCACTTTTTTCTTTCATTTTCGTACCTACCAGTAAAGGATTTTTGCTATTTTATGCGAGCTAAAAAATATAGTCTCAGTATATAGCGTGTTCGACCTAAATGACTAATGACTAATCGTTGAGCAATTCATTGTAATTGTCAAAGCTGTAAAAACTATGTGACGAGTTTAGACCTGATAAACTTACGTATCACTCTCATAGTAAATTTAAAAAACATGTGACTCCCCTTGAATGCATAGATAATTGAAATAATTTCAAATGAACTGACGCATCAGTAGACTGTGTTACGACTTATGGCTGGCAGCAGGTAGCTGTTTTTCTGTTTAAATGCGGCTCAGAAGGGCAGTGTGTTTACCCTGTTTACTCCATGCAAATGTTGAAAGAATTAAGACAGAGCCATTATTTGTTTCACCGATCCGATTCAGAATCTGACTTGAGCTTATCCGTCCGTCCGTCTTTCCTCGTTTAGTCAATGCATTGTTAAGTGTGTGTAACAATTTTGGGTTTCGTATGTGGTCGCGGCTTCTCATAAACTTTAACAACATTTTGTACACGGGCATATATGGGAACATTTTTGAGCCCCCTCTCGTATAACGTTTACCACGACAACTAGACCTGAGAAAAGGGAGCGGCGAACAGATCTGATTTTCAATAGTTGATTTACGAAAATAGGCCCATAATAGGAATTTGCCGTAAGGACTGGCTGGATTCGCATGAAAATTAAGCCTTTATATGGCAACAAAGTTTAATTTATAATACCTTATAACGAAAATTTTCTGGAGTGTAGTAAAACCTTTAACCAGAAAAATAAATCCGCTAAATTTGAACCCTCTCACGTCTAAGGGCTTTCATGAAAGGTAAGCCTTCATAATAATTGTTGTATTATCACGAAATGAATGAATGAATAATCGTCTTAGGTAGTGTGGTGTAGGGTATTTAAAGTTCCACCTTATCCGACAATGATGTTTATATTGGTTGTTTGAAGTTACAGCACTTGTAGCTCGGCTTTCTTTCCAGCTACGATATTGTAGCTCTCACGAGAAAGACGAAGCCTACATCCTTCAACTAAGCAGTGGCCAATGGACTTTTCAGCAGCTGAATTAATCAAGAAATCTGTATTACTTAGTTGTTTGAATGATTGTCTTCCTAGACGGTTGACAGAATCTTCGTAAGATATGCCTTTCTTTTCGTCTATCTCGTTAAAAATTAAGATTGAGAATCGATCTGCGCCGACCGTGAAAACTCGAAGAAGAAAAATTTCGAATTCTTTTTTCAACAACTTACAGACTATAGCACATGTCAAGGACGTAAGGAGTCATTTGAAAAAAGCAATCATCTCTAGCGGCAAACTTCCCTTCTGTTGGTTGCATTCCTTCTAGTCGGAGAGGCCATTTCAACACAGACCTTTTAAATCTCGGCTCGGAAATAAGTCGTCAGTTGAAGGCTTTTTAAGACTTAAGATAAATATCTTCCTCTACGCACTTCTTCTATGCGCCTATGTTCACTATTTGCACACACCACATATGTTGCGCATAAATTCGCCAAGCTACCAAGCATACCGAAGAAAGTAATGTGTTAAACGTCTATGTAAACATCATGATAACAAACATTCTCTTTAAAAGTAATTTCTTAAGCTAAGAGAAAAAAAAAGAGAGCTAAACATTTTAACATCAACTAACTGGAACCTAATTAGCTTAGCGGTTGCTTTTGTATCTATCTTCGATTCGTTTTAATCCGTGCATGACATAGTCCAGAGATTCTTCTATTTGCCGCAATTTATTTTCGATAATTGGGTTACCCACAGGTTATCGTCTACAGAGTCCAAGTGTTGTAATGTAAATGAAAACTGTTTTTGTATAAAAATATTTGTTTGTTGTTGTTGTTCTTGTTGTTATTTTTTAAATGTATATAAAATACTTTGTTTATTTTATATGCATATATATACATATATATATATATATGCATGCATGTAAGTAATTGTTCATTGAATAGACGTCATATCGAATGTTAATTCTAATCGTTTTCATGAATAAATCTATGAAGTTTTCGTTTTGCTTTCTTTTTTCATTTATCTTGTATTTTCAAGCCCGTAGGATAGTTTCCATCCAAAAATTTTGTTGAATTTGTTGAGGGAAATTATTATCACACAAATGAAAGGAATTATCCTCTATTTTTTTTTATTTTTTTTATTTTTTTTTTTGTTCATTTAAAGATAAAGAATTTTTGTTTGTAAACATTATTAAATATCCTAAAACTTCCAATTATCGAATTTTCCGTGACGATAACTTGGTTTCCTGTTAAAAATAGAAAGAAAAACATCAAAGCAATTTTTAGTATATGCAATAAACATACGTGCAATATAAGAAACGGAAATATTTTCACAACGAGCGAGAAAGAAAGATAATGTGAAATTCTTCTACTCTGCTATAAACAAAAGGCAAAAAAAAAAGAAAAGAAAAACAAGAAAAACTCGCACATATCATCCACACATACGATAATTGATAAGTTAGGGAAAATAGATAATATTTTGCTTAGACGGATTATCTAAAAAACTTAAAATAGAAGATAAAAGTAAATTAAGTTTTGGGTAGAAGTTTCTTCCCAAGTGGGCCCTCACAAGCGCATGTAGTTAACCAGTTAACTGAACGCGACAAATATATAAGTTGTCACTCGTCCGTCCGTTCGTCCATTGTCGCTTGTTCATTAGTCACTTTGTCGTTTGGCGAAAAAAAAATTAACCCCATCATCCGTTCTTATTGGCTAATGAGTTTCTTTAATTCTTGCAAGAAGATTTCTTATACACAGAACCGTAAGATTTCCATTTTCCCAATTGAGAAATATCAAATTTTTTCTCCTTTCACTAACGACAATTATTACGTATTTAAGAAACCTAAACGTTCGCATATATGATCTTAGGCGTCAAGAGTTCAATATCTTACTCGTGGACATGAAATTTGTTTCTCTTCTGGCAAAAGATGAAAACTTGCAGCGGAGAAAAAGAGGAGCAAGGAGTAGTCAAATTTGTAGTGCGTTTTTGCGAGAAATACCAAATACAAACGAAGCACTTGAAGATGTGTACGAAAATATATATCAAGATTAGCATAGCTTTAGACGGCATTGGCAAGAAGTAAATATGAATTTTACTCTATTTAAGAAGTGACGCCTGGAGGCAGCAAGAACTACTTACTTTTCCAGTTCCCTCAGTTAAGCTAATATTGAATAATGTCATGAATTGTAATAGTTGATGCTAAAGGTGATTAATAGTGCCCTGAGTCTTAGGGCAAAGACAGACAAGTCATTCGCAATTAAAAGAAAGGTTAGCCTGACAACTATTTTCAATATTTTAATGAAAGATTAAAAAAATTTCGAAATCCGCGCGAGCTGGCTTCGAACCAAAAAGCCGCAGGGTGAATGCGAAAGTTCTATTTGCTTCCAAGTTTTGTAGATTAATAAAAATGAACCTGACTTCTGCAAGATGACTAGCTTTTGTCCTTAAAATCCAATGTTCCCAATCGTGATATCATCGCACAACGTAAAGGTCGTAATAGCGTTGGAAAATAAGAAAAGTCAAATGATTTAAGTTTCAATGCGTCGACATAAACACTTGTGTATATTTATAATAATTAAACTTTGTTACACAATATTTTCTTTATTTACTTTTTTTTTTCTTCTCTTTTTAATTATAAAAAAATGTACAGATGACGGATTAAACGTTATAATTTTAAAATAAATTTGTTGTTTAGGAAAAAAAATAAATCAATAATTAAATCGTTGTATAAAAATTGAATATTTTTAAATAATTATATATAAAATACAATAAAAGTTATAAACACTTAAGGTTTAGAATAAAAAAAAAAAAAAAAAATTGAAAAGAAAAGAAAAGAAAAGAAAAAAGCTAAAGGGTAAAATCAATCCTTAAATGAATATCATATTCATTCAACTTTTTGCTGGGGGACAAAAAATGTATAAAAAACTGGAAGAAGGGGAATGTTAAAGAAATTCACCGTTTGTTTGTTTCTTTTCTTTTTTTTTTTTTTTTCTTTTCGAACATAATCTATACTAGGTATGTTAGGTGTTAGCATAATACGAAAGAGGAATGTGTGTACAAATTATTCATCATATATGTGTAGAATGGCATGCAGTACTTTTGGTTTTTTTTTTTATTTTTATTATTTTTTTTTTTTAATTAAAATATTTCGGGAATAAGTTGGGCGGGAATTATGTCTTTATTGTGTTTATTATAATTATTATTACATACATACATTCATCCATTTTAAGCTTAATATAAGAGCTAAAGAAAACACAACACAAGCGATTAAATCCACGACCAATGTTTGATGATTGTTTGAATCAAATTGAAAAATCCTTACAGGTAGGTGTCTTAGCATGACAGTAAGTGTATAATAAATGGGTAGCGGTGATGGAGTTTCTTAATAGATGTACTTGCATATATATGGGATTTATTATGCAGGCTTTTTTTGTTCTCATAACATCGCATGTTCAATGGGTACATGTGCATACGTTCTTTCTTTAATTGTAGCAGAACATTACAAAGTTCCTAAAACTAAGGAAAGACGAACAAAGAATTCGAAATTCCTATGCTTGCATAGGAAATTCATTAGAAGACGTACCGTATGAACTTGTTAAAACAAAGAGAAGGTCAAAGCTTCCAAGATGCGCTTTGCAAAACTTTAAGAAACTCTTGCGGCACCGACCAGAAATGTATCCTTTAAGTAAATAATTATTTCGCTCATATGTCTATGCATTTTCTAAGCAGAGAAGGGAAAGCTTAGACGAGAAGGGTTTCAAATAATTCGTGATCTCTTCTTTCTCTCTCGTAACGATCGTAATTATATTTATAATCGTCGCAGGAATGAGTCTAATGCTTATTAAACTTAAGAGCGAAGGCACTGTGGACTGATCCCATTTCTCAGTCAACCAAGTGCATATATGGTTGTTTCGATACTTTTCAACTTTTTCTAGTACTCTTAATACTCTCTTCCCTCCTTCAATTAATATATGGGCATCTTTTTCAGTTTTCAAGGTTTGTCAATATTAAATTTTAATTTAAAAATAAATAAAAAATTGTTGAAGAAATTCTTATTCAAAAAACATTCAAATCATAATTTATTTTAAAATTCTTCAATAAATTCTAAACTTTTTTCACTTTTAACTTATTTTTATCTTTATCTTTACTTGTTGTCTCTTTCCACGACATACTGTGAAGTCTGTTTTTTTTAATAATAAAGACTTTCCTTCTTATCTTTACCATAAATGTAGATATAGAAAATAAACAATAGAAAAAAAAAAAAGAAAAGAAAAGAATTAGTAAGAAAATGTTTGAGCACACCCCCCAAGGGACAGTTGATTGATGTAAATGCTGCAAATCAACCATTGACTTTGAAGGGTTTCTCTTCTTTTTTATGATGTCCAACAAATTTCTATATCGTATCGACAGCCCTACAGCCCACTCATGTCGTGCATGCAATCAAAAAATTATATATCTTTATCTTTTCATTCACTCTCTCTCTCTCGCTCTCTCTCTCTCTCTCGCTCTCTCTCCCTTTCACACACTTTCTATTGCGATTGAAAAATTACTAGACTACTGAAAAACTACAAACGTTTTCGTCTTCAAACTTGAGTCACGCACTGTGCATATTTATCCAGTTCACTTCTTAGATTCTTGACGCGATCCGTCTCATCTCGCAATGAACGTACCAGCTCGTCGATGGTACGTTGCTGTGAGTATACTAGCGTTTCCAATTTGTCCACTCGCAATTCTAATTCAACTAAGCGAGCGTTGTCCGTTTTACTACCAATATTGTTCTCCAATTGATTGTGATGATGATGATGATGATGATGTTGATGTTGCTGAGGAGGATGAGGATGCAGATGTTGATGATTATTTATGACATTTGACGAATTAGTGTTGTTCGATTTTTGGGCCGTTGTTGCGATTGCGTTGGAAGATATTTCGGCGGGAGAGGCTGATGTATTGCTGCCACTATTGGTCGCGTTGGTTGATTTTAAATTATTTGAACGTTGACTGGAGGAGGCCAAGGATGGCGATAAGCTGCGATTGCGTAACGATAAACTGTTTGGCCTTGCTCGCACATCTTCTACCGTACTTGTAGTGGAATGTATTGAACTGTTGACTAAATTTGTAGACGCAATTGTTTCCGAAGTCAACTTGGCGCTTAAGCTTTTGGTCATGGCCTCCGTTGAAAGTTTGCTGGTGGTGGTGGTACTCGTACTATTACTACTTTCCATCACCATTGACTGTTGCATCTTCACAGAATTGCTAACAATGCAATTAGTATTGGTGGCGCTTGTCGTTACAATATTTGAACTAGAGTTACTTATTTTTAATTCTTCGCCAAATAGCTTAGAGGTTCTTTCGGCTACTGAACTGGTAGTACCACCGTTACCGGCGGCGGTACTTGTTGCTGCCTGACCTTCCACATTCGGTGAAGGAGTCTTCTTTCGAACTTGCGATGCCTTCAACTCCTCCATCCAAGGTGCCTTCTTGCGTTCCCATTCACGTGGTTTTGGTTTAGCTAATTGCTCTTCACTTGTGGAATTGTCATCAGATTTCAGTTGATCGTCGCTGTGATTCGCTTCGCTACCACTGCCACTACCATTTAAATATAACGTGTTGTTATTGCTCTCTCCCACGGAGTACATGGCCGCTGATGGTGGTCGACGTTTGGGCGCCTTCACGCGTCCAGCACGCATATCCGTTAAAATGGAACTGCGCTCCACATGATCGAATTCTGTATCTTCACCAGCTATAGTGGCTGCTCGACGTATAACAACATTACTATCATTTGAATTCGCTACCGAACTACTGGGTGATAGTTTGCTACTAGACAAACCATCAGCAGCGTCGTGAGACACCGCCGTAGTAAGCTTGTTTTCAACATTTTTTACCTTCTGCTTGAGACCCGAAAATATGTTGCCTTAGGAAAAGAGGACATTTTACATTACTTTTGTCTATATAGAAACAATTTTAACTTACCCGCAACACTTGAAACTGAATTTGATTTTTTATTAGGTATGGTGGGTTTTTTACTAAGTACTGGTGGCGGTGCGGTTTTCGTTTTGTCATCAACATTTTCGTTACTTTTGCGCAACTCACTTGAAGAGTTACTCATCGAGTTAGTTATGTTGTTTGCGAAACCGTTGCTGCCGCTGCTGCTGCTACTTCCGTTTTTAGTTTCTTGCTGTTGCTGTATATTTAACTGATGTTGCTGATGTTGCTGTTGTTGCTTCTTTAAAGCCAAACGTGTTGCTGCGTCTGAAGCATTTGTTAAATCTAGATTTTTACTTTCCAATGACTTGCGTTGAGCCGCCACATTACCGCTAGGCAGACCCGTTTCAGAAAGTATATCGTTTAACGAATCACGTGAGCCAAAACTATCTTTTCGATTCGAACTATGCGTTGAAGATGTACTGCCCGATTTTTTTATTAAAGATTTAGTAGAAGCACCAACACTATTAACAATGTTATTAGCGGTGGACATGGAGGATGCGCTTAAGTTTGAGGCAGTTGCCGTTGCATTACTAACAATATTGTTCGTAATGTTTGTCGATTTGGCAGTTCTATGGGATTGCTGCGGTTGTGCCTGATGCTGATGATTGCTGTCGTTTAACGGCGAAACTGTAAAATATTTAATCAATAAATATTTTAATTTATTTCGAATACCAAATTAAAATAAAATAAACAAGGCATTCAACTAACACAACGAACTCTAAGTTCTTCAAAAAGCAATAAATAATGATTTTTTTCTTTGTTTTTTTTTTTTTTTTTATTTACGAAGGGAACTTAATTTAGTTAATCTAAATAAATATTTAGTACAATATTAGGATTTTATTATGGTGAGCGTAGTTCATTGTCTTCCATTTTGGTGTAATTTATTTATTTAATTACATTAAATTTAATTTAAATGCAAGCAACGTTCGGTAACTACGTTTCATTTTCATACATATTAACACTAACGATATTTTTTCAAACTTGTGAATCACCCATATGTGCTTGGCTTACTTACTATTGACTATGACAGTAATAATCGAAAAGTAAACAGGTTTTCAAAACAAAGAAAAATTTTATATAACAATCATAAAAAATTACAAAATTAAAAAAAATATTTGTTTCTAAATATTATTTAAAAATACCTTTAACCCATTCTCGCAAGAAGAAGGCGATTTCAATTTCTAATTTCGTGGATAATACGCGAACGCATATCACTTCGAAGATTTTTAAAGGCTGGCCCTCTGGTTTCCCTCCCTCCCTAAAGGGATATATTATGTGCCACCATTTCTTTCACAGATTGATACGTCTATCTTACTTAACGACAAATTATTGAAAAGGAATCCTTCAAAAGGAATCCGAAAATTAGTTGAAAATCTCAAGGAATGTAAGTGTATTCTTATTAGCCTAAAATTCTGAATAGACTAACCGATTGGATCAATTTCAACTGGGATGGAACTCACGTTCCTAGATCCTGCAGGAAAAGCTCAAAGTTTTATTACAATTGCCACAATTTGTAATCCACAAAAAACATGGCTTTCAATTCCCCAATTAGAAGGCCATGTCTTCCGATGCTTTTCGCCGTCTCCTACCTAACGTGATAAGTAGCGTGATGGGTAACTAAGATTAAACTTAAGCAAATATATGTGTATTAGATTTCTCAACAGTTTGCAACGCCTAGATAAAGATAAATCGGAGGATGAGTGTATATAGTGTTACACATTATGTATGTATGTATGATTTACAGATTTTATTGGGCAAAGCACTACTAATCATGTCATGGAACACATTATCACAGCTAATAAGACTTGCATACGATGCGGACACCGATGTATGGATCGCACGTGTTGTACAAAAAGTGAGCCGAGGTCGAGAAAACCACGCTAGGGTCACTCAGAAATCAAGGTGATACGTTGAACAGGGTATTTCGATTATCGTGACGTTGTGAATGCTTGTCGCCGTTCAAAAGATTAGTTGCGAAATTTCGTGTCAGGGAAAAAATCCGCCAAAATTCAGAGCAGAATAAAACTCAATAAACAAGTGGGCTTGCGCCGCAGATCTATCTCTTGTGTGAAATTTTCAATTTGTTCATTTAAAGGAAAATTTTATATGAAAAGTTGCCTTCCATTTTATTCATAAATGTTCATATATCGGCAAATGGTTAATATTCGCTTTAAAAGAAATTCGCTATCGAGTTCACTTCAAAGCAAAATACAAAGCACAATACATTTAAAAAAAGTTAATTCAACATGACTTAAATAAGACAAACAATAGGTAAAAGCTTAACGGCTATTATGATGTAATACCAGCATAATAGGAAACTATTACTGTACGAAGTGGTTATGGTTATTGGCAAAGGGGAACAACTCTAACCGAAAATCAAGTACCTTAATTTTACTATGACAGAGAAAGAGTGAGAAAGGGAGGAACATAAATACATTTGAAGAACATCGAATTGTTTCTATAGTCAACAGTCAGATTTCTAATCAAAGCGATGTGAAAAGGTTGAGAGAGCTCGAGAATCTGGAAAATTTGGTTACAGCAGTCGGTGCGAGGGACATCTGTAAGCTGTATTGTGCTGTTGCTGTGGGCAAGTTCCATACTGTATTGCATTCAGGGATATACCGACATTTTTCCATGATTAAGTTTCAAGCCTAATATGTCCGGTAGATGCACTACCTTTGTGGACGAGCATTAGCCGGACAGCGTATATAGTCTTTTTCTCATTTGATTCAATCTGTCTGAAAATCGATAACATATCGAAAATTGGATCGTAAACGCTATGCTCTCTCCTTTATTGAATTCTACGTGACTCGCCCCTAATTATATATCTAGATTCTAGTCTCATAGCTTACAATCTCATACGGACTTGAAATTAAGGAGAAACTGTTGCCAGTAGCCATGCCCGACATCCACAATAGCGTGCATATTTTCCATCTGTTGCTGGATGCTTAAAACTCACAACGGAACAAATACATTTTTGTATGTATTTCTACTCGTAATCTTTGCACTAACGAACTTGAACGAAAAGTCGTTATCAGCCACTATCTGGTAGCAAATGTATTCCATTTCACTTAATGAACGAAAATGAGGGTGAATTACACCTGTTTACTGCTTACTTAAAAACAAAATTGATTGCCTCGACATAGGCAGTTGAAGGTACATAAGGAAGAGTCTTATATAAGAACAATCAACAACGTATTCATTACAAGTTAATTATATTTCTCAGCACTCGCTTGAAATTTACGTGCATCACCTAACTGAACCAAATGTATGACAATTGTTTAGGCGCATTTTGTTAATTAGCTTTCACTTGACATTTTTTTTATTCGTTGGACTTGTTGATGATGGTCTCTCTCCCTTCAGTCGAAAGACTTGGTTTTGCTCAATACCTGTGGCAGAGCAAACTTTTGTACGACGGCAGAAATCTGAAAGCGGATCTTAGTGATATAATAAAGTTTTCAGATCTCCTTTGCGGAGAGAAATTTCTATACGCATAACCCAAAGAGCTCTCAAAAACATATATACATAGAGTGTATATATTCTCTATCTGTCCCCCCTTGTGGATGTATGTTGCGTTCATTAAAACCTCGGCTTTACAGTTAAGGCCAGTATTGAAAATGAGCCAAGTCGATCAACGAACTCACCTACAGTGCAGCACGAATCTCTGTCATTACTCATAAGCCGCCATACATACAACAATAAACATTCCCACTAGTACTCTCTAGGTACTTGCATATAAGTGGACACACCCATCACGCGTTCGCAACCATCTAGTGCTTCCAAAATGCATATTTTTCCTTTTTTAAAAACAAAAGTAAACGTACTACAGATGCGACCATAGTTGAATATAATTTTCATGTGTGTGTTTGTTACGTCTTTCGCGTTTTCATTCCGCATAAAACACCCAACCATTTTCTTCAATTCTGGTGGTTGTGACTTTAAAGGGTCCCGAAAATATTACAAAAAGGACTAAAGCTGTTGCTAAAGTCCTTTGGGGCGTCTTTCAGGGCAATGATTAAAATTAACAACAGCAGCGAAGTTGTTCGCACCTCAATACCTGAGATGTAAATTCTCCTCGACCTGGTTTATTAAATCGTTCCCGGATGGTTTGGTTTTCTTTTCACTATTCTATGCTGCAATAGCTGGCACCTTGCAAGCACTATTTCTTGCCATTATACAAAGAACATTCCTCGCAATAGATAGCGTATTTTGCTTCGAAAAAAGAAAGTATTAGCAAAGATAGCAAGTGAAAGAAGAACACGACTTCAGTCTTAACGTTTTTCGATTCAAGTTATCATTAAACTCTATTCAGTTTCACTAACCGAGATAATGGAAAATTTGTTGCTTTTCTGTTTCAGAGATTTTCGTCAAATATCTAGATATACCTTTCGTTTGTTTTTGTTGTTATGTTAACACTTATGCCAGGAAAACGTTACTAAATAAACATAGAAAACGAACGGACGAACTCACACTAACTTTCAAAATACTCAAGACGTTGACAGGTTGTAACAAAGTGAGTGAAAAAATTCTTCTTGCTGTTGTTCTTCTTTGTTTTTGTTATTATTATTTAAATTCATAAAAATTTTAAATTTAAATTAAATTTTTTATTTTTTTACCTTTATACAAAAAAAAAAATTTTGCTTTTTTCTTTTTTAATGCAAAACCGGTAAGCAAGTTGAGTAAGTTTTATTATTAACTGTTATAACATAATCAAAAGACTTGAAATACAAACTTGACACATTAGTAAGTAGAAAATGAAAAAAAAAAAAAAAAATTGAAATCATAACAGCTTTTTTTTTATTTATTTAAAAAATTAGTTGACATTGCACTCGTCAAGCATTTTAAACCAAACTCACTTGACACAAGTCTAACGGATTTCCGCGAAAATTACTCTTAAACACATATTTTTAGCCACTGAAGAAATCATTTGAAAAATGTTTTAATGAATTTTCTTTAACTGAACTTTTTCTTTTTGTTTTAATGAAACACTTGTCTATTTTCTTCTATTTTCATTTCCTGCCACGATGATAATCAACGCATGTTTGCAGCAGACGCACAACATTTTTTGTAAGTAAATTGATAGCATTTTATTCAACGATAGATTACACTAACCTCGGGTTAAGTAGGAAGCCTTAAATACAGTTACGTATGTATGTGTTTGTCTTCTTTTGGAAAAATGCTAAACAAAACCTTTCACTAAAATGAAATCGAAAAAAAAAAAAAAAAGACGAAGAAAAGCAAACTCCTACACAAACCGCGGACTTACAATGTATAGCAGAGTTTATTAACTAAACGCAATTGTTCACTCAAATATTTTAAATAACTCGCTACTAGTCAGAGATATAAATAGAAAATAAATGTGAAAACAAACAAACAAAAGAAACAAAAAGAATAAATAAATAAATAAATTACACGAGGGCAATACAAGAAATTTATCAAATGAAAAAGAAAGTTAAAAACTATCGCATTACACAATACAATCACAACCGACTTTTGCTAGCAACTTTCCTTCGCCATAAAGTTGAACTATTGCAAATAATTTGGTACCTAGCCCACGTCACTTTACGTCTTGCGATAGCCTCAATAACTGCCTCAATAACTTATATAAACTCATAAGTAAGGGGCCTGACCAGACAAACAAACAGCGAACACAGCGAACTTGTGAAATTTCACATATGATAACTAATAAGTTGAATAAGTTGGAAAAAAAAAATAGTCCGTAATTAGCCGGAGGAAGAGTAACTCAATTTCCGCTTCACGAGGAGCTTCAATCCGCCCACCGCCATCGACCACATGCCATTCCCTTTTCACTCTTCACTGTCAAAAATTGCTTACTGTTTTCATTACGTCCGCAATAGCAAGCGAATCTAGTTTTAATTATATCTAAAATGAGAGATAGACTCGAAATTCTCGTGAACGCTTTGATTAGAGTTTAAAAAGCAGGGACATCGGAAAATACTCAACTCTGAAAACCTGCATACACCCGTTGTATTAAAAGCAAATTCACTGCATTACTATCGTGAACTATCGTATTGTACGATGCTTAACCATAACACATCGTATTTTGCCATTCGTCTTCAATCATTAGTATATGGATATGAACACTTCACGCACTGTTGATAAACCGTTGGAATGAAAATGTATTGAAACTTTCACATTACTTCCTGCTTTTCATTTACGTAGCCTCGTCACGTTCATTGCATAACTTTTTATTTGCTGACATAAAGCGTATTTTTAGATCCAATCTCTATGATTGATTTCAACGAAGTCGAAACCTATAAATATTTGGGTAAGATTTGATAGGTAAACAATAATTTCTATGATTGATTAGCATAATAATTAAGTTAAATCCCAATACTTTTCTAACTGCCCTCGTAAAGCTTGATTTTGTGACCATCTAAAAGGGAAAAAATATTTTTTAAAACTTTTTTTTATTTAAGCTCTCCACTGATTATGATTAACCTTAGACGACCCGCGCGCAATATAAAATTCCGCAACGTAAAGCAATCACAAATAGTATTTTCTAAAACGGCGCCGCTAACGCCCCCTTCTCCTGTTGTTGTGAAAAGCATTTTGTTGGAAAAATTAGAAGAAATTAGTTATTAATTAAAGCCTTTGCATAAATTTCAATGAAAATCCATATATATGTACAAAGAAAGTTCGTTCTTCTGCTTTATAAACTTAATATTTGTATTCATTTCTACAAGTTTTGAAAAAAGCTTTTTCAACTAACTGCTCGATTAGAAAAGCAAGAAGAGTAAGCAACCTTTTGTACCCTACGCCACTTATGGTACAAGGTCATATTAAGTTTGCGTAGATAGCGAGCAGCAGCGAGAAGGACTTGAAGTACCTATATCCACGTTTTATCCTACCGATTAATGCAGGCGCTTGTGCCACACCGCCTGCCTGCCTGCCTGCCTGTCCGTCCGTCTGTCACTTTCATATGTTCAACTTATAGGCCACAATATTTGAGATATTTTCTTGGAATTGTGGCCTACGGACGAACGCTATTACGAAAGACTGTCGGATCGAACCGCTTGCCACATCACGGCTTATTTTGAAAAGTCGTCAGATGTAGGGTATATACTTGCATGTGAGCTATAATGCCCACTATAATGTTTTTGCTTGTTTTACTTTGAGTATTGAGTGCAAAAGCGGAGAAAGTGAGAATTGACAGAAACACTACGATCTGTCAGTCATACGAATAAACTCAGAATCTTTTCATTCCACAATTTTCTTGTTTATTAACTCTAGGACGAGCCTGCACATGTATGCTCTGGGAGAGATAAAAAATTTAATAACAAATAGAATAAGATAACAACAAGCAACAATAAAAATCACTTGTATTTTATTCATAATTGTCTCAGTCAGGTTTACGAGATTCTTTTGTTTCTATTCTTACTATTATTCCGTGAACACACTCATTCTTCTCTGTTTTTGTTTTTCTTTTACTTTTTCTCATTACAGGTTCGACACTTGAGTAATTAAAAAATAAAAAAAAAAATAAGAGAATTTTTATTCTAAATTGAAGTTTAAATGTTCGCTTCTAGATAAATGCATGGTACATAAATAATTTAACTTAGTATAATTCTCCTCGATGCCCGCGCCTTGCCTATGTTACGCTTAAATTAAAATTTATAATCTTTTAATATCAAATAATGTTACCTTGATCTGTTGGCAAGCTTTTGCTTGCTTGCTTGCTTGCTTCGATTTACAGGCAAATTCTAAGCAATGTCGTAGAGACGTTGCAAGTCAAAAAGCAGTCGCAAACATTTTTTTGTGGCTTAAGAACCTTGTTTTATGA
Source organism: Glossina fuscipes (assembly GCF_014805625.2). Classification (NCBI taxonomy): domain Eukaryota; kingdom Metazoa; phylum Arthropoda; class Insecta; order Diptera; family Glossinidae; genus Glossina; species Glossina fuscipes. The sequence goes on from NW_023998417.1 coordinate 12,671,978, forward strand.
CAAAATTGATATTGAAGACGATTTCACTCCAAAATACCGCAAAACATAAATTTAATGCAAAGTCACAAAAAACTGTAACGAGAAAATATATTGTTCTCCCTTATGGCTAATGGTCGGTCACAGTACCTAGAGTGCACTACAGCTATCAGTGCTATTAGCTCAGTTTATTGCGTACCTTTCTCTTTTTTGCTCTTCGCTCCCCCCTTAGTTATTCATAAATCTTTGCACTTTTCAGTTTGGTTTCGTTTTTTTTTTATATTTGGATATAGGTCTTCACCTTTAAGTACTAATTAATTCAGTTGAACTCCCTATGCACATGAATCGATACGTATTGTAACTAAAAATAAATGATGTAACATTTTTCCAAACCATGTTTCATGCAAAGGAGCAGCAATTTATCTTATCCTTCTTTAAGTCCGTCGATTTGTCTTTCCATCCAGGAGGAATCCAAACGCGTGGAAAGATTCCCTTCTTTTTTTTATCTCATGTGAATAATTTTCTCGCAAAGTTAAGAGCCAATCGAAGAAAATTTGTAAGTGAAAAGAAGCCTTTGGAGGAACGCAGGAGAAGCGTGAGGAAACCTTTTCCATCTTCTTGTCCCGGGTATATTGCATTCATTTTGAACGCGTCAATTGTTCCATGTGAAGTTCTTCTTTAATTCGTAAATAATTTTACTCAGACATACACGAATGTAGAGTGAAATAGCGATAACGATGATTCGGGGTCTTCCACAGAAAATTATGGGCCGAAAGAGGCCGTACATGGGGCAGGATGGAGAATAGCTCAGTTCATAACATCAGGCCGCCGGGCAAAAAAGTTTCGACCGTCCGTCCGTCTCCGAAAGGAGTTTGTGCGGTTGTATTTCTTTCTTCTTCCCCTCCCCCCCTTCCGCCTTCACTGCCGAAGTAGGTAGCTTTACAACCTTCGAATGTCTCCAACATTTTGACTTTATTAATATAACATACACACAAAAGCGTCTAGCTTTGACAAGATGATTAAAAATATTAATTTCTCTTACGCAAACGTGGCTTAACATAATGATTTCAGTTTATTCGGTAGTGCAATTTGAAGAAGACAATCAGAAATTTTAGTATAGTTTGCTTTTTTTACTTCTTACTTTTGCATCCATATTACGTAGATATTTGCATATATGTATATATGCGAAAAAGTGATAGTTCGACACTTGAATGGTTACAAAACATGAACATCATATCGAGTTAAAGTCAAAATGTCAACCCAAGCAACCGCATTGTCATACGCAACACAAACCGCTAGGTCAAGAAATTGAACTGCACTCCGTATATATATATATAGTTTCAACTAAACGAAGGTATCGAATATACGCTAGCTATAAAAAACTAGACTTAAGTACTTTTGATACGTAAAAGAAAAATAACGTAACCAGAAAACAATTTGTGAATTGCATAAATATAGCACAAACTGGTTTCTCATACAAAAAAAAAAAAAAATTATAAAAAAACGGCATAATGCAGAAACGCAAAAAAAAAAAAAATAAACGCAATGACAGATGATTTCACGGAATTACTTAAAATATATGAACAGTTTTTTGGTAAAATAATTGCACAAAATCGGATATATATATATATATAGATATATATAGGCGACTGAGATGATTTATATATATATCCGATGATGGAATTTTCTCGCAAGGATAACGAGGGAATTTAAGCTCTCGACTATGAATGGGACTACGGATATTATGATGTGCTGGTTAAATACTTCTTACTACTATAAGGCTTTGCAATGATTTAAGCATACGGGAATGACTTTAGTAAGCAGGTGGTGAAGTGAATCGTGTTTCTTCTTTTCATTTATTTAGCATTAATTCTTGATAAAATTTTAAGAGCATTAAATGATTTTCTATTTTCTTACAATACAAAAAAAAAAAAAAAAAAAAAAAACGCTAATAATAATAACAAAAACTAAACTAGAAAAAGCACTACCAGTAAAACTTGTTTACATACAAATTGTATTGATAAAGTTGGCCATACGTGCACCAAAGATTTCAATGGATGCCTTTTCCAAACTGAATTCTGTAAAATGTGTGTAATATGTTTTATATGTATTAGTATATATATGTTTAATATATAAGTATTGTGTGCATGGTGGTAGTGCATAAACGTATAACTGTTGTTGCTAAAGGAAAACTTTAAAAAAAAAAAAATCAAAAAAGAACAAAACGACGAAATAATATTTAAATAGAGTGTCTGCGTGTAAATGTAATTATTCGCACAGCTAACCAACGTAAAACGTGTAGAAATTTCATTTGATTTCTTTACTCATGATTTATGACAATTATGTTAACAGTTACGTGTTTAAGTTGACGTAGAGTGTTTACTTTACACCAAAGCTTCTTAATGCAACATCTTTGAAATCTTAACCCAACGACAATAATAATAAGTTAGCGGTGTAGCCAAAACACTTTATGAGACAATTTAAATGTGATTAGGAATGAACTGAAGCTTTATAGGCTTTTGCATTCGTGAGCTGACATTACTTCGCTACTTTCATATGAATCATCAAAGCATGATATCTGAGTGAATTGTCTTAGGGAAGTCCATATGTCCGTCATCTTGATACTAAAGTAACTTGGAACTGTAACAGTTTAAGAAATAATTTTTAAAAAGTATTTTACATTGAAACGAAACGAGGTAATCTACTTGGCGTACCGCCCTGCTCTAGCCGCCAAGTAAGAAATTGTCACCATCGTTAAAAGAAGTTCAGCACAGGCCCACAAAGTGCCAAAAGTGATACCGGGACTATTTGCTAATAATCAGGTTTGGTTTTTGTGGGAGAACATAGAACAAAGCTGGCACTAATGGTTAAGAAAGCAACCGGTGACATAGTGTGGTCCAATAGGTTGCGGTTGCCAACTGTTTACTGATAAAGCTTCACCGAAAAGTCTTATGTGTATGAACAGGATTTCTATGTCAAGGTTAACTTTCTTTAGGGTCTGGCCTTCTCTCTTTCCACTCTCTGAGATGATGGGTTATTCCATCCTGGAAGATGTTTCAATAAAAAAGTGGTTGCTTTGTGCGTGTTAGCAGTTGCATCTGACATACATTACAGAACACAGAATTAATGTGTAGCGCCAGTATATACGAAAAAGTAAAGTTTTCTTCAAGAAGCAATTTTTCGCTGAACAGAATAAATCTCTTACAGAAATGTGTGTTGCTCCTCATTGACTTCCAGCTTCCACGGAATTCGTTTCATTAAAATCATTTTCTTTTCTCTGAGTGAGAAACTAGAGATTCGCTATGAACTTCACTTATAGGTGATAAGCATAGAGAAAAAATTCGACACAAACTGAATGCAATCCGTCTGTTGTTTGTACTATCTATCACTGAAACTAATTAACAATCATTTATGAAAATATGTTTTCGCAATTTTTTAAAATCGTTTTCTGCTGTAATTTTGTTTTATTTTTATGTTTTCTTTTTTTTTTTTTATAAATAATCCGTTCGCCATTTGCCGAGTTAATTGATATTAAATGAATGTTTCCTATAAACTTATTTGACTTGCCAATTACACGCTTGTGTGATATTTTAATATTCAATTACAAATCATAACTGAAATGATTCACTTGCAGTATTCCGTAAGCCTTCGAAATAATATAAACAAAGAAAAAATAATAATAATAATAATAACAACGACAAATGGATGAGAGATATAACCGAAATGACGTTACATGAAATGATTGAAGAAAGTAATTATCTGCCATAACTTACCGTCACTGGGCGGTATAAGCTTAACAAAATTATCTGGGAAAACGCCAATTTTGCCACGGAGTTCACCCTTCCACCAGCCTTTATCCGGCAACTCCATACTGTGTATAATAATTATGTCGCCCACTTTCAACTCCAACTCGTCGTCATTTTGCGGCGCGTACGGAAATTCTACACGACAATATTCCCGTTGCGGTTTTGGCGGCAAGCTTGGGGCTACATCATCCGCTTGCATTGACGTGCCGTTACCGCTGCCAGCAATTGTTGCTGCTGTTGTTGTTGTCGTTGTTGTATTGCTAAGTAAATCCTCTTTGGAATTATGAAAACTCAGACGATGCGTCTTTTTTGTTGAAATTGCGTTTGCCGTTGTTAGTGATGTTGTTTTACTACTTGCTGTCGACATAGATGAATTTATGCCGTCACCAACCGAATTTGCAGTTGAGGGCGGTCGTTTACTGGCAAACACCGGCGAGGGTTCGATGACTTTAACGAAATTTGAAGGGAAAACACCAATTTTATTTCTCAGACGTCCACGCCACCAGCCTTCTTCGACCTAAATGAGTATTAAGATGAAAACAATTTATAGATGAGTTCATGCATTTATATTATGTACATGTATATGTATATGTACATCTATATACATACCTCCCCCAGAAATTCGATGACATCACCCACAGCCAAAGAAAGTTCGTCATCATTGACTTGCGTATAACTGTAAATAACTTTACAGCGACGATTACTAGTCGCCGACTTGTCCCTGCAATTAAACAAAACCACACAAGAATTAAATTTATTCTTAAAACTTAGTCCTTGAACAAGAAAGACAAGAGTAACTGTATCTCTTCATATCCATTATATGTATTGAAATCAAATATTTAATATGTTAACTAAGTAAACTATGTTGAAAAGTTTTATGCACATGACAAACGAAGTGCCTTGAGTTGAATGTGAATATGTAAATGTGGCTTTTAAACAAAACAAAAAAAAAAAAAATTATCAATGAAAAGAACATTTAACCGCCTTTTATATGGCTTGTCGTGCAACAAGTGGTGTAAACAACCTTAGTTACCGGTTAAGAAACTTATTATTATTAAATTGGAACAATTCTACAAGAAAATATTTTTTAATTGCTTTTTTAACATGTAAATGAAAACACATGCGCATATATATATATATATACATTGGATAAATGAAAACAACTTCTATACACTGTACATATGTATGTCGACTTTTCTACCAACCTTAATATAACTGTGTTATCGTCATTCATGTCGACTACACGCACAAAGTTATCCGGAAACATGCCAGTTTTGCCATTTGTTTGTAGAGTGCCTTCCCACCAGCCGCCCGACATTTGTTTAATGCTATGAATTATAGCACCTTTAACTAAATCCAGTTCATCTGGCTCCTTCGCTGTATAATCATATTCAACGACAGCGGAAACTGTAAAATTACAAGAAAAAAAATATATAAATATATATATATATATATATATATAAAAACACATAACATGCAATAAACATAAAAATGGAAAGGATAATCATATACAGTCTGCAGAAAGATCTGTAGAAAGAGAAATTCGTAAAAATGTGTAGAAAAGAAATGATGTTAGGATGTCGTCAGAAGCAACTCTGTTGAATTGTTGAACGGCGCAACAGGTCCGAGTCATTTGAATGATAATAATTTCAATTCAAAGTTCATTCCAAGCGGGTAAGACAAACTGGTGTCTTTGCTTATGTCGTGACTTTTCAATCTATTTTTTTTTTTGTAAATAGGGAACACATTAAGAAGTTTATTGAGACCACTATCATCACATCACAATTTCAGATTTTGTGTCATTCTCAGACAAATTTTTGTTACACATCGCAATCTATTGATGAGAACAAGTTACAATTTCAGCATTTCCACCTTTTCGTCTATTTCCACTATGTCACGATTATGTTTGATTGCGTTGCACTTATTTTGGCGGCAGGGTGTGGTTTGCAATACGGACTACAGTCGATCGTAATTTGAATATGTCGCTGAACAGCAATTTTATAGTCGAAAGATTTTTCAATCGCTGACGAAAAAGCGATTTAGCCAAACTAGATCAGACTCTCTCTATGCACATAATAAATAATTAGGTGAGACATACTTTAATAACGAAGTGTTAATGTCTAAAAGGTGAGCTTCCACGATATTGTTGTATTAATCTTCTTTAATAAGTGCCAGAAGTCAAAAAAAAGTGGTCGGCGAAGAAGGGAAGGGAAGAAGGAGGATCGTTAGTTTCACTTATCTACGGAAGAGTATGCGTAAATTTTGATCACGAAAGGAAGTAAATACGTGACATCATTGTTTCGACAATCCAATACTTAATTTAATTTATGGAAATATTTAATTAGACGATTAGAAGATTGACATTTCCTCTCTCTTGTTACTGCGTGCAATGGTGGTGAACCACTTTTAACTTGGTCTTTAAGATACATTTTCTTTCTTCGTTGCCTTATGTTCGGTGTATAAGAAATTTTTGTGGTTAAAATGAGTTTTTCTATTGGCTGCACATAGCCTCGAATTATTTCCTTCGAGCCGGCCGTTTGCAGCGTACATGTGCGCTCTCATATAAAATAGAGAGAAGGGTGATGGTATTCTCTCCCTTTAAAACATCTTTACGACAAGATTACAATAATGTTTATAATGCCTTCAATATTTATGCCAACTGACTCATCATCCGCAGTGTTGTCTTAAAAGTTTCTTCATCATTGCAGCGTTTGTAGCTATGCCATATGGCGCACAATTGCGAACTTTACGCCTCCGCAAAAAATAGTATAATATAATAATATTTATTAATAAGACTAATATTTATCGACTTTCAACTGTTTTTTAACGAGTATAATAATGAGTAGTGTTAAAATGATCAGCTTTTTTGTTTTTTTTATTTTAAAAAATATATATAGAAAATAAAATCCTTTCCTCAAAAGCAAGCAAACCTATATCCGAAAGAAGAAAATGTGGAAACTTTTTTTTAAGCCATTAATAATATTAATAATAGTAATAAAGAAGAAGAAGAAGAAGATAACTGCCTCTTAACAGATTGGAAACCGCTATTAGAAATTGTATGACAAAAGAAATATGTTTTTTTTTTCTCATTGTTTATTTTCATTTAGTTTTTTTATTTAATTTCTCAATATTTGCGCGCGCGCGTGCAAAGATTTTGTGAAAACAACGCCTTCCAATTATTATAAAACAAAAATTCAATTACACGTTTCGTTGCACAAATCAATGCGAGGAGGCACTGCTTCTAAACAATCACGTTACTACTAAGTATTACAATTAATTTTCTCTCAACCTCACCTCAAACTGCCATCGTTATTACAAAATGTTTTCGATTCATTTATGATAAATGCATCTACGCTTCTATTAATTACAATTTTTACATTCGAGACAGGCAACGAGTTCAGTTCACCGATAATTACCGTAACATTTGTTAGATACTTTTCAGAAGATGAAAGCTTTTTGAAATTAATTTTTTAAAAATATATGAGAAATAATTTCTATTGAAATTTAATTAATTATGAAACAAAAAGCTCTCTGCCATAGCAGAAATAAAAACGGCAACTAAGTCTCCCGATGCCTAATCATACTTATTGGGCCTTTAAGTAGAGCAGAGCAGATTTACTCACTGCCGATATTCACTTGCGTGTGCGAATGGAAACTTTCTCAGAGCGTGTTATGCCTCCCCTTAGATAAGAATTAATTTAGAGAACGTTATCATCGTATCGGCATTTATTATAACAAATAGTTGATTATTTATACATGTAGACTAAGAGGAAATATTGTTATCGCATTCTGTTTGTTCGTCGTGCAAAGCATTCATTGTACCTTTACTTGAAGAACTTGAAGTCCGCGCAACAAAAGAAAAACATCTTCAATGACCTGTTGTTCAAAAAAAAAAAAAGAACAAAAACTAATGTGTATGTCTGTCTGTCCGTCTTGGAAAGTTCAAAGAATAAACGATGGCCGTAAACATTGAAGCGCCACTTGCGAAGTATTAAATGTGGAAAAAAGTGGGTCAATGCGGCAACATTTCTATTTATCGTTATTGTTTTTTTTTTCTTTAACCTTAGCTTAAATCTTAAGCCAAAAACCACAAAAAAAAAAAAAAAAAAAAAACGTTAGCTCACCATTACAATATTACACAAAAAGCCAAAGTCAGACAACCATGGTTTTCAATTTCAGTTTTGAGACTAAGCCATGTATGTAATTAAATCTGTATTTCTACAAACGACTGAGAAGCGGCATTAGTACGAGAATTATTAGCTTGCATCGAATCTTCAACACCCAACTTGTAGTGAAGTCCAACTGAATCTTATGCAAAAGTATCTGTGAGTCATACTCAGTCATGGGTATAGTTTGTCCTGATCTACGAACGAGCCAAGTTCAAACATAGCAATGCATATTTTGTGACTGCACACACCCACACCCACACACACACACACACACACACACTATAAAGCATGGGGCACCCAAGGAAAATTTTCATTTAATGCAAACGCTATGATAACACATTAGTAGTATATATATCACTATCTCCCTCTGTATGATATATAGAAAAAAAAAGCTAAAAATAAAAAAATAAAAAAAACAAGTGTTTTAATCAACGCAACCATAAAAACCCTTAAAAACTAGCTCATATATACATATATAAATGATATACAGATTTTTTAAATTAAAATGAGAAGCCTTTGAAAGATATTTGTTGAGAGTGGAGAAACAGAAGGGAAGGAATGTACTGTGTAGGGGAGATCATGGTTTGTTATTCTATGAATTACGTGCGCGATTTGCACGCTTTCCTCATGTGTGCGTTTGAAGTTTTCAAACGAACAATTGCACACAACATCATGACTTTGAGAAAAAGACTTATTGACAGATGTGTGTCACTATTTAATATTGCACTGATAGGCACCTCAACGAAAACACAAATTCACAAACTTACGACATACGATAAGCAAAATATTATGTTTGCCTTTAATGGAAAAAAAAAAAAAAAGAAAAATAATTTGTGTATATATAAAATTTAAAAATTTTTCTCTAAAAGTGCATATACGTAGGCTGTTCCACGCATTTACCCGCGATTTGAATTAAATTGAAAGGGGAGGTATCCTCTTTTCAGGATAAGGTTATTTCTTTCATCGCAACTCTGACTGCCGTAACGTGAGAGTACATGACCGGAAAAGGTCTCATGCAGTAATCGGATTGTTCCACGAAATGCATGGCATATGGCAGAAATAACTGGATTATCATAGCGCGATATCAAGAACCAATTACTGCTTCACCGATCTCATTTTCGAAAAAGTTTCGTTATTTTTGAAATATCACTCACAACAATAAAAACACGTTGCTCCCCCTTGTAATGCTCCCTTTTTACTCGCTCTACACTGTCAACTGTCTGTCGTACTGCCTTACCCTACAAATGGTGGCAAATTCAAGTCTTGCGTAAATTTTGGCAAAGCCTAGAGAGCTCCGAGATCGAGAGGGCTTGAAGAATCTGTAATTGAACACGTGTGGGTAGTCGCTTGAAATCCGCGATCTACGTCCATAAATCAGTTTCTTTTCCTGCATCAAAAACTAATTTTGGTAACACTGTTGATAAATTTGCAGCAAGTTTAGTGAAAATATAAAAATTGAGGAAGAGTGAAATAAGGTTACTATGACGTATGTCACTTATTGCATTGTGTAATATATTGGATGATGCGGAAAGACATATTTTATTAAAAACATTAGGATTCAGTGGATTTTTAAACTCTTCAGTGATCTCGCAACTTGTCATTTAGCCATTATTTCGTCCTTATCAAGTGCTACTGATTTTCCGGAACGTGATGCAAAAGCGCCGAATCACTTTCGGCGCAAGCATTCTGTCCATTCATCGCCTCCATACGCATATGGTAATTTTTTTCTCCCTTGAAGTAGAGTGCGCGGAAAGTACTGCTTCTGGCGTTCAATCAAATACAATTTTTCCCCTACAAACATAACGATCTTAGCTGCCAGATGCGTGGAGGCAGTGCGCCGTAAACGTGAACTTGGCTGTGAGAACATGGAAATAAATCCACTGCTGGGAGAAAAGCGAAGTGACTTTACGAACAACTGAGTATTTCATGACCACCCAACTTGTGAAAATCACTCTTTAGATTTCCCTAGTTCCCTGCAAGCTTCTGGGAAACACTGCAAATAGTAACCTAAATCAACTACGCTAGCTAGCATCCCGTAAGAGCACTACAAGCCGCATGCTAAAGTTTTCCCAAGAAAGAGATTTTTGTTTCTATATGGATATGCAGCCAGCAGCTTTAGAAGAAAGTTTAAAAGGTCCGTTGACAAAACCAAGCTTCTGAAACACTGCTTTCTTGCAAGTGATGCTTTTCTTTTGCCAATTGTCAATTTTCCCAATGTTAAATGGCCATGGAATGGCCTTGAGGTTAAATCTAAAACCACAACAATGGGACTAAGAATGTCTGGAGGTCTGCTTTATTGATCGTTGTGCAGCTTCATGTGTGTATGTTGTTTAGGGCGACTCGCTTTAAACTGATTCTGAACGTATTAACCTAAGGATATTGATTGATTTTACGTAGGTTCTCATTACTAGGAACACCAAACTCGGTTATGAGTAAACTTCGACGGAAATCATTAAAAAGCATTAATGATAAAATGATAAAAATAATAACATTTTCTTGCTATACGTTCGCGATGACAATCAATATCTTATTCAAGCTGTTAACATAAACGTTCCATTTGTTATTATTATTATTGTTTTCACTTTGCCCGATATTGGATATGAAAACATTTTCATTATAGCAAATTTTTTCAATAATCACATTTCTTTGCAAGGTGTAATGCGGGAGGTGGAGGTGCGACCTTTAGCAAAAAAAAATCGTTAATTGAAAGTATGTGCTGCATATGTTAATAAGACTGGTTTTGCTCCCTCACTGAAATTATTAATTTATTCGCAAATATTTTATTTATTTGCAATTTTTCTTTTCAACTCATCTTTATAGCTAAGAAAGTGGATAAAAATGAAAAAATAGGGGTGGTTTCGCATGGCAACATGTGCCTGCGGCACTAACTTGTTGTTATGTTATGTTTTTGTTTACTTCATACTGCGTCTTAACATATATAATTGGTTTAAACGGCAGCGAATTTTTGACTTTGACTTATTTTCGTTTACACCACATTCACGCACACACACACACACACACACAGCAAACATGATATGCATTAAATTATTATAAATAAGTTGAAATATATTCAGTTATGGATTTTGAAACCTTAGTTAACCTTGTATTGTCTTTTTCTTCTCCCTCGGTTACGTGAACTGTAACGGTTCGTTTTCATTTTACATACAACAGGAAAGCACGCAAAATGTTTTGTTCAGTCAATGTGTACGAAAAAAGCAAAAATATATGAATGGATGAATGGATGGAAAGACAACAAGAAAAACAAAGAAACACTTTTGTTTATACTTAAACAGCTTGTGCATGCACTTGACGAACACTTAAAAATGATGTGCAAAAGCAAAACAAAACAAAATACAAAATAAACAAATTAAAAAATTCCAATGCTAAGAGAATGAAATAATTTAGCATTTTTTATTCTTTTTTTATATATATATATATATTTTTTTTTTTTTTGAGGGATGATGGATGTATATATATATATATATATATATATGTCAGTTTAGTAATCGAATATTTAAGCAATCAACTGAGAAATTTGATTCAAGCGCCATAGAGCAATTTGCTGGATATAGGGTAGGGATCGAAGGTAAACTTGTTGAGACGATGACTTTCTTCTTGGAAGGTTTTGTTTGACTTGCTTTTTTTTCGCACTTCCCTTCGGTTATTTATTTAAATGTGACAGTTATTCGCACACTTTATAAGGAAGAAAAATTGTCCCACGCCATTGCACATTAAATTTTTCATCATTTTTGTAATAATTGAATATTTAATAAGAGTCGACAGAAATACTGTTGCGCTGGACACAATCGATAAACATGCTCTGCGTCTTCTTAGAGCTCTTGTTGAACGAGATAAACTAATAAAAGCGAAAGATGGACTGAGTGTATTCCGATCCGTTTGTAAACAACTTGATGATCACTTACTACGTTAGGCTGGAAGTTATTTTTCCCTTATTTTATCCAACGTTAGACTCACAGGATCGAGAATCATTTAAGGTTCAACTTTTCTTTGGGATATGGGCTGGCTAACAGAAGAATTTTCTTATTTTTTTTGCACAAAGTTGTGATCTCCTATTTCCATAATGTCTTCATTCATCGGCATCGACTGTATTTGATTTTAAATATTTCGAAACATTATTAATTTATAAATGAATTAAAATACTCGAATTCCAATAACACATTGGAAGATATTTTAATTAAAAAGTTTTTATATCCTCCTCTAATGAAACGTAAAAATTTTATTTAAAAAAACAAGTTGTCGCAATATGTAGTAATTGTTTTTGTAATAGCATTAACAGCAACAGCTTATCTCATTTGGTAATTTTTATAGCAACCTCCACCTAGCGATGAGGATGACACGAGATACTCGTACCGTTTGTAACAAACAGACAAGAAGCGATTAGCTTAGCCAAATCCGTCCGTCCGTCTATCCTTAAATCGGGCAATGTGTCAAAGTAGCCAAACCTCAATCATATTTCATTGAGTTACAATAATTGAAGTGACCGGAGTGACGGGGACGGATTTCTGTCAGTACTGTTATGTGCGAACCACTAGAGAACGTAAACGTGTAATCTGAAATTATGCTGTAATAAAATGACTTGACAAAATATGACCAAAATATTTTCTAAAATACATACATACATACATACATAAGATTTTTGATTGGGAAATCCGACAAAGATATATGGACGGATCATGACGTGTGTATTTTACATACGCAGTTAACTGGTTAATTGACGCAAAAAAAGACTCTGTGATTTCTCGAATATTAATTAAACAGGTACCCACATGATTCGCCTCAAAACGACCGAATTTGCGTAACTTTACTAATAGACTTTTATAACTTTTATAAATAATGTACACACACTCGCGGCAACAAATCTATTTAATCGTGTATGTTTAGTGTGTATATCGACCGCGATGATAGCGATAATATTTTTGATAGATTGTATTCGTTTCGCTTGCCTTTAATTGGCACAGTTTCAGATTACGTACTTGGAGCTTGTTGGGGCGGACAGACAACGAACATGAGTAAAACAATAAACAACTTGTTGGTAGAAATACGATGAGACCCAAGAAAACTAAATGTGTTGTCGATGTGCCTTATGTGACTCATTATCACAAAAGATTTTGATGGAGAGCCAGGAAGGTAGTATCTGTCTGTCTGTCTGTCGTGTTGTAAAAAGTTTCCGTTTCATTCATTTTAGCAAAGATTAATTTGTTTGACAATAGAGTACACAAGCAATTAAATTAAATTCAAGCTAACGTAAACACATGAGAGTTGCGTGATAATGACGATGATGATGATGAGTGAGTGAATTCTGTTATGTTTAGTATTGCGTAGGCCAACAAATTGCATATCATATCGAACACACATTGTGGGCTATCGATTTTATTTATATTTTTTTTTCTCTCTCTTTGACCTTGACGTGTTGTATTTTTTAATACTTCAATATTTTACAATATTTCATAATTGAATGCAAAGCACATGCATACACATACCAAAGCCTATATAAATGCATTCCGTTTAAAAATAAAAACATTTTTCATTTTACAATTCAAATATACGTAGCTCTGTATATGTAAGGAATGCACTGCAAAAAGTTTATGAAGTTTATTATTATTTTCATTCTTTGTCTTATTTCTTAACATGTTCGACATTGCAATTGAATTAAAGGGTATCGTAGTTACACCTACATTGAGTGAGAATATGAAGAATCTTGAAGAATGGTTAGGGACCTTAAACTTTATTAACGCCATTAGCTAGGAACGAGTCACCATCTAGGAAAAAACTTAGCTTCTCCCGCGAAGGAGGGGCTAATATGTCCAGTTTTTAAAAATTATACCGTTTGACTTGAAGCACCGCAGTCTGTGGGGAGATGAATTCTGCCAGACACCCTCTGCTTTACTAATCACACTGTCCTAACTGCATCCCCCGTCACTGTTTTCTACCCTATGTGATGATAAAGAAATTGCGCTCTTTTATTTAACCAGTTAACAGTGTCGATCTCTTTATTGACAACGAGTATACTCGTCAAACGCAGAATATGAAATTAGATTGTAATGACCACAATATTTTCTAAAATATATTAATATAGTAAATACACCTTCACATCTACGACAGAATCCA